>NC_061115.1:55884602-55890350 GCF_002878395.1 Capsicum annuum
CTCCCCCTAAAAAAAAAAATTAAATTTTTAAAATTTATTTTTTGAAAATTTTTAAATTTTTTCTAACCCCACCCTCGCTCCCCTACCTCGACCCCCACCCCCTACCCTCCCCCCATTCAAAAAAATTACTATTTCAAATTTTTTCTAATTACTATTTCAAATTTTTTCTTACCTCGTCCTCTAATTCGAAACTCAAACCCCTACTCCCTTCAAATTTTTTTTAAAATTTTTTTTTTTTAAATTCAAACTTTTTTCTTTTCCTTCGTTACCCGACCCCCCCCCCCCCACACCCCCCTCCCCCCCCCTTAAAAAATTATTTTTTTCTTACCCCGCCCGACACCCAGCCCTACTAGACCCCCTGGCCTCCCGAAAAATAATATTTATTTTTTTAAAAAAATAATTTTTTTCTTACCCGCGCCCTTACTATCTATTTTGACAACCTCAACCCCCACCTACCAAACCCCTCCCCCAAAAAAATTAATTTTTTAATATTTTTTTTTTATTCCACCTTCTTATCCTATTCGTTTTCATTGTTTTTGTTAAACATATACAAATGCTTTTAGAAAATATATATACTTACCCAATTTGTATAACGAGCATAAGACTTTGCGTAATAAACAACATATTTTTCTAGAAAATGTTTTCTCTTCTTCATATCGAACACACCCTAAAAAAAGTATTTTTCAGGGTAAAAAATAATTTTTCAAAACGCATTTTTACGATTTAACTAAACATTAAAATGTATTTTCTGAAAAATATTTTTTCATTCACCAACCAAACACTAGAAAACATTTTTCAGAAAATATTTTTCATCCACCAATCAAACATAAGAAAACAAGTAAGAAACCAACTTATTTTCCAAGAAAACATTTTCCTTCATACCAAACACACCCTTAATCACACTCATAACATCTACTTTTAATCAAACCTTTTCATTTTCATAACATTTGCTCTTAATCATATCTCTTAAATTTTATAACCCTCGAAATTTTTATGTTTGTAACTCTCAATTGTATGAATTGTTTAGCATACAATTGTATGCAAAAACTATAACCCCCTAATTATCCTCACAGTACTTCATATGGTTCTTCTAGTTCTTTACGTGGCTCAAATTTCAATTTCAACAACAATACGATTGGCAACAATAATGCTTCATTCCTACTGCAATATGGTAAGGAAAATGTCCAAGCAAACTATATAAAATATAAGAAGCAAGTTGTGGATTGGAACGTTCTCCACTTTATTGGTTATCTGATTCATCACATGCATGGCAAGAGAAGGGAGAAATGTGGCTGATCGTTGGATGAACCTGTTTATACGGGGAAGTTGTCATAATGAAGGTTACATAAAATATGTATTATTTTTTTACCAGGGTACTCAACGTTGCTACTTCAACTGTCAATTTCATTTGTAAATCAGAGATTACACAATCATCTTACTTTGTTCCACTGATTTTTCTTTCTAATTTGGACGACCTTCGTATTGTTCATCAAATTAAATGGAATCCCAAGTTATGGTGGGAAAAAAACTAAAGAAGGTATACCAAGTGTCATGTTTCAAGTCTATCTCGATCTTTTATGTATGTCTCCGATCCACTCAAGTAACAAAGATGACAAGGTACGGGTAGCAAAATAATTATCTATACCTGAGAAGACACAAAAATTAATTATATAAGGATTGTAACACAAAGTTGCTACATATTCTAAGCCTGCATATAGCTAGATAGTTTTTTCGTCGAGTTTAGTAGAGTTACTTTTGAAGAGTTAATTGCTATGTTTATGGAGTGTAAAACTTTTTTTTTTAATTTTGCATGAACAATTTGATTAGTTTCAATCAGTATGTAGAATAACTTATGAATTACTTTGTTTTTATATAGTATTTTGCTATTTGTCTAACAATATCTAATTTTAATTATGCAACTACCTTTCAATTTGTGGTGTATCAAGAATTAAATTGAATTATTTAATGAAAAATTGAAGCATATAGGTTTAAGATGTAGAGTGTTTGAAGCACAAAATTGTACCATGAAAATTGAATATAATTTAAACTTTACTTATATTTATTATTTCATTAATACATATTTATGAAAAATCTTTTTTTTCTCAACTAAATTTATAAACTGTCATTTTAAAAATTTAGTAATATGTTTTATAATTGCTCGAAGCGCGAATACATTCACTACTGATATTAAAAAGTAAAGATTTTTGGAGTTTTACCACCTAATACATCCGCAAATACCCCTACTAGTTTTACGTTATATAGTAACGGATGATTTGTAAATATTGTGCAATATGCAGATAATATGATGACAGTGTTGTCAAACTCCTCTCTGTAGACTTTTGTTATGATGCTAATATAATATACTATTTACCAAAAAAAAATATTAAAAAGCATCTAGAATGTCGAAATCTTTTTAGAAATTCTGTTACTTTTATTCATTACAGAAACTCGCACTTCCCCATGTGATTTAATTAAAAATTATTATTATTTAATAATACAAAATTAGTTATGCTTTCTTCATTTCTTATTATTTGACATGTTTGTTAAAAAAAATTTATTTCAAAATAATTGACATGTTTAATGAATTAAGATGTAATTGGACATCTTTTTTCAACTTTACTGTTAGTAATTTAATAAAAAAATAATTAACTCCAATAAATAATAACAATATTTAATGTGATTTTAATAGGGTCATATTAGTCAATTTTCATCTCTTGTTAATTTCTCATTAAAATTTATGCAAAAAGCAAACATATAAAATAAAATGAGATGGAAAAAATATTACTTATCATATTCAGAGAGAAAACTTACCAGTGGTTAAAACTTAAAAACTTGCGAAAATTATGAAAAGGATCTTCATCTCTTTCAACAAGGACTGTTGACAAAACAAAGGAAAAAAAGGCTCAAATATGTTATGGAACTATTAAAATTGGCTCATATATGTCATTCGATATAATTTGACTTGTCTGTGTCGTCATCGCCTTTAAAAGTTTGACTAATCAATGTTATTGTCGTTAGAAAAAGGTTCATTTGTGTCATTATATTTTAACTGTAATTTTACAAAATCATTTTTGTGACACTGTCTCTTATTGGAGGTCCAGGACACCTAATTCAAATCAATTAATATTATTTAAAAATTACAATTAAAAATCAATTTCGTTAAAATAATATTTGACCCACGCCATTAAAAATAGAAATTGGATGTGTTACAAATAAATCCGTCCTTTATCTAGGCAATGGTTGCAACAGTTATTTACCATATCTGAAAGGCTAAAAACAATGCTCTATGGAACAAGAAGGATCCTTACAGCTTAACTGTGAGCATGGAGGTCACGAAGGAGTGCAAATATAGATAATACTGAAAAAAATACTCGTAAATATAAATTAAGAAGCATATTGATAGGTGATATTAGAGCAGTATCATAATAGGTCATTATTAAGGATAGGAGTAAATTTCGTTGTATTGAAATTTTGGGTGATAAATAAAATGTGATTCGTTAGATCAAAAAATAAAAAGTAAAAGTCGGGCTCATTAAAAAATAAAATCAAACTCATTAAGTGTGTCAGATTTATTTTATTGTGTTTAATTTTTAAGTAATATCGATTGATTTGAATTTGGCGACGTGGACCTCTAATAAGAAACTATGTGGAAAAGATGATTTTGCGAAATCACCATTAAAAAATAATGGGACAAGTGAACCTTTATGTAATGACAATGGATAGATGAGCCAAACTTGTAACGACGGTGATCAAAATAATAACGGATGAAATAAATAAGTCATTATAGTTCAAAGGCATATTAAACCATTTTTCTAAAAGAAATGCAAAAAAAATAGTAAAATTAATTACGATGTGTTTTATTAATGATAAGTAACCTAACACAATTTTTTTAAACAGCTGGTAGGCCTAATAGATCAAAGCCTCAAATAACAAGAGAAATTAATTCTACGAAATCAAACCAAAAAGAATGTTTAAAATTTATTTCTATTTTTTTTATAGCATAGTGGTTTGCCACAGTAGCGTACTAGAATTTTTGTCATGATTTTCTTATCAAATTTGACCATTAATTTTTTATTGAATGAAAATCAAAGTATTTCCATAATTGTTTTTACTTTTTCAGAAAGGAAAATATAATTTTTGGAGAAAAGGTTTTGTACCTCTATAAATATAAGACTCTTCTCAAGTAACAACGTAATAGCATCAACAATATAGTCATTACAAGAGCATGGTTTAGAGGAAAATTTTCTCCTAATAAGTTATATGCTTTTTGAATTAGCTTTACATACTTAGGTCAATTGGTCAAACCATATTAATATTATAAATGCTTTTAAGTATACTGTTCTTTGTCATCTGATTTATCGCCTACATGATTTGCAACTAAATTAGCTTTCGCATGACGTCATCTGAATTTCGAACCCAATAAGTGGTATCACAACCTACGGTTCAAAGGTCCAATGAAAAAACAGGTTCAAAGAGGTTTCAAATCAAGATGCAATTAATTTGATGATAATGAAGATTTTTGTCCAACTACATATGGAGAACAAGTTTCAGTCATATTTTCAATATTTCTGTTGATGCATTTTTGAAAATGAAAACAAACTATTAATTTTAATCTCAATTTTAATCATGATATTTTAAGTATTATTTTTAATCATGTCAAGCAGCAGATATGAAGATTATGTGAAAAGCAAAAATCATACTTGTGAAGAAGCGGATCAAGTTTTGTCAGACCAAAAGAGGAGATTTGTTACGATTTTTGTCCTGATTTTCTTACCAAATTTGAGCATTTACTTTTATTAAAGGAAAGTCAAAATATTACCATAGTTACTTTTACTTTCTTTTTTTTCTGAAAGGAAAATATAATTTTCTCTCATATTTGGCTAACGTATTTCTTGGAAGAAAGGTTTAGTACCTCTATAAATATATGGAAAAGGGTCTAATATACCCTTCAACTATTGAAAATGGTACACAAATACCCTCCTTCCACCTTTAGGCTCAAAAATACCCTTTCATCCACCTATTTGACTCAAAAATACCCTTAATGTATTAGAAATGACTCAAAAATATCCTTCTTCCTCTATTGGTTCAAAAATACCCCTCCATCCACCTATTTGTATCAAAAATGTCCTTAACATTAAATTTAAGTCCAAAAATATCTCCTCCTTTATATTATATTTTTTTTATTTCACGTAGGGGTAATTTTTTTTGTAATTACAATTTTTTAATTATGATATTATATATTTTTTGGTGCAATAGATATGCATTAATTAGTATATTATTTTTTTGGTTTCACGTAGTGGTGGGCTTTTTTTAGTTACGATTTATTTTATTATTATATTATTTTGAAGTTTTTTTAATTACAACTTTTTATTATTATATTATTTATAATTTTTTATTATTATATAGCTTTTGTGGGTTTTACGTCAGGGGTGGGTTTTTTTTTTAATTATTATTTTTTTAGTTTTAGGTTGGTACCAAGTTATCAAGTAATTTATGGTACATCATAATAGCTATATTTATGGTAATTTTTGTTTTTTCAAGAAATATATTTTTTTTATTTTAGGACTCTTAATTTCCTTCCATATAGTTTAGGACTCTTAATTTTCTTATATGTTTCGGGTTTCATATTTATATATTTTAGGACTCTTAATTCCATTCTATATATTTATTTAATAAAATAAAAATTAAAGGAAAAAGATTAAATGATTTTATCTATTGTAAAGTCTTCTAAGGGAGAATGTTTTTTTA
>NC_061115.1:55890450-55921690 GCF_002878395.1 Capsicum annuum
ATAAATCATTACTATTTTTCTTTGTATTATTACTATTTTTATAGCTTCATGTTGGAGAAGGATAGAAGCGTAAAATATTATGCATTCTTACCTAAATTAAATAAAGACTTAAATAAATTTCAAGTTTTTTTTTTTATATAAAAAGTTCAAAACCTAAAAAGAACTAAAAGTCTTCAAAATCTTACCTAAAATATGTTTTCTAATATTGAAGCACATATAGATAATCATTAACTATGAGAGTATTTTCCCTTTGGTAATTATTCTATTTAAGGAATTCTTTTCTAATTTTGCACTTAAACATTAATTAATTCTTTTTAAATTTTTATATATAACTAAAAAAAATTTGTGACCATTAGATTGTGAATGAATTTGGTCTAATTACATGTGGATCAATAAAAATAATGTCATGTATTTAATTTAAATAAAATTATATTTCACATCAAAATTTGTTAAAAGGAGGAGGCATTTTTGGACTTAAATTTAATGTTAAGGGCATTTTTTCTCCAAAAAGGTGGATGAAGGGATATTTTTGAACCAATAGAGGAAGAAGGACATTTTTGAGTTATTTCTCATACATTAAGGGTATTTTTTTAGCCAAATAGATGGATGAACGGGTATTTTTGAGCTTAAAGGTGGAAGGAGGGTATTTGTGTACCACTTTCAATAGTTGAAGGGTATATTAGACCCTTTTTCGATAAATATAAGATCCCTTTTCTAAAGCAGTAGCACAATAACATTCACAATTTAGTCCTCAAATAGCCTGATTTAGAAGGAAATTTTCTCCTAATAGGTTATATGCTTTTTGAATTAGCTTTTCATATGTACACCAGTTGGCCAAACCATATTAGTAATATGATTTTTGGTATATTTTTCTTTTTCATCTGATTTGTCACCTACGAGATTTGCAATTAAATTAGCTTTCGCATGATGTCATCTCGATTCGAACCGAACATGGCGGACCCTGATTTTAAACTAAGGAGATTATAAAAGTATAAAAAATTAAATATATGGAGAAGCTAAAAAGATCTAACACACACTACACATACACTTAAAAAAATAGTTTTATCGTTATATATTAAGCATAATTTTGTACGATGAAAATTGGGATAACTCTTTTTGATATCCTAGTTCCATCCATGATTTGCATAACCTATTGGTAGCTTTTTCTATTGTCATTGTAATTTTTTTAACTTCAATTATTTTAATAGAAACTTCAATTATTTTAATAGCATAGTATAAATATTGCTTTTGATGTATCCGTAAGAGTTATAATATTCTACCGAATTTTAGGGTTAGAAATTGAGTGTAATATTCAAGTGATCCATCTTTACCTTCTCAAGCTGACTTCTTTGAGTTGGAGTTGTCACAATTCAAAAGAGGATCATAATGATATTTATCGTGACTCAACCTTGATAAGTAAGTCAATTATTCAAACTGATAAGTAGGAACTGAAAACAACAATAATATAACCCAAGTGAGACTTCTAGAATGAAGTCAAACCCACACAGGTAAAATAATAGAGTAAGTCTGAAATAATTGTCATAAATCACCCAAAATTGATGCCATAATATAAGAGCATCTAGTACAATATTCGAAAAATAAAAAATACATATCTATCTCGGAATCATAAATAAAGACAACTAGGGATAAATGAGCTCCGAATCAGTCCTAAATTCTGGGGCGAATCAATACCTTGAGGTTTGGGATCTCTACACAAAATCAACCACCACGTGAGGTGCTTGTACTAGGATCTGCACCGAAATGGCATAATAGGGGTAACTACGGTTCGCTTGTACTCACTAAGTATTCGACTGAGCAGAAAATAAGATAAGTAAAATATTACTATGAATACATCACACGCAAGCGAAAAAGTTTAAAATGATAGCTCGCATATATATATCTATCTATCTATCTCTCTCTATATATATATGTGTGTGTGTGTAGATATAAATATGAAAATAAAGAACAACACATATATACAAAGAAAATACTTAAACCAAATACGAATCAAAAAAACTAACGAAATAATGAATGATGCATGTGCAAATGAAATGCAACATGAATGAAATGAATAGTAAAAGCCTCGTATGACTTTCTGTATATACCCACCAAACTCGCAATTGTTAGGTAGGACCGAAGGGGGGGGGGGGGGTTGTAACTTATATACTATATCTTATATCTCAATCTCAATTCACTACTCCGGCTCGTATTTACGAAGAGAGTTTTCATAAAAGTGTCTCATTTTTTTAAAAAAAATAGTGATTCTCAATAGTGTCAGTATCTCATAAATGTATATGTATGAAATAAGGATATAATGCTTACAATCAACTCAATATGATGATATTCAATCTATCCAACACATATATGCATAAGTGAGCCTAGAAATCAAATCAATATGTCCACAATCATTATTATCAACTCTATTAGGAAACATCAGATTAAATTTTCATGTAAGACATTATTAATGTCATATCAACCTCTAACTCAAGCAATTCTATCATGATAAAGGCAATCAATGCTCAAATAAGGCTTATTTTAGCAATATAAACCCGCATACGAGTATTATATCTAGAATGAAGATATTTAAATGCATATATAAGGCCAATGATCTCAAACTAAGACATCACATAAAACACACAATATCAGATATCACCAGTCAACAACAATAGAATATAAGCCCCTACACGAACATAGAACGGTAATAATAATCACAAAATATAAACTTCATAGTTATTTTTTCCAAACCATAGCATGCTTTACTTATTTATTAACTACCCAGCTCAATCTTAAAGAAGTGAAGCCATAACCTACCTCAAATGAAGAAATTCTGATCTGAAGTGATTCAACACGAAGCCTTTCTATAATAACCCTCTAGGTCATTTTCTCAATTTTCATGTGTTTCTGGTGTTTTGAGCCTTCTCATAGAAGTTGCAAGTCATTTGTGACATGTTAGAGCCATTGGTTTGGGTAACGAACATTCGGTTTAATTTTAGGCTCAATTTCTTGTTTTGAAATTTTTGTTGTTAAGGAATTGATCTAGAATTAAAATTCTTAGTAAGCAGCCTTGGATGAGAATTCTGACAACATCGTTATCTCTTAAACATTTATCTTAGGCTAGAAAACTATTGATTCAGGTCACGAGGCTTTTAGACTCATTTTAGACTATTGGGTAGATTTGATAAGAACTAAAACTATGGGTGTGGGATCTACATTTAATCGAACAACTTTGAATAAAATTTTTAATAGTTTTATTTCGTTCAAAATGTCAAATTTAGTATGGTAGCATAGCTCATTTGCGCACACAGAGTTTTTGAATGAATCTTTAGCACCTGATCAGAGTCTATTTGGAACCATTGAAAATTCAGATGTATGGTATCTAGTGCAACCTCTAAAGCGATCTTAGATCCGCTTTAGAGGTGGTTGCTTTTTCGACCTTGTGCCGCTTTAGCAACCTTGTCTACATGATAAGGTTCACTTTAGCGGATGTCACTTTAGCGATCATGGTACCACTTAAGCAATCCCTCGCTCCTTTGCACCCGCCACTTTAGCAGTTAATTTCTGCTTTAGCGGATAAATGGTCATTTTAGCGGTCACTGTAGGAACTTTATACTCTCATTTCTCATGAATTTCAGCCATTTATTAGTTCCTTAATCCTTCAATATCAATGAAGCCTTGAGCTCAAAAATGTATAGAAATTGCTAAACTAGAGTTGGGGTTGAGTTGAGGACAGGTTAGTGGCCAATTTTTCCATCCTTATTTCGTAAGATTCCGCTTTAATTCTTCCTTTAAATATTGATTCTCTCTTTCATTTTCCTTAGCTCTAAGGACTATTTTAATCCCCAATTAAGACTTTACTTGTGCCAAAAAGTTGATCACACATTCATTGTCCTTCAAGAAACCTCATGATGAATTCAATTTTAAAATTTTGTTAACAGATCTTGCAGATCATTTTAATTGTATTAACACGTAGTTTATGATGTTGATAGCTTGACACCATTCATTGATTAAGGAGTGAAGATAAGTAGCTTATGAATGGTTCAAGACTGCGGTTTGATAATCGAGGTAGGCTTTGATCTATTATTCTCTATGAGATTATATATTGTATTAATTGCATGCTAGGTAGGGGTTATAAGATAGGTTAGGGACATTATTATTAGTATTTTACCTACTTAGGGGATTTAATTAAGTCTTAACCTAGAATACCTGTCATAGCTTTAGCATATTATTAAGCATGATTAGTTATCTATATGACCTTAGGTTGGAACTGACATTAAAAATCCTTAGTATAGGATTTAGGATAGTACTTACCCTTTTTGATGATATTCCTTAATGAGATTCACTTAGTAGAATGATGTCTCTTATTGGTCCCATCTCTGGCTTTCTTTTTGTACGTGTATACTCTTATTCATATGCATATTACATCATTGGGCTCGAGGCCTTGGTTACGAGATCATAAACACTAAGTTAGTTCTCTACGCCTTAAAGGAATTTTGGCTTAGTTTATTGACATTTTCGATACTTATAATTTCTTTGTTTGAATACTAGTGATGAATACATTCATTATCCGCATGTTCATGCTTTTCTTAGGTCGTTAAGGTCCCTTTATGCTAGATCTTAGGCCCATTATCCCTTAGGCTAGTATATAGTCCGTCCTTATGACTAGACTTAGCTCCTTTAATAGCTTGGGATGGGGTTGATAAACCTTACCCTAGGTCCGGGTAGGTGTTCTCTTAGGTTGGGTTATTAGGGATTGTAGTGGGTTCTATTGCTTTTTTTAGACAAAATGCTTCGAATGAACTTTCTTTAAGCTTAGATGACCTTATGACTGCTTCTTTAGGTTTCTACCTTGATTTTGAGTTGACTTAGACTTTATAGCATGTTTTTTAGCTTCATTACCTTTGAGAAGGGCAGTAACTGATTTTAGACCGCTCTAGATTGAATTTTATGAATAAATGGGTTGGTCATGGGCTTAATACCTTTTATTACCGCTAGTTATGCCATGGTTACGAGTTTTGATTCAAGTCAGGCATTTGTTCATGGTTACGATTTGGGAGCCCTAACACTCAATTATGAATTATCAGGCCTCTTGCTATTGCCTTATAGTTTCAGTTCGAGCTCGGTTATTACTATACAGTTATGGATCATTAGGCCTCTTATTATTACCCCATGGTTCCGATTTGAGCCTGACTATTATTATCATACAGTTATAGATTATTGGACTTTTTGTTATCATCCACTAGTTCTAATCTGATTTTAGTTCTCATTATTTCTATTGTTATGAATTTTTGGTTTGGTCCAGGCAATATATACAGACATCCCAAGTCTTCTATAGGTCCCTGTGTCCATGACCATAGTGTCGAAGGAGAATGGTCATCTTAGGTCCTGCCTTTGTGAATTGTTGAGCTGGAGAAGGTGTATATACTTATGTTGGATATGGTACTTGGTTTATACTATGCCGCCTGATTTTTTTCGTGTCTTTCTTTTATTTGCATAAATTTCCTATTACCAGTATAAATTTTTGGCACTTTATCTACCAGTCTTATGAGGGTTGTATAGGTATAGGTTATGTTTGTTGTTTGTCGAGTGATTGATTGTACCTTTCAGACTTATAGAGTACCTGTTGGGTTATTGTTTGTTTGGGATAGCCGATTGCAGTATTGCTTGGTTATTACTGTATAGCTTGTGGCAGGTTGGTTATAGACTGACACCAGAGGTTGTCAATATGCTTTTAATCCATTTTCTCTTATTATGATGGGCTTTATGACTATTCACATTTTTGTTAGAGACTGATTATGCTGGAGTTAGCTCGCCTAGTTGGTTATGATCCTCGAGATGTTAGTTCATTTCCTTTTGGTTAGCACTTTCCAGTTAACTCTTCTTATGACATATGTTTGATTTTGTTTGTAATATATATGTATATATATATATATACATACCATTTCTTCATATTACTATTATATATCTCTTGTATATATCTTTATTCATACCTCTACTATATATCGTATATTTCTTTATTCACAACACTTTTGTATATTGACTTGCTACTTACTGGCATAACTTTGTCCCAGATTACTTGTAGGGTGTGATAGCTTATCCTTACTTTTTTGAGTATTATTATATCTCATCTCTTAGATAGTCGTTTCTAATTTTTTTGGCTTTACGTGTTATTTATATTTATATTGTCTTTGGAGCTTAGTCGGTTGATGCCTACTAAGTACCTCGTATTGGTACTCATACTACACTTTTGCACCCTACAGATCATAGTACGAGTTTCTGTTGCTGACGTGAGCATCGTGCGAAGCTGTCATGGATCATAAATTTGGGATAAGCTCCCGACATTCAGAGTTGTTCCTGTCCTCCCTGTTATTGTTGGACTAACCTCTAGTTTTGTATTTTAGAGACGGTTTGTATACTTTTACTCTATATTTTACTTTGTACTCCTATTGTAATAGAAACTCTTGTACTGACATCACCAGATTTTAGGGATATACTTGCTTCTTTTTTGTATTCTTTCTCTTTTCATGTAATATTTCTTTCGTTTTCATATTAGTCTGCTGCTAGTTTTTTTGGACTAAAGGTTGGCTTACCTACTGATGGGTTATGGTAGGCGCCATTACGATCTGAGAAATCATATCGTGATAATTCCCCTTACGAACGTCCTCAAAATCAACTACAACATTCAAATATAACATCTACGAACTAAAAGAAAGTTAACAACACTCATATATTTTATTTTTGGGCCGGGTCCAAAATGGGTTAAAAAAGAGATAAAAATGGAACTTTTTTAGAAATACATTTCCCAAGATTATAGACATCTAGAGGTGAAAACTACACAAAAAGAGTTAAAAACGAAGTCCAAATATAATAAAAATCCTTTTTAAGCTTTACCGATTAAACCCTTAAATTTTCATTTTGAAATCATGAATTAATAACAGAAGTAAGGTTTTGTAGCTTACCCAAACTCAAATGGTAAAGAAATCCTCAAGAATCGCCCAAACCCGACCCTCAAAGGTCCAAAAATAGAAAAAAATGTCAAAATTAGACTTATATATTATTTCAGCGATGGTGCTCAAGTGTTCACTTCTGGGACGTTGCCAAAGCGACTAGGCTAGATATGGTTGGCCTTCACTTAAGCGTCCCATTGTCGCTTAAGCGGCCTTCGCTAAAGCGATAAGGTGATCGCTTTAGCGACAGGGGGACATGCCGGTTGTCTGCTTAACCAGTGCATTGCACGTTTTAGCGATCATATGGCCAGTTAAGTGGCTGCACCAGATTAGACTTAGCACCGGTAACTTAGCCAACATGCCAAGTCTTCGATCAGTCCTTCGAGATTCATTCAAAATTTCGTGAATGCAAACGAACAATGCTACTAGACTATTTTCGATGTTCCGTAGTCAATGACGACATTGTATTTTGAAAGAAAATATTATTTTCAATAGATCAATAATCGGGATTCTTTTTCACTATTTTTCAAATGAAAGATCGAAATACAAGATAAAGATTTTGGACCCGAATCAACCGCACTGCTAACCCAAATTCGTTATTTCAACCCTAATGAAACTGTTCAAATAGTCATTCGATAATCGAATCATCAAATATTGACCTAAGTCAACTATATGGCTTTTGAAGCCTCTTAAAACTATAAACTCACCCAAAACGTTTTTGATTGCATCGAAAACCATGTCAACTATTTTCAAATCTCAAAATCAACACATAGCACCTACAGAATAGGACAAAATGATTAAAACTCAAAAAAATAAAAATTCACAAATTCAGATCATTATATGAGTACTTACTATTACGTTATATGTTGGTTTAATGTTGTGCTTTGATCAATTTCTTGTTTTCACACTTTTTATTAATGTCTTGTGACAACTACTCTCTCCGTCTCAAACTATTAATTCCAAATTTTTTAATTTGATTTCTCATTTTATTTGTCTTTTCTCATTAATCAAGAAGAGATAATTTTTTTTTTTCATATTTTACCCTTTGCATTAATTACCTTTTCTTCAGATTAAAATATAAACATCATTTAATATGAGTACTATGATAAATTGATCATGTTATTAATTATTTTTCTTAATCAATGTGTCATCTCAATTTGGAATGAGTCATTTGGGACGGAGAGAGTAGCATAAAATGTTATTCCTATGGTGTTTTATGATGAGTTGACTTTTGTTGGAATTGTTCGTAATGATGAATTTGTAAAATAAATATATTTATCAAAACCAGATTTATCTTTTCTTTTAAATCTTGCTTCTTTATTATACTAAATAGATGCTTATTTTTGCTTGTTTAATTCCAAAAAATAAAAATTAATTTATTATTTTATACCTATTTTATCTTTATTATCAAGCATTAATTATTTTTAGTTCATTTTTTAATGAGTGAGATGTCGTATATATAGGTGATATAATAAAATTATCATTTTATTTATTGTTATAGGATAAAAAAAATCATACTCCCCCATTCATTTTTGTTTTTTTCAATTTTGACTTGACACATCCTTAATAATTAACAAAATAGAAGGACAATTATACTATATCACCCTTTAAATGTAAGAAATGATTAATATATTTTTTAAATTCATTGAAAATTGACTATAGTTAATAATAAGAATATATTAAAAATAATGATAAATTATCTCTTAATTTTTTAAAATAAATAAATAAATATACATATTTATTTTAGTATCATGAACAAATAAAAGTGAATAAACGGAGTATATAATTACATGGACCTCAACAAGCGGTGTGGTGCTGTCAATTATCTGAAAATCCTAAAAAGGATAATAATAATGCAAAAGCTGGAATTGTTAACATACTTAGTACGGGGATTAGGTGTGCTTTCAATTACTAGCTGAAAAGATAATAATAATTCATTCTGGTCCCCCTGCTTGCTGTTAATAAAATACGTAAAATAAAATAAAACAAAGTTGTTCCTCAAGGTTATGACTGATCAGCTATAAAAATAAAAATAAAAAATTATTCAAGTACGGAGCATCTACTTTTCTGGATAAATTAGTCCACTTTAATGAGCAGATGTTTCGCATGATTAACTTTCTATCCACTCTCAATTTAACAATTTGAATCTTTATAATATTTTTAGGGTAAAGTTTGGTGGGAAAGAAAAGTTTTTTTAGAGAAAGTATCTTCTCAGAAAATATTTTCTTTTGAATAAAAAAGTTAATCTTCTACATTCTTTTTGATATTTGGTAAGCAAATTAAAATATTTATATATAAGTTAGAAGCGAAAGTGGGTGGCCTTTTAGGGACGGAGCTATCTTTATCCGAGGGAACATAAATCGACACTTCTTCACTGCAAAATTTTTTCTATAATCTATAATCTATAATGTATTTATAATTTATATTTATAATCTATAATATATTAAAAGTGTGAAAATCCTTAAAAAGTGATTTAAACTTGTTGCCCTTTTAGTACTTTATAATAGACAAAACTGCCATTAACTATTTTCTAAAATTATTATTAATGTTATAAATGTATTTACATTATACTGAATGTTTATCAAGATCTAATAAGATATACTCCCTGCGTTTAAAAAAGAATGACCTACTTTCCTTTTTGAGCTGTTTAAAAAAGAATAACCTCTTTCCTTTTTTGGCAACCTCAAACTTCTGAAATTCCAATAATACCCTTGCTATCATTTTCAATATTCACCAAACATGGACCCACTAACTAGGGGTGTACATAGGTCGGATTATTTCGATTTTTTATTAAAATATAATCAAACCAATAATGTTGGTTTTCTAAATCTATAAACCAAATCAAACCAATATACAATCGGTTTTTTAATTTTGATTTTAGTCGGATTTTTTTTGATTTTTTCGGTTTTTCAATTTTCTCAGTTTTTCAATTTTCTCAGTTTTTTTACAAGTATAATGTGATTGAAGAAAAAATTAGCGGTTTTCACTAAAAAAATTAAAAAAAAATCGTCATAGAGTAGTTCCAATAAAAATTAAGTTGGCAAATTACTAAGACGTTTAAACTACTATCTCTCAAAGTAATATTATGTGGATACCTAAGTAGTTCAATTTCTAAGTTACTAGTCACAGTAACTTGTCTGAAAGTTTCCTTCATATAAAATGTGAGCACACAAAAGAATGAAGAATTGGAGACAACTTATTAAAAACTTTACTCCATAAAGTAATTAATTATAACATAATTCCATGAAAAAAAAAAAACAGAAACAAACCTAAATCACAACTTGACAAATGAGAAAAGTAAGATAAAAGTAAGATGAGAAAATAATGAGAACTCTCTGAAAACTTGGAAAGTGAAATGTAAAAAGTGAAGCAATTAAAGAGTTTTGATTATTTAAAATTAGATGATTTTGTCTATTACAACATTTTTTAATGAAGAGCAAAAAATTTAAATCACTTCTCAAAGATCCTTCACACTTTAATAAAATAGTGCAAACATAACATATATTTTATTAAAATATTTAATAAATTTTCAATTCTTAAATATTGAAAAAATAATTTTGTCTAAAGCAGACACTTTTAACTAAGGATAAAAAGTTCAAATATTTCTGAACACCGAATCAAATAAAAACGAAGTTGAAAGAAAACGAACCAAACTAAAATAGTTTGATTTGGTATTCGATGTCTACTTTTTAAAATTGTAAATTAAAGAATTGAATTGAAATTTGATAAAATCGAATCAAAGAGCAGAACGTGCACTTCTAATCAACGCCTTAACAACATAAATCATACTAATATGAATGAGAAATAATTTTTTTTTTTTTAAAATATACCTTTAAATCCTCTCGTAATCGGCACGAAGTCTCAACCACACAATCACATAATTTTTCGTTACATGCACATCATGCGAAAGCTAACAATTGAAATTACAATAAATCATACGATAAAAAAAACGTTAATTAAAGATGCATAATATTTAATATTGTTGACCTACAAATTTAAAACTAATATCAAAGAACATAAAACTAATCTTCTCTTGAACATACTCTTTAAGAATGAAAGTGTGAATGTTATTCTATTATTTATTGGAAAAAAGAAATGCTCAATATATAGATGTACAATTTTTTTTTCCTTTTAAGAAAGAGTTGATGAAATATGGAAGAAATCTAATCTAATTTGAGAAACTTTTTCATAAAAAAAATAATTATTATAGAAAATCAAGACAAACGAAACTTTAAAGAAAAGAAAATTAAGGACTCCTAATTAAATCAAAAACCATACTTAAAAGAAAGAAATTAGGTCGTATGCTAACTACAATTTGACACTACTTATTTTTTTTCTTTTTGAGGTTGGGACGTGTTTTTTTAGTAAAAATAGTTAAATAATAATTTGATAAACTAATAAAAATTCGTTTCTTATTATGTATTTAAAACTTTTTAAAATTTAATACTTATTAAAATTTTCTTATTCTAAGGCTTTTATATTTGCTTCTAGATTTTTCAAATCTTATTAAAATCAAATTTAGTTGTTTTATAATTCTTAAACTAATGAAAAAAGTATCAGTTGTCATTAATTCTGACAACTTCTAACAAGAAAAAGTAGCGAAAACTTTTAATGAAGGGCAAAAAGTTCAAACGACATTTCTAAGGCCCTTCGCATTTTTAATATATTATATAGATATAGATATTGTGCTTTGTATTAATTTGTTATTAATGAAAAAAATACTATAATTAAAGGCTCAAAAATATATATCTATTTTCTGAATATAAAAAAATAATAAAAGTGATTAGAAAGTAGATTATAAGTAATATTTTTTTACGTATAAAAAATTAAAATTATATACGTATTACGTCGGTTCGGTTTGGGTTCGGTTTGATTTTATTTTTTCTAATACCAAATCAAACCAAGAATGATTGATTTTTTTTTGCCAACACCAAACCAGTCAAACCAAATCATAAGTTATTTTTTTCCTAGGTTTGGTTTGATTTATCGGTTCGATTTGACTTAACGGTTCGGTTTATACACCCCTACCACTAACATAGAAATATGTCAGGTTAATTTTTTTTTAATGAATAGAAAATTCACAGAAATTTCAAAATATGCAACTCGTCAAATCACATTAATGTTGTCACTTTAAACTTTTCTTAATTTTTTATTCTTTTCCTAAATTTTATGTTTTTCCTTTTTTCCAGTGCAATTCTCCTTTCTTGGCCAGTTGCAACATATAGCTTCAACAAAGAATTTTCTTAGCAGTGTTGCTTATATTAAGCGTCGATCACAATTGAATTAGTACAAAAAAAAAGAGTATATATAAGGACATTAAAGAACAGAGTAATACTCATATGCACAATCTTTTCATGCACAACTTTAAATTTAGGACTTTATACAAAAAAAAAAAAAAAAACCCATCAATATATAGGAGTTTATCCTCAAAAAAAGTCTTCTACATATAGGAATTTATGAGTACTACACAAAAAAGAGATCATCTACATCCAGGAGCTTATACCAAGAAGAGGTCATTTACAAGTAGTAGGAGTTTATACAAAAAAGATGCAAGATGCTCAAGGCAACAAAAGAGAAAATCAGTAAACTTTAAAAATAGATGGTACTTCTACTGGGATTGACATACATATATCCCATATCAGTATGTTATTATTAATATTTTGATCGTGCAGGCCAATAATCTTATTCAGTATGTTATTATTAATATTTTTTAAAATTATTTTCTTGAATCTATGATAAGTGATATTCAAATCTCGTCGCTTTTGATTGTCTAGATTAATAACCTTATTCAGTATGTTATTATTAATATTTTGTTTTTATCTTTTTGAATAAAAGTAGGGTAACTTCTCAAACGAAAGTTTGCTTCATAAATTGATTGCTACAATACATATATACATGATTCATTGTGCATCGATTTAGTTTAAGGATATGTAAGTACACTACAACACTAACTAGCTATTAGTACTTTAAAAAGTACTTTTAGGCAAGTACGAGGCGAACATAGTAAAATTATACCGAAACAATTAGGAGTAAAAATATCATAAGGACATTGACTAATATTATTATCATGGATTTGATTATTTACTCTTTACTACCCTACATGGATAGATTGGATTTCTTCTAAAACCTTGTTATAATACATTATTTTGCCACACATTTTATTTTATTATACTATATGTTAATATGACAGGTTAGGTATTTGTATTCACAAAGTACTTGATAAGATCAAAAAAATGCTTCAACACAACAGAGAGGTTCGTGTCTTCTGGAATTTTCCCATATGTATATATATATATATACATAGACGGAATAAATATACAGGTCTTTTAAATATTTTACTTTTCCCTTATAGGCACCTAAATTAAGAAAGGTACCTATTGAACCCTTTACTCCTTCAGAAATGATTTCAATTGAGCCCAATTCTCTGGCGTGGCAGTTTCCGTGTATTCAAGTCTGGGAGGCGCATGAAATATCATGGAACCAACTTATGTGGAACCCAACGGATCTTTTATCCTCTTTTTATACCCAATTTCTTTTTTAAAAAAAACCCTAATTCCCACTTTCTTCCTCTTTTTATACTCAATTCTTAATATCCACCATTTTTGTCTCCTAAATTCTCCTTCTCCTCTTAAATTTTTTTCAGCCTTTTCTCTTGCTCCGCTTAAACTCTCCTACTCTTATTAATTTCTTCCTCTCACTCGTTTTAAGTAGTAATGTCCAATTCATCTTTTTCATTGTCTTCATCTTCTTCAATTCCAAAAGGAGTATGTTTATGTGGGGTGAAAGCTGAAATTAAGACCTCGTGGACACAACTCAACACTGGTCGGAGATTCTTTTGATGCAAAACTTTAAAGGTATTCATCTTTTACTGCTTCATTGGATGAAATTCAATTACTTTGATTAGTGGATACAGTTTTTTAGTTTGATTTTTTCTTTAAACCTGTTGCCGGGAGGTGGATACAATTACTTTGATTGGTATGATGATGAAATGCCTCCTCAAGCAAAGAGGGTGATGTGGGTTTTATTAAAAAAAGTCAAATCATTTGAAGAAGAGAGGAATCGATCAAGAAAATTTAAAGTGATATGCATTGGGGCGATTGTGATTTTGGCTACATGGAATTTTTTCAAAAAAATGTTCTTAGATTTTGACAAATATTGGCTTAGGTTTCTTATACATGGGACTATTTTGATTTGGCTAATTCTGAAATATATTAGTTGTATTGGGACTATTTTGCTTTGGCTTTCTTTTTGTAGTGGTATTGTTGTGTATGAAACAATTAAAAGGAATGAAGATAAGTTGTGAAATGTTACTCTCTTACTATGTTTTGATTTTTCTTTACTGTTGTAATTGGATTAGTTAGATTACTGTACTCTATTTTTTTAGAGTTCAAATGATTCATTTAAATGATTCAAAGTTGTCAAATGTTTAACACAAAAGGCACCACCATTCAATAATTATATAAAGCACAAGAGCACAAGTGCAACTGATTGATATTTTAAACACAATAATCTACCATTCAATTGTTCAAAATGAGCTCCAACCATACATCAAGTGTTCATCCAAAACTAATCAGAATCTTCATAAACCCCAATAAAATACCAAAGTAGCCATACAACTAATCACCATACTATACATTGTACTAAAAACATAATTAATTCAACAACTTCATATTCCTCCTGGTGCGCTAGAACTTTCAAGTTGGCTTCTTTTTTGACTAACTCATACTCTGCAATTGAGAAGTTGTGATAGCATTCTTTCCCTTCTTCTTTATTTCTCGAGGCTTATAACCAATATCAATATTTGTTTGAGTTGCATCTTTGTAAACACCTGGAGTGACAACCGTTTCACCTCTAGTTCTAGGCTGTATAAAATGAAGTAAAATTAGATTTGTCAAAAGATAATTATAAATTACATGAATTGAAGTTGTAATTCACACTTACATTTAATGTTTTACTACCACTCATTTGATCAGTGTAGATACCAAATCCTACTGTCTTAGATCTCTTTTGTCCTACTGATGATGTTGATGCTCCAATGGTCCTTTTTTGCCCAAGTTGCTGATCAGATACACTTTTTTTCCTCTACCTCTGCCAGTGCCTCTTCCAGATCCTTTACCTTTGCCAGCTCTCCTACCTTTGTCAGTGACTCTATCTCTACCTCTACCTCTACCTCTTCCAGCTGGCTACACTCTTACAACTGCTGAGGTATCAACACACATAGAACTGCTGAAGCTTAGTTGCTGGCTGAAACTTTATGGCATGCTAGAGCTTGGTGTTTAGCTGAAGCTTGGTGGCCTGCCAGAGCTTGGTAGCTGGCTAAGGCTTATTGGCCTGCTGGATCTTGGTGTCCTGCCAGAGCTTGGTGGCTGGCTGAAGCTTGGTGGCCTACTAGAGCTTGGTGGTTGGCTGAAGCTTGGTGGCCTGCTAGAGCTTGGTGGCCTTCTAGAACTTGTTGCCTGGCTAAAGCTTCCAGGTTATCCCATTCCATCCTAACAATAAAGGATATGAAATATATATTATAAATATCAGAATTTAACCATTGAATTAAAAGATATGAGTGCATTACTTGAGCTTTACAGAGAGTTCTGTTATGACCAATTTGATGACATTTGGAGCAAGAAATTTCCAGTCCTTTCCTGGATAGCTTCCCATACTTCTTTTTAGGCTTATTCTTACCTTTTTTTTTAATTCTTTCCTGGTCTGCCAGGCATTGGTCTAGGATCAGAAAGATCAATCACTACACCACTTGTGTTAGGCCACATTTTCATATTAGGTATTGGCTGAAGAAAGTAGTCATAAGCCTTCAAGAATATATCTTTCTTATACCACTCTTCCACATAAAATTCAGGCTCTATACCTTTATACTGATAAGCCAATACAACATATTGACATGGTATGCCTCTTAATTGCCAGCTTCTACAAGTGTAAGTCCTTGCCCTAATATCAACTATATGCCTATAAGGACCATCTAAAATTTCATACCCAATCTGTCCATTGAACCTAACTACACAATTTCTAGCCATATCTTTGTTTTCTTCAAGTACTAGCAAAGCCATAGGAGAGATGTCTAAAATCCAGGTATCAACAAACTTCCTTATTTCAACATTTCTATCCATTATCTTATGTCTAATCTCCTCTAACATACTGATTATAGATTTATTTCTAGCAGCTAAAATCCATGAATTAAAAGTCTCACACATATTTTTCTCAACAATGTCACATTTAGAATACTCCCTAAAATATGCATTGCACCATGATTTTTTTCATAATGTAATATGTCCTCATAAATATCCTTACCAAGTTGACTGAGTTTGCCCATCTCATCCAAAAAGTTCACTTCAAAAATGGATTTAGTACACCTTCAAAATTATTTTCTTTTTTCTTCTCCTCTCTAGATTTGATGCCAATTAGACCAGATGTATCTTGCACACCACCTCATTTCACAATCTGATAGCAACTCAAGTATAGTAGGTACAAGACCCTACATCAGCATAAATATAAAATCAAAACATAAAATATATGAACATGGATTGTATAGTAAATAAATAGAAGACATCAAAATTAAAGTTTAAAAAGTAGACTAACCTTTTGCATATCTGACATGACAGTCAGCCCATGTCTAGTGCCTAAGTTCAAATCTTGAATCAAGTGGTTAATGAAGAAACTCCAGCTATGTTTTGTCTCTTGATCAACCACTGCCCCAGCTATTAGATACATTTGATTATTTCCATTTCTCCCAACTGCAACTAACAATTTACCCTTGCAAGAACCTTTCAAGAAACAACCATCTAACCCAATAATTTTTCTGCACCCTGCCAGCCAGCCTCTCTTTAATTCATCAAAGCACAAATAAAAATAAACATATAGATTTTTTCCAAGCTGAGACTCTCTATCTATGCTCACCCAACAAGAACTGCCAGGATTAGTATGTTTTATCATGTCTGCATAGTCACACAACCTTGAAAATTCCATCTTTCAATCACCCAAGAATTCTTTAATGATTCTATGCTTTGCCTTGCTACAAACAGTTTTTCCCACATACAAACTCAATTTTTTTGTCACCAATTCCTGAATTTCCCACAGGTTTATATAAGGTTTTAAAATTATTTCATCCTTGAACTTACTTGTAATAAACTTAGATATGCATAATTTGTTTTTTGTAGTAGTAGTGCATACATGTACAGGATAGTAGTTCTTGACAACAAAGTCACCAGAATGCTTATCAATACTAGCAAACAACAACCATTTATATTTCTTGTCCTCACACCTAACTCTAACTCTATGTTTCTTATTAGGCTTAAGCTTCAATCTAACTTTGTATTCAACAGCATACTCAGCCACAACCTTTCTAAATTGCTTAGTATTTTCAAATATCATACCAAGCTCAAATATAGCCATAACACAATCAGGATCAAATCTTACCTTTTTACTTTTCCTTCTTGCTGGTAAATCAACATCCCTGACAGCTTCAGGTTCCAGTCCATCAGCACTGTTATCACAATCAACTTCTGAGCTATCTATATACTCTTCATCTCCCCCTAATCTTCCACTGTATTTAGCAGCCTTATTCCTTCCAATATCTTCAAATCCCCTATCAACACCTGCTGATCCAAGTTTTATTTCTTTATTTTGGATAGGTTTCTTTTGTTTCACACAGTTTCTCCTTTCATTTCTAAGAGTTCTTAATTCTTCATCAACCTCAGAATTATCATCTTCTAGTATATTAAACTCTTGAGAATCAGCACTACTATCAAGATCTGTTTCAGCCCCTTTTAGATATGAGAGTTCATCTGCACCAGATTCTATATCTATGTTGTCAGTTTGGGTAGGTTCCTCATGTAACCCTTCAACATTAATATCATGAACTATTGATATGTTATCACCCACATTACAATTTTCTCTAACTACATTACTACTTTGATCACCTACTGTACCACAAAAAAAACCAGATGGGACCCCATCTTCTATTACTTCTACCTCATCCACAATATGGTTCACATACAAGTCTAAAAAGTCTCTATCTTCTAGGTCTTCAACAAGACTTACCAAAGTTAAGTCATTTTCTACTTCAATAAAGACTTTCTTTTTAGGGTCTTTAAAGTAGAACCCACCAACAATCATATACCCAAATTCTTTAGTATAATAAAATAACTCGAATATAGAAAAGTGGTCCTTGTCCATACTTACATAATCCACCTCACTTTCTCCTATGTAGCGTGGACCATATTCTTTATCAGAAACAAACTTACCACCGTGGTGAAAACAAGTTGTAATAATAATATTAGCCATCAGATTCCTAAAACAAAACCCCAAAAATACCTAACAAGTTATGAATAGTAAAAATCCTAAAAAAACCCTAGCTTTTTTTGGATATTTCCAAACTAACATTACTAACGTAATATACTAACAAAGAACTAATAAACCATTTACAACAACAATACATGACAAAAATATGATAATATTGACATTTGAAACATACCTGAGTGCGATTCAAACACAAAACAGCAATAATTCTTGAGATCCAACTCCAGATTCTTTGCAACCAGTAATGAAATATTGAAATCAGTGTCAAAATTGAACTAATCACTCAAAAACACTATGTAACTTTTCATTATACAACAGACGAAGCATAAATTAGTAGTATTAGGAGTGAAAATGCGATTTTATATTTTCTGATAGATTTGGGGATGGGTATGAGGGATTTGACGTTATAAGGGGGGAAATGAAATGGAAATTATATTTATGTATTAATTAAAAGAAAAGGTGAGGTGTAAAATATAATTTGTTATAATTGGTCAAAATTTACATGTAGGCAGTGACTACATACACGCTCTTCACGTTAAAAAAGAAGGCTTTAAAAAAGTGTCACATCGAACAATTGGGCTCAATTGAAACCATTTGTGAAGGGGTAAAGGATTCAACAGGTATCTCTGTCTTAGTTGAGGTGTCTTGTAACATCCTGTATTCAAGTACGTGTATTGGCGTATTCAAGTACGTGTATTGGTCTTATTTATATGGAATTAATTTTTTTTTTTATTTATATCAAAATTTATCCGTCGATGGTTCCATGCGAAGGTTATTGAATAATCTTTCCAACGATATAGAGATTTCCAAAAATAGATAGGTTTTAGATATAATCGAGCATGTTCGAAACTATAAAATGGTGGCCGGGATATTTGGGAATAGTAAATGTGCAGGAAAATTTCCTGCAAACAAACTACTGAGGCCAGCCGAATTTTTGGGTCAACTTTGAACGATCATAAATCCCTTAATATAATGAACTCAGAGAGCTTCGACCTATGAAAAGAAATATATTTGAGTCTTCTTTCCAATACAAATGGTTTAATCCAAATCCAATGTTTGAGTAAGGAGTTATACTCGTTTTACTTTAGCCTATCAAAACAGATTTTTAGGGTTAACTTCAAACGACCATAACTCTTTGTACAGGACAAACTGGGTGGCCTACTTTATATGTAATGAAATACCATTGAATTATCCTTCCAACAATACCAATTTTACCCAAATCCGATATCGGAGCAAAGAGTTATGGTCGATCTACTTTAGCTTATCAAAATAGTCCACCAAAGGACAGATTTGACATTATTTGAATTTTAAAGGCATTTTGGTCATTTCCTATTATATTATGGACGGGAATATATGTATATATACATGTATATGAGTTCAAAAACTCATTTTCATCGTCAATTATTGAGGAAGAACAAACCCTAGCAAATTTGACCTTTAAATTACTTTTGATTCAATCGTAGAAATTTCAAAGTAATTCGATAACTACGTTTGTCATCTCGAGAGCTTCGAACGACACCTATTATTTGTGCAAACAGGATTGCATAATCAAGAGGTGAATTCTAAGGTATGAATATTGTTTGCCTTTGTTGTTTTCCATATGTATATGTGTGATAGAGGATTATATGTATTGGTTGTTATTGAAAGGTGATGGAAATAGGGTTATGGATTATTTTGTATGGTTTGGTTGTATTAAATTGTGGAAGGTGGTTATGGTAATTGGGTTATGGAAGGTGGATATGGTAATTGAGTTATGAAAGGTGGATATGGTGATATACTATTGAATTGATGATTATTTATGTCTATGGCTCAATTTGGTTTAATTAATTGGTTGGAAGGATAAATGAATTCAAACTTGATATTGGAGGATGTTGTATGAATATGCATGGCATGTAAATGTAATTGGAGTATAAACGGGTTAAAGTGACACCCTTTATGGTGTAATTAAGGCTTACTACTTAACCACTAGTTTGGTGAATTCAAATAATTGAATTGTGACGTTTGGTTGCTAATACTAGATTGCTATATATGTTCATTGTAGATAAGTAATCCGAAAAGATGGGACGTCCATTTGGGACTAGTATTAAAGGTTGATAGTCAGGTATGTAAAGCATACTCTATACCATATCTTTGGCATGAAAGTGAACAATTGTTCTATTAAGAAAGTTTCCAAAGTTATTCAGTAACATGTGATCCATAATGATTTTGTATGATTTTCTACGTTATCAATGAACTTGTTTTCACCCTACAAGATGCCAAGACATTTCAATACTTACTTGTTTTCCAAATCTTACATGTTTATTGCACTAATGAATCTCAGAAGATATCCAGTTACTCAAACAAGATCCATGTACTATTAATGACTCCAAAACGTTTCATTGATATACCAATAAGTTCCTACTTCATTGTTATGGAATTAATGATTCCAAAATACTTCATTGATGTGCCAATGAGTTCTTACTTCATTGTTATTGCATTGATGGTATATTTATATGTCTCTTAGTGATGTATCATTGTTTCAAAGTATCAAAAATGAGGTGGCGACCGAAATAACAATCTCAAAGATTAATTAAACTAAGTGATGGAAGTTCTCTCTTATCGGGTGGTATCCCAAGGGCATAAGACTATCATGGGTCGATCCCTATTTATGTGTTTATGGGTGGTATCCTAGGGGCATAAGCCTATCATGGGTTGATCCCAATTGATATGTATTGGAGGCAGCCTAATGGTCACAGTACAGTACAGTAATGATTACAAAGAGGATAAGAACGAAGGTAAAGTGATTGAATAAATACAATGTACAGGTTGTCACAAGTTCTAATAAGTATGGTCCACTCCTATTATGATTTATTCACTTGTTTCTGATTTCTATTGAGCTCCTATATCATATGTGATTATCTACAACTTACATACTCGGTACATATTTCGTACTGAAGTCCCCCAGGGGGCCCTGTATTTCATGCTGCAGGCACAGGTACCTCAGCTCATACATTGCACAAGTAGGAGCCAGGATATCCAGCTGCTTTTGGTGATCTCCAGTTTGCTTTGGGGCTTTCCGTGTCATATCCAGTCACTTTTAATATTGTATAGAAGTTAGTTATATGGCGGGGTGTGTCCCAACCTTAGTTAAACTCTGTGTATTGTCTAGAGGCTTTGTAGACCTAATGTACAGTCAAGGTGGTATTTTTTTAATAGATGTGATGGCTCCAACGACCAAGTATTGTATATACATATATATGTGTGCTCGATCTTATACAGGTGATTATTTCCTTTTATATGCGATATGATGCTGTCCAAATTTTAGGTTGTCATAGTGTTACGCATGAGAAGTATATGGTTATGAGTTGGTTCTCCCGGGCCTCCTCGGTTATGGGTGCCAGTCCGCCCCAATAGGATTTGAGGCGTGACAAAAGTGGTATCAGAGAAGTTCGTCCTAGTGAGTCTACAAAGCCGTGTCTATGTAGAATCTTGTTTATCGGTGTGTCATATGGACATTTAGGAATGGTTTTTTTTCTTCATATCTTAGATCGTGCGATAGAGCTTATATTGTATATGAAGTCATAGTTGACCACTGAATCCATTTATTTCTCTTATTATAGTAATGATGCCGATTATCAGAAGCAAGAATACCAGTAAGCAAGTAGATGTGGCTGCCAGAGAGGGGACTAGTAAGTAATCCACTATACCAGCTAATCAAAGTAAGGCTCCAGCTGAGCATGCATCAGAAATTTCTTTCACTCCGGAAGAAATAAGGGGGAGGAGAACTATATACCCAGAGCCACCTATTAATGCTGCTGATCAAGATCTTAAAAATGCAGTGCAACTTTTGACTCGTATAGTTGCTGGGCAAGCTCAAGGGAAAGCCATTCCTACCACGGGTCCTAGTGGTACAGATAGGGTGGCTAGCCTTCAAACACAGGATTTTCTTAAGATGGATCCTCACACTTTTATTATATCATATTTTAACAAGGACCCACAGGACTTTATTGATCAAATTCAAAGGGCCTTAGATGTTATGCATATAACGGGTAGAGAGACAGTGGAGTTAGCGACGTCTAGATTTAAAGGGGAGGCTATATATTGGTACGAGGACTAGAAATAATCTAGGGGTATTGATGTACCCCCAGCACTTAGAAAGAGTTCAAAGAGGCATTTCTTGATCATTATCTTCCATTCGAGATTCGTCAGGCCCGTGCAGATCAGTTTTTAAATCTTTGTCAGGGGAATATGAGCATGAGGAAGTACAGTCTCTGACTTAATTCCTTGTCGCGATATGCTCCTAATATTGTAGCTACTATGGATGACAGAGTTCATTAATATATGGATAGGCTGGATCCATATTTGGTTAGAGATTGTACTATTGCCGCTTTGAACAAAGATATGGACATAGAGAGGATCCAAGCTTTTGCACAGAAAATAGAAGATCATAGGCAGAGGATAAGAACACAGGAATTAGAAAGAGGATATTCCAAGAGGGCCAGATCTACAAGGCAGTTTATGGCATCCCAAGGAGGGTTCAGACCACAGATTTCTTCTAGAACACCTAGGCCATTATCTTTTTATTCTGTAGCTAGTGCCTTACCACAGTTCCAAGGGTCCATAGGAAATCAATTTGGACACAGAAGTAAGAGTCAGAGTTAGCGGACACTGGGGTACCAAGGGCAAGGGAATATGAGCCAATCGATACCTCCTCGAGAGCCATGCAATAAATTTGGAAGGTATCATTTGGGCGCATGTCGTCTGGGGACCAATGTTTGATTTTGGTGCGATATGTCAGGGCATATGATGAGAGAATGCCCATGAAGAGGCATAGGGGGTATGACATGACCTACGGGGTTATTTATTACATCATCATCATCGATACCGTATTCAGGAAGGAGTGCACAACCAATGGGTTGTGCTAGAGGTAATAGAGGAGCCACGAGTTCTAGCGAGACTTAAAATCGTACGTATGCTCTAGCGGATCGACATAATTTAGAGGCTTTCCTAGATGTGGTTATGGGTACGTTGTCTATCTTTTCATTCGATGTATATGCCTTAATTAATCCCAGTTCTACATTATCTTATATTACTCCATTGGTTGCTGGAAAGTTCGAAAGAATACTCGAACTGTTAGTTAAGCCATTTGAAGTGTCCATACCGATTGGGGAATCTATTATAGCTAGAAGGGTTTACCGAAACTGCATAGTAACTATTTGTGGTCGTGCTATGATGGCTGATCTTGTGGAGTTAGAAATGGTAGATTTTGATGTTATAATGGGTATGGACTGGTTGGCATCTTGTTATGCCACAATTGATTGCTACACAAAAAAGGTATATTTCCATTTTCCAAATGAATCAGTCCTTGAATGGAAAGGTGAAATTGGCGCCCCAAGAGGTAGATTTATTTCTTATTTTAAGGCAAGAAGAATGATTTCCAAGGGATACATATATCATTTAGTTAGAGTAAGAGATACAGAAGCGGAGCCACCAAATCTTCACGCTGTTCCGGTGGTAAATGAATTTTCTGATGTATTTCCTGAAGATCTTCCAGGTTTGTCTCCTGAACGAGAAGTAGAGTTTGGTATTAATGTAATACCAGGCACCCAACCAATCTCCATTCCTCCGTATAGAATGGCCCCATGAGAATTATGAGAATTGAAAGAGCAATTGAAATATTTGTTAGAGAAGGATTCATAAGGCCTAGTATGTCCCCATGGGGAGCACCAGTGTTATTTGTGCAAAAAAAAATGGCTCATTGAGGATGTGTATTGATTATTGGCAATTGAATAAGGTGACTATTAAGATTAAATATCCTCTCCCAAGAATTGATGATTTATTTGATCAGTTACAGGGTTCCAAGTGCTTTTCTAAGATTGATTTGAGGTTAGGTTACCACCAAGTGAGGGTCAAAGAGAAGGATATACCCAAGAAAGCTTTCCAAACATGGTATGGTCATTATGAGTTTCTAGTTATGTCATTTGGGATAACAAATCCACCCGCAACTTTTATGGATTTTATGAATAGGGTGTTTAAGTCATTCCTAGATGTATTTGTGATAGTTTTTAGAGATGATATTCTAGTTTATTCTAGATCAGAAGAGGACCATGCCAATCACTTACGACAGGAATTGCAGACTTTTCGTGATTGTAAGCTTTATGTAAAGTTCTCTAAATGTGTGTTTTGGTTAAAGTCGGTGACATTTTTGGGTCATATTGTATCTAGTGAAGGGATAAAGGTTGATGCTCAAAATATAAAAGTTGTGAAGAACTGGCCAAGGCCCACAACGCTTACGGAGATCGTAGTTTTCTCGGGTTGGCCGGTTATTATAGAAGGTTTGTTGAAGGTTTTTCTTCCATTTCAGCACCCTTAACCAAGCCAACCCATAAAGCATCCAAATTCCAATGGAATGATGCCTGTGAAAGGAGTTTTCAAGATTTAAAGAACAAGTTGATTTCTACACCCGTGTTGGTACTTCTAGAAGGCACCAAAGGGTATACAGTATATTGTGATGCTTCCAGAATTGGTTTAGAATGTGTATTGATGCAGCATGGTAAGGTAATAGCATATGCTTCTAGACAATTGCAGCCATATGAGAAAAATTATCCTACACACGATCTTAAGCTGACAGTAGTTATTTTTGCTTTAAATATATGACGCCACTACTTATATGGGGTTCATGTTGATATATATACTGACCATAAGAGCTTGCAATATATTTTTAATCAGAAGGATCTAAATTTAAGGCTACAGAGATGGCTTGAACTATTAAAGGACTACAATGTTGATATCTTGTACCATCCAAGGAAAGCAAATGTGGTAGCTGATGCGTTGAGTCATAAGGATATGATGGAGCCTATAGAAAGGCAAGGGATGATTAAAGATATTCACCAATTAGCTAGTTTGGGAGTTCGCCTTCTTGAAACTCCAAATAAAGAGCTTATCATACATAATGCTGCGGAATCTTTATTAGTAGCTGAAGTGAAAGAGAAGCAATATGTAGATCCTATTTTATTACAACTTAAGGAGAACGTTCAGAGTGGTACAACCAAGGTATTTGAGCTTACGCAAGAAGGAGTACTTCAGTGTCAAAACTGATTGTGTGTACTGGATGTAGATGGGCCAAGAAAGAAGATTATGAAAGAGGCACATTGTTCAAGGTATTCCATTTATCCGGGATCAACCAAAATGTATCATGATTTAAAAGATATGTATTGGTGGAATGACATGAAGAAGAGCATTGCAGAATTTGTAGCTGAATGTCCAAATTGTCAATGAGTTAAAGTTGAGCACCAAAAACCCAGAGGTTATATGCAATGCATTGATCTTCCAAGCTGGAAGTGGGACATGATCAACATGAATTTCATTATTGGTTTGCCTCGTACATCCTGGATGTTTGATTCTATATGGGTGATTGTTGATAGGCTTACCAAATCCGCACATTTCCTACCAATTAGGACCACTTACACAGTTGAAGAGTATGTGAAGTTGTACATTAAAGAGATAGTCTGATTACATAGAGTGCCAATCTCTATTATATCAAATCGGGGAACCCAATTTACCGCAAACTTTTGGAAGTCTTTTCAGAGGTGTTGGGAACATAAGTGAAGTTGAGTACAACTTTTCACCCTCAAACAGATGGACAAGTAGAACGTACCATCCAAACACTTGAAGATATGCTACGAGATTGTGTAATAGATTTTAAAGGCAACTGGGATGATCATTTACCTCTTATTGAGTTTGCCTACAATAATAGCTATCATTCAAGTATCAAAATGCACCATATGAAGCTTTATATGGAAGAAAGTGTAGATCACCAATAGGATGGTTCAAAGTGGGTGAAACTCTTTTGTTCAGACCGGATCTTGTTTATCAAGCCATAGAGAAGGTTAAAGTAATTCAGCAATGACTGAAAACAGCCCAAAGTCAACACAAGTCATATGCGGATAGTAGAAGAAGAGGGCTAGAGTTTTCTATAGGTGATTGGGTATTTTTAAAGGTATCACCAATGAAAGGGGTAATGAGATTTGGCAAGAAAGGGAAGTTGAGTCTACGTTATATAGGCCCGTATAAGATCACTCGAAGGTTTAGACAAGTTGCATATGAATTAGAGCTACCCCAAGAGCTCTCATCAGTACATCGGTATTTCATGTGTCAATGCTTCAAAAGTGCATCGGAGATCCATCACATATCACTTCTACTAAGGATGTGCAAGTTGTGGAAGATCTTACCTATGAGGAAGTGCCTATTGCTATTCTATATCGCCAAGTTAAGAAGATGAGAAATAAAGAGATAGCATCTGTGAAAGTACGTTGGAGAAATCGTCAAAGGGAAGAGATTACATGGGAAACTGAGGAAGCAATGAAATCGAAGTACCTCATTTGTTCAAAGATGAAGAGAAAGTTCAAGAAACGGAGTTAAAACATTAACAAGTAAGTTTTTTTTATATATGCATAGTATTTATGTGATGATGTGAATATTAATGATGGACTTAAACTTGTTTCGGTTGAATAACTACGCTAACATTCAAGGACGAATGTCCTAAATGGGGGAAGGATGTAACACCCCATATTCAAGTACGTGTATTGGTCTTATTTATATGAAATTAATTTTTTTATTTTCTTTATACCAGAATTTGCCCGTCGATGGTTCCATACGAAGGCTATTGAATAAGCTTTCTAGCGATATAAAGATTTCCAAAAATGGATAGGTTTCGAATATAATCGAGCACGTTCAAAACTATAAAATGGTGGTCGGGATATTTGGGAATAGTAAATGTGCAGGAAAATTTCCTGCACACAAACTACTGAGGCCAGCCGAATTTTTGGGTAAACTTCGAACGATCATAACTCCCTTAATATAATAAGCTGGGAGAGATGTGACCTATGAAAAGAAATATCTTTGAGTCTTCTTTTCTTTCCAATTCAATTGGTTTCATCCAAATTCAACGTCTGAGTAAGGAGTTATACTCGTTTTACTTCAGCCAATCAAAACAAATTTTTAGAGTCAACTTTAAATGGCCATAACTCCTTGTACAGGACGAACTGGGTGACCTACTTTATATGAAATGAAATACCTTTGAATTATCCTTCCAACGATACCAATTTCGCCCAAATCCTATATCGGATCAAGGAGTTATGATCGATCTACTTTAGCTTATCAAAACAGTCTACCAAAGGACAGATTTGACATTATTTGAATTTTAAAGGCATTTTGGTCATTTCCTATTATATTATGGAAGCGAATATGTGTATATATACATGTATATGAGTTCAAAAACTCATTTTCATCATCAATCATTGAGGAAGAACAAACCCTATCCAAATTTGACCTTTAAATTACTTTTGATTCAATCGTAGAAATTCCTAAGTAATTTGATAACTGCGTTTGTCATCTCAAGAGCTTCGAACGGCACCTATTATTTATGCGAACAGGATTGCATAATCAAGAGGTGAATTATAAGGTATGAATATTGTTTGCCTTTGTTGTTTTCCATATGTATATGTGTGATAGAGAATTATATGTACTGGTTGTTATTGAAAGGTGATGGAAATATGGTTATGGACTATTTTGCATGGTTTGGTTGTATTAAATTGTGGAAGGTGGTTATGGTAATTGGGTTATGGAAGGTGGATATGGTGATATACTATTGAATTGATGATTATTTATGTCTATGGCTCAATTTGGTTTAATGGATTGGTTGGAAGGATAAATGAATCCAAACTTGATATTAGAGAATGTTGTATGAATATGCATGGCATGTGAATGTAATTAGAGTATAAGAGGGTGAAAGTGACACCCTTTATGGTGTAATTAAGGCTTACTACTTAACCACTAGTTTGGTGAATTCAAATAATTTAATTATGACGTTTGGTTGCTAATACTAGATTGCTATATATGTTCATTGTAGATAAGTAATCCGAAAAGACGGGAAGTCCATTTGGGACTAGTATTGAAGGTTGACAGTCAGGTATATAAAGCATACTCTATACCATATCTTTGGCATGAAAGTGAACAATTGTTCTATTAAGAAAGTTCCAAAGTTATTCAGTAACATATGATCCATAATGGTTTTGTATGATGTCCTACGTTACCAATGAACTTGTTTCCACCCTACAAGATGTCAAGACATTCCAATACTTACTTGTTTTCCAAATCTTACCTATTTATTGCATTAATAAATGTTAGAAGGTATCCAGTTACTCAAACAAGATCCATGTGCTATTAATGACTCCAAAATGTTTCATTGATATACCAATAAGTTTCTATTTCATTGTTATGGAATTAATGATTCCAAAATACTTCATTGATGTGCCAATGAGTTCTTACTTCATTGTTATTGCATTGATGGTCTATTTATATGTCTCTTAATGATGTATCATTGTTCAAAGTATCAAAAATGAGGTGGCGACCGAAATAATAATCTCAAAGGTTAATTGAACTAAGTGATGGAAGTTCTCTCTTATCGGGTGGTATCCCAGGGGCATAAGCCTATCATGGGTCAATCCCTATTTATGTGTTTATGGGTGGTATCCCAGGGGCATAAGCCTATCATGGGTCGATCCCAGTTGATATGTACTGGAGGCAGCCTAATGGTCACAGTACTGTACAGTAATGATTACAAAGATGATAAGAACAAAGGTAAAGTGATTTAATAAATACAATGTACAGGTTGTCACAAGTTCTAATAAGTGTGGTCCACTCCTATTACAATTTATTCACTTATTTCTGATTTCTATTGAGCTCCTATATCATATGTGATTATCTACAACTTTACATACTCAGTACATATTTTGTACTGATGTCCCCCACAGGGGACCTGCATTTCATGCTGCAAGCACAGGTACCTCAGCTCATACACCGCACAAGTAAGAGCCAGGATATCCAGCTGCTTTTGGTGAGCTCCAGTTTGCTTTGGGGCTTTTCGTGTCATATCCAATCACTTTTGGTATTGTATAGAAGTTAGTTATATGGCGGGGTGTGTCCCGACCTTAGTTAAACTCTGTGTATTGTCTAGAGGCTTTGTAGACCTAATGTACAGTCAAAGTGATGTTTTTTTAATAGACGTAATGGCTCCAACGGCAAAGTATTGTATATACATATATATGTGTGTGCTCGAGCTTATACAGGTGATTATTTTCTTTTATATACGACATGATGCTGTTCGAATTTTGGGTTGTCATAGAGGTATGCATGAGAAGTATAAGGTTATGAGCTGGTTCTCCCGGGCCTCCTCGGTTACGGATGTCAATCCACCCCAATAGGATTTGAGCCGTGACATGTCTATACGGGAAAAGTGAAATAGTTCAGGGGTCTGTATATGTATTTAGCCATATACATACATACATGCATACATATATGGCTAAATACATATACAGACCCCTTAACTATTCGACTTTTCCCGCATAGACACCTCAACTAAGCCATGTACCTTTTGAATCTTTTACTCCTTCACAGAATGTGTCAATTGAGTCCAATTGCTGATGTGGCGCTGACATGGCGTGACATGTGTAATGCATTCGCTCAAGGGAGAGTGAGACACCATAATTAATTTAAAATAATTAAACAAACAAATATCAACCAATAAAAAATACTTTAAAAGAATTTTTTTTAAAAAAAGAAAAAATAACCATTATCTTCTTCTCCATATCTTCTCTCCATCAATGGCTTCTATAAAAACCATTCACTTATAAATTGAGTGAGAAACCACAATTAATCAACATAATTAAACATTAAAAACCATCAACCAATAAAAAAAATACATTATAAAGAAATTAAAAAAAAATAGCCATCATCTTCTTCTCCATATCTTTTTCTCCATTAATGATTTCTTTAAAAATCAATTATATATAAATTGAGTGAGAAACCATAATTAATGGCTTCTCCGTATCTTCTTCTCCATTAATGAATTTTTAAAAAAACACATTGAAGAAATAAAAAAAAAAACAAGATACAATTTTTTTTTTACTTTCTGTGTTCAATCCGCAAAGAGGGCTGGGGGGAAGGGGGTTGTTCAATCGATGAAGGGGGTGGTAGTGTTTCGAAGAGAAAAGCTGTTGGGGGTGGGGAAGGGGGATGGAGGGAGGGGTTCGTGTTTGGAAGAGAAGGAATACGGGGGAAGGGGGCTGGGGGGAGGGGTGTTTTGAAGAGAAGGGATACAAGGGTAGAGAAGGGGGCTGGGGGGGAGGGGGTGGGAAGAGAAGGGCCGGGAGGGGGGAGATTTATTAGTTTATTTATTTTTAATTTAAATTTAATTTTATTAAAAATTTATTTTTATAATTATTTTAAATTAAAATACCATGTGTCGTTATTTAATTCGTTACTTCGCCACATCATCAGCGTGTGTATTACACGCATTTTATATTTTTTGCCACGTCAGCAAATTGAGCTCAATTGAAACCATTTGTGAAGGAGTAAAGGGTTCAATAGGTACCTGACTTAATTGAGGTGCCTATACAGGAAAAGTGAAATAGTTCAGGGGCCTATATATGTATCCGTCTCTATATATATATACATACATACAAACATATATATATATATATATATATATATATATACATACATACATACATATATATACACATACATACATACATATGTATATATATACATACATATATACATATATATATATATGTATGTTATGTATATATATACATACATATATACATATATATATATATGTATATAAACATACATACATACATATATATATATATATACATACATACATACATACATATGTATATATATACATATATATATATATATATATATATATATATATATTTATACATATATACATACATACATATATATATAGGCTAAATACATATACATGCCCCTTAATTATTTCACTTTTCCCATATAGACTCCTCAACTAAGACAGATACCTATTGAACCCTTTACCCCTTCACAAATGGTTTCACTTGAGCCCAATTGTCTGACATGACACCTTTTTAAAGCCTTCTTTTTTAACGTGTTAAGCGCGTGTATGTAGTCGCCGCCTACGT
>NC_061115.1:55921790-55930065 GCF_002878395.1 Capsicum annuum
TATATATATATATATATATATATATATATATATTTATACATATATACATACATACATATATATATAGGCTAAATACATATACATGCCCCTTAATTATTTCACTTTTCCCATATAGACTCCTCAACTAAGACAGATACCTATTGAACCCTTTACCCCTTCACAAATGGTTTCACTTGAGCCCAATTGTCTGACATGACACCTTTTTAAAGCCTTCTTTTTTAACGTGTTAAGCGCGTGTATGTAGTCGCCGCCTACGTGTAAATTTTGACCAATTATAACCAATTATATTTTACACCTCACCTTTTTTTTAATTAATACATAAATATAATTTCCACTTCATTTCCCCCCTTATAACGTCAAATCCCTCATACCCATCCCCAATCTATCAGAAACCATAAAATCATGATATCACTCCTAATACTACTAATTTATGCTTTGTCTGTTGTATAATGAAAAGTTACATAGTGTTTTTGAGTGATTAGTTCAATTTTGACATTGATTTCAATATTTCTTTACTGGTTGCAAAGAATGTGGAGTTGGATCTCAAGAATTGTTGTTGTTTTGTGTTTGAATGGCACTCAGGTATGTTTCAAATGTCAATATTGTCACATTTTTGTCATGTATTGTTGTTGTAAATGGTTTATTAGTTCTTTGTTAGTTTATTATGTTAGTAATGGTACTTTGGAAATATCTGAAAAAAGCTAAGGTTTTTTTAGGATTTTTACTATTCATAACTTGTCAGGTATTTTTGGGGTTTTGTTTCAGGAATCTAATGGCTAATATTATTATTACAACTCATTTTCACCACGGTGGCAAGTTTGTTTTTGATGAAGAATATGGTCCACACTACATAGGAGAAAGTGAGGTGGAATACGTAAGTATGGACAAGGACCACTTTTTTAAATTCGAGTTGCTTTATTATACTAAAAAATTTGGGTATATGACTATTGATGGGTTATACTTTAAAGACCCTAAAAAGAAAGTCTTTACTGAAGTAGAAAATGACTTGACTTTGGTAATTCTTGTTGAAGACCTAGAAGATGGGGACTTTTTAGACTTGTATATAAACCATGTTGTGGATGAGGTAGAAGTGGTTGAAGATGGGTCCCATCTGATTTTCTTTGTAGTACAGTAGGTGATCAAAGTAGTAATGTGGTTGGTAAAATTTGTAATGTGGGTGACAACATATCAACAGATCATGATATTAATGTTGAAGGGTTACATGAAGAACCTACCCAAACTGACAACATAGATATAGAATCTGGTGCAGATGAACTCTTAGATCTAGAAGGGGCTGAAACAGATCTTGATAGTAGTGTTGATTCTCAAGAGTTTAATATACTAGAAGATGATGATTCTGAGGTTGATGGATATTTAAGAACTCGTAGAAATGAAAGGAGAAACTGTGTGAAACAAAAGAAACCTGTCCAAAATGAAGAAATAAAACTTGGATCAACAGGTGTTGATAGGGGATTTAAAGATATTGGAAGGAATAAGGATTTAGATACAGTGGAAGATTAGGGGAAGATGAGGAGTATATAGATAGCTCAGAAGTTGATAGTGATAACAGTGCTGATGGACTGGAACCTGAACCTGTCAGGGGTGTTGATTTACCAGCAAGAAGGAAAAGTAAAAAGGTAAGATTTGATCCTGATTGTGTTGTGGCTATATTTGAGCTTGGTATGATATTTGAAAATGCTAAGCAATTTAGAAAGGTTGTGGCTGAGTATGCTGTTGAATACAAAGTTAGATTGAAGCTTAAGCCTAATGAGAAACATAGAGTTAGAGTTAGGTGTGAGGACAAAAAATGTAAATGGTTGTTGTTTGCTAGTATTGATAAGCATTCTGGTGACTTTGTTGTCAAGCACTACTATCATGCACATGTATGCAGCACTACTACAAAAAATAAATTATGCATATCTAAGTTTATTGCAAGTAAGTTCAAGGATGAAATAAATTTACAACCTTATATAAAATTGTGGGAAATTCAGGAATTGGTGAGAAAAAAATTGGGTTTGTATGTGGGAAAAATTATTTGTAGTAGAGCAAAACATAGAATCATTAAAGAATTCTTGGGTGATTGGAAGATGGAATTTTCAAGGTTGTGTCACTATGCAGACATGATAAAACATACTAATCCTGACAGTTCTTGTTGGGTGAAGATAGATAGAGAGTCTCAACTAGGAAAAAATCTATTTATTTATTTTTATTTGTGCTTTGATGCATTAAAGAGAGGCTGACTGGCAGGGTGCAGAAAAATTATTGGGTTAGATGGTTGTTTTTTGAAAGGTTCTTGCAAGGGTGAATTATTAGCTGCAGTTGGGAGAAATGGAAATAATGAAATGTATCCAATAGCCTGGGCAGTGGTTGATCAAGAGAAAAAACATAGCTGGAGTTTCTTCATTAACCACTTGATTCAAGATTTGAACTTAGGCACTGGACATGGACTGACTGTCATGTTAGATATGCAAAAGGTTAGTCTACTTTTTAAACTTTAATTTTGATGTCTTCTATTTATTTACTATACAGTCCATGTTCATATATTTTATGTTTTGATTTTGTATTTATACTGATGTAGGGTCTTGTACCTACTATACTTGAGTTGTATTTATACTGATGTAGGGTCTTGTATTACTAGTACTTGAAGAAAACAAAGATATGGCTAGAAATTGCACAGTTAGGTTCAATGGACAGATTGGGTATGAAATTTTAGATGGTCCTTATAGGCATATAGTTGATATTAGGGCAATGACTTGCACTTGTAGAAGCTAGAAATTGAGAGGCATACCATGTCAACATGTTGTATTGGCTTACCAGCATAAAGGTATAGAGCCTAAATTTTATGTGGAAGAGTGGTATAAGAAAGATACATTCTTAAAGGCTTATGACTACTTTCTTTAGCCAATACCTACTATGAAAATGTGTCCTAACACAAGTAGTGTAGTGATTGATTCTCCTGAGCCTAGACCAATGCCTGGCAGACCAGGAAAGAATAGAAAAAAAAGGGAAGAATGAGCCTAAGAAGAAGTATGGGAATCTATCCAGGAAAGGACTGAAAATTTCTTTCTCCAAATATCATTAAATTGGTCATAACAGAACTCTCTGTAAAGCTCAGGTGATTCACTCATATCTTTTAATTCAATAATTAAATTCTGATATTTATAATATATATTTAATATCCTTTATTGTTAGGATGGAATGGGACAACCTGGAAGCTCTATCCAGGCAGCAAGTTCTAGCAGGCCACCAAGCTCTAGTAGGCCACCAAGCTTCAGCCAGTCACCAAGCTCTAGCAGCCCACCAAGCCTCAGCCAGATACCAAGCTCTGGCAGGCCACCAAGCTTCAGCCAGCCACCAAGATTTAGCAGGACACCAAGCTTCAGCTAGCCACCAAGCTCTAGCAAGCCACCAAGCTTCAGTCAATCACCAAGCTCTAGCATGCCACAAAGTTTCAGCCAACAACCAAGCTTCAGCAGTTCTATGTGTGTTGATACCTCAGTAGTTGTAAGAGTGTAGCCCACTGAAAGAGGTAAAGGTAGAGGTAGAGGTAGAGGCACTAACGAAGGTAGGGGAGCTGGCAAAGAAAAAGGATCTGGAAGATACACTGGCTGATATAGAGGAAAAGGAAGTGTATCTGATCAACAACTTGGGGAAAAAAGGACCATTGGAGCATCAACATCATCAGTAGGACAAAAGAGTTCTAAGACAGTAGGATTTTGTATCTACACTGATCAAATAAGTGACAGTAAAACAATAAATGTAAGTGTGAATTACAACTTCAATTCATGTAATTTTTAGTTATCTTTTGACAAATCTAATTTTACTTCATTTTATATAGCCTGGAACAAGAGGTGAAACAGTTGTCACTCCTGGTGTTTACAAAGATGCAACTCAATCAAATATTGATATTGGTTATAAGCCTCGAGGAATGAAGTGGAAGGAAAAGAATATTGTCACAACTTCTCAATTGCAGAGTATGAGTCATTGAAAAAAGAAGCCAACTTAAAAGTTCTATTGCACCAGGAGGAACATGAAGTTGTTGAATTAATTGTGTTTTTAGTACAATGTATAGTTTGGTGATTAGTTGTATGGCTACTTTGGTATTTTGTTGGGGTTTTTTAAGATTCTGAACTATTTTTTGTGGTCTTTTTAGATTAGTTTTGGATGAACACTTGATGTATGGTTGGGGCTCATTTTGAGCAGCTGAATGGTAGATTATTGTGTTTAAAATGTCGATCAATTGCACTTGTGCTTTATATAATTATTGAATAATGGTTCCTTTTGTGTTAAATATTTGACATCTTTGAATCATTTAAATGAATCATTTGAACTCTAAAAGAATAAAGTACAGTAATCTAGCTAAACCAATTACAACAGTAAAGAAAAATCAAAACATAGTAAGAGAGTAACATTTCACAACTTATCTTCATTCCTTCTTAATTGTTTCATACACAACAATCCCACTACAACAAGAAAGCCAAAACAAAACAGTCCCAATACAACTAATATATTTCAGAATTATCCAAATCAAAACAGTCCCATATATAAGAAATCTAAGCCAATATTTGCCAAAATCTAAGAACATTTCTTGAAGAAACTCCATGTAGCCAAAATCACAATCCAACGCATATCACTTTAAATTTTCTTGATCGATTCCTCTCTTCTTCAAATGATTTAACTTTTTTCAATAAATCCCACATCACTCTCTTTGCTTGAGGAGTCATTTCATCATCATACCAATCAAAGTAATTGCATCCACCTCTCGCCTACAGGTTTAAAGAAAAAATTAAACTAAACAATTGCATCCACTAATCGAAGTAATTGAATTTCGTCCTATGAAGCAGCAAAACATGAATACCTTTGAAGTTTTGCAGCAAAAGAATCTCTGACTAGTGTTGGATTGTGTCTATGAGGTCTTAATTTCGGCTTTCACCCCATACAAACATACTCCTTTTGGAATTGAAGAAGATGAAGAAAATGAAAAAGATGAATTGGACATTACTACTAAAAATGAGTAAGAAGAAGAAATTAATAAGAGTAAGAGAGTTTAAGTGGAGCAAGAGAAAAGGCTGAAAAGAAATTTAAGAGGAGAAGGAGAATTTAGAAGACAAAAATGGTGGATATTAAGAATTGAGTATAAAAAGAGGAAGAAAGTGGGAATTAGAATTTTTTTAAAAGAAATTGGGTATAAAAAGAGGATAAAAGATACATTGGGTGCCACATAAGCTGGTTCCATGACATTTCACGTGCCTCCCAGACGTGAGTACACACAAACTGCCACATTAGAGAATTAGGCTCAATTGAAACCATTTCTGAAGGAGTAAAGGGTTCAATAGGTACCTTTCTTAATTTAGATGCCTATACGGGAAAAGTGAAATATTTTAAGGGCTTGTATATGTATTTCGTCTATATATATATACACATACATATGTATATATATACATATTTGATTAGCTTAATCCTAATGGGTGTTATTTTATTGCATATATTTAGTTTTTTTTTCATCAATTTGTTTAGTTTTAATCAAAAGATTAGGGTTTTTTCATTTTTGTTTGGTTTCTTGAATACTATTAATATTGTGTAAATATGAAGAATGATAGTGTATGAGTTGGACTAAGTCATATAAATTAATTATCGTGTATTGTAGTAGCAGTGCATTAAAATAAGTTTTTTAGCATAATGAAATAATCAAATTGACAGTAAAACATAAATCAATAAATTGTTTGTAAAAAATTAGGTTTTACATAATAATTTTGTTCTTATATATAGTTTTATTAATTGACATAAAACACACGTACAAAATATGTGCACTAAATAAATGTCTCCAATTTAGATAAAAATGTTCAACTATTATGCATATGCTTGTGGAAATTAAAACAAAAAAGATAGTGTATTAAATTTTGTAATAAAACTATCAACCTAAAGTAAATGAAATAAATGAGTAGATATAATCGATATAGTATCAAAAAATGTTAGAGGGGATATAATAATATGATATATTGACAAAATAGGTTGGCAACTTTATCGACAAATTTCATTTGAACACTTGAATTATGATTGTTTCAATCGAGCATCTGAACATATAATAAAGTGTTCATATTTAAGAGATGCATAAGACTAAGTAGCAGCATAATTTTTCAAAATTAAAAGAGTCTAATAGAAATATTTTAGGTAAATTCTTTTCATGGCATATTATTTTACCTTATAATAGTGAAAATATTAATTTGTTATCTTAAACACTTTCTAACACATATGAATTGCTCCAAATGTCATATCGGGATAGTTTATTAAACCTTTTTTTTAATCGTTCTATAGCCTTGGTAGTTTGTCTTAATTTAGTTTAAAGTTGTTTTCAATGCTTTTATATGGTTGTGTGGATATATTAACTTTCCATTTAAGTGTTTTTCGTAACAAAATCATCAATTTATTTATTAATCATAGCACATTTTCTTTTATAATGTGAAGTGATTTTATAAAATTGAACTCATCAAAGCGAAGTACACGCGCAGGGAGCGTACCCTAAACTAGTATATTAAAATTATGAAGACCCTTGAAAAAGTGATTTGAACTTTTTGCCCTTCATTAAAAGTTTCTACAATAGACAAAATTGACTTTTCACTTATTTTTTTAATTATTATATTTATAATATTTAATGAGTCCTACAATATATGGTAAGAAAAAATATATGAAAAGTTAATGTTGACAGATTTTTTTCTCCTTGTGTACTTAAAAAAGAGTCCTAAAATATAGAGGGGGAAAACATGCATAATAAAACGCACGATTGTACACCAAAAATAAAAAAATAATATTCTAGATAAAATTAAAAAAAAGACCTAAACCTAATAAAAACTTGAAAGTTTGCCAAAAAAGCAAAAAAGGAAGAAAAACCTTGACATGCGTGAAAAAATCCTAAATTTTTTAAATTTTAAAAGGATTTTGTTTATCTTTTGAATCACTTTAATATTAGCATTCTTTAATTAATTAATTAATTAATTAATGATAGTTATCTTTGTTTCTATTTAGGTTTAGATGTTTTTCTCCAAAATTACCACATGTAGAGAAAAAACAGGTTTAGATATAGAATTTTTTTATTAATGTATATAAATTTTCAAGTGATTTGAGTTAAGTTTTTAAAAATTTTAATATGTTATTGAAATTTATAATAAGTAAATTGTCTTGATTTTTTATAAACAATTGCTCATTGAAAGTCTCTTTTTTTGTGAATTCTCAATATATGATGTGAGCAGAATTTTCTAATGTTTTAGCATGTTCATGATATTTACAGTTTTGACAGTAAATGCGATTAAAGAGATAAATTTTTTTGTGATTTGAGGTAAGTTTTCAAAATTTTAATATATTCTTAAAATTTATAAAATAAATTATCGTGTATTCTTGATAGACATTTGCTCATTGAGGAGCACTTTTTTTGTAAATTTCTTTTGTATCTTATAATTGAAGATATAAATTATTTGTGATTTGAGGTAAGTTTTTTAAAATTTTAATATGTTATTGCTATTTAAAATCTTGATAGTATCTATAATTAAATAGATAAATTTGATTGTCATTAATTTGCTGTAAGTTTTCTAGAATTTTAGTATGTTCTTGAAGCTTACCATAAATAAATTATAACGTATTATTGATAGACAATTGCTAATTGAGAAGTTCTTTTTGTGTGTGTGAAATATTGATAGTATGATCAATTGAAGAGAAAAATTTTTTTGTGCTTTGAGGTAAGTTTTCTTAGATTTTTGTATGTTTTTTATATTTGCAAGAATAAATTATCTTTTATTTTGACAAACAATTGCTAATTGAAAAGTTTTCTTTTATGATTTTAGTATGTTCTGGTAGTTGAAAATAATAAGTATCATATATTCTTGATAGATAATTGTTAATTGAGAATTTTTTTGTTATGATTTTTGTTTATAATGACATAAATAATTAATAATTTAACATTGACTTGTTTATAATTTTTATCAGACTAGTCAAACTGCACGTTCCCCACATGTGTAACTTTTGATTATTTAAAATTAGACGATTTTGTATATTGTAAAATTTTTTAGTGAAGTGCAAAAAGTTCAAATCAATAATAAATTATTTAGTCCTAACATTAAACTTACCAACATTAGTTTTGGAAAAAAAATTCTATCCTATTTTCGTCTTATTTTCTGTTAGGACTTTTCTCTTACCATATATGTTATTAATTTCTTTTTCATGTACATAAGGAAAACGTAAAACTATTAACAATAATCTCTATATTATTCTCTTCTATCATATA
>NC_061115.1:55930165-55993437 GCF_002878395.1 Capsicum annuum
ATAGACTTTAATGAAGGGCAAAAAGTTCAAATGTTCAAATAACATTTTTATATAATAAGTATATATAAAAAACTAAATTACTATTATTTATATCAAACAATATACTTGACCCGCCCTCAAAAATTCTACTATTATGAATCAGATTCATTTAAAGTCACTGAAAACTAATTTCTTGAAAGAGAAAAGCTTATCCTTTGAAAGATCTCTTATTCTCCCTTTCCGTACCACTCACGTTAAGGCAAGTAAAATTATATTTCATGTCATGTGTCTTCTCATCTAAGATTAATAATTATACATTATGAAATAAATATCTGAACAAAAAATTAAAAAATAAATAATACGTTAAATATCAATTATTTAATATTATATTTTGAAAGAAAAAATATATTTTAGAGTCTCGATGACGACACAAAAACATAAACCGAGTGATGCAAATTATCTCTAGTGTCCATCTCTAAGAATCCGATGGAAGAATAAAATACGTTATAAATTTGGTTTGCTAACTCATGAAATCTCTAACCTCAATTTTGTTTTATCTTCTAGCCAACTAATGACGTTATTTGATACTTATTTGACACTATGATTTGTTTGTTATCATGACAAATCACAATTTTTACTTTATTTTTCTCTCAATAGTTTTTCTTATGTAAGTATGATTCTAACAAAAGAGTATTAACTTGAATTACGCCTTAATAAGAAATATTGAATACGCCTTAATAAGAAATATAACTAACATGAATAAGAAATAAAATTTAGAACATGAAAAACATACCTTAAATTCACTCGTAATCGGCTTGAAATCTTGTTCGCACATTTTACACAAATCTTTCTTCATCAGCACTAACATATTAAAGAATCAATCAATAGTGATTTGTTGACGGACGTAATAATTTAAAATTATGAGAAAAAAATCATCTTAAAAGTTAAAGAATATTCAAATTTGATAAACGTAATTTAAACCAACAACAAAAGAATATAAACTTATTTTGAGGTAAATTTAAACAACAACAACAATAAAAGGCATCAAACATATAATTGATTAATTATGATGGCAATACTTCAAAGATCATAACTTTTATCAACTAACTAACTAATCCTCTACCCTAATCCGTGTCGATCATAACCTCTTAACTAAACATACAAAATAACACAAAATTGAAAGTTATATCAAAAACCAAGAACAACAATGATTAGATACTAATCAAATAGAAAGAAATTTCAATAAAAAGAAAGACTTTGAACAACACCCATCTCTTTCTCAACCTTATCCTGCATCTCATGTAAAGCTGCAGCTTCGTCTTGTCAAGCTCATATATTTTATCATAATAAAATGTAATTCTTTACATATATTTTAGGGCTGTTAATTTTTTACATACATTTTAGGGTTCATATATATTTTAAAATTCATATATTTTAAGAAGTTTAGGATTCTTAATTTCTTTACATATATTTATTTTATCAGGGTTCTTTACATATTTTAGGAGTTCTTAATTTAATAATATAAATAAGAGATAATGCATCAAAAAACCCCTAAACTTATCTCCCCAACTTACGTTAGCACTTCTATTTATTTACCTCCTTAACATCTTTAAACTGAATTAATTTCCCCCTTAATATCTAACACCACTCTCATGAGGGAGAGTGCATCACACTCATTGCCACATCAACGCCATATTAGTGCCACATCAGTGCCACATCACAACCACGTCATAGCCATATAAATAAAATATTTTCTTAATATTTGTATATAAAAATATATATAATATTATATATATATATATATATACATATTTTAAAATATATAAAATATTTTAAATTAAAAAAATACCCCATCCACATTTTCCATCTTCTTCATAACCACCCACCCCTCCTTCCCCTCCCCCCTCCCGTCCACCCCCAACTTGCACACACACTCCGTCCATCACCTACACTGCCACACCTGCACACCCCCCTATCCACCTCTGTCCACCCCACAAACAACATCTGCACACACACATCAAATTTTTCGACGAATTTTCGCCAAAAAATGTCATTATCGGCCACCATTGAAATACGCAGTACCAATTTTATTTTACCAAATTATCCCCAAAAAACACAATAAAAAATGATATCAATGGGGTTTTTGATACACGTGTGTTGAATCTACAACAATCAAATCTACAACAATTACAAATCAAGAAATCAACAATTACTTTCGAACTTAAGAAATTTTGTTGTAGATTCAACAACAAATCTAGAAATTTTATTTTTTTGTTGTCAAATTCAAGAAATGAGTGGTGGTGGATGGGGACAGTTGAAGGGAGGAGTGGGGTGGGGGTGTTGGCGGGTGGGATGGCTGAAGAAGAAGGGAATTTTATTTTTTTCTATATATATTATATATATATATTAGTAGGATTTAAAAAAATAATTTCACGCATTCTTTTTAAATGCTACATCAACATTAGGGGTGAATTTAATTCACTCTAAAGATGTTAAGGGGGGATAAATAAACGCGTATTAAGTTTAAGTGCTAAAGTAAGTCGGAGTGACAAGTTTAGGGGGGTTTTGATGTATTATCTCTATAAATAATTAAAGAAAAAAAGGTAAAAAGATGATTTTGTCTATTACAGAATGATTTAATGAAGGGTAAAAAGTTCAAATAACTTTTCTAAGGGTCTTCACACTTTTAATATATTATAGATTCTTTGAGGTGTTACATTGCATCACGAGAAATTGGTTAGTCGTTCTAATTTTATATGAATTCTTTTCTAAAATTTAATTATATGTAATTGTTTCAATTGTGAATAAATGATGAGATCTAGTATATCATTCTAATTTTAAATAATAGGCTCTAATAATTATCTTTTTTTTCGTTTTATTACATGTTATATCATTTAAATGATATAAAATGTAATCTAACGTCGATTGCTAATTTTTAACAATTTTTGTATCAATTTTATCCTTCAATAAAAGTTTCTACAATCACAAAATAGTCATATACTATTTTTTTAAAATATTTATCATTTAATTATTATCTTTAGATTTAAGAATTAAAAATTAATTAAAATTCTTATTTGATATAAGTAAGAAATCATAATTTTAATATTCCTAAATTAATAAAAATTTACCTTATGTAAAAGATTTCTATAATTGCACAAAAAAAAAAAGAAAAAAAATGTGTTAATAGGAGTCAAACAGTCATGGTAACATATTAAACAATAGGACAATAAGTAGTCTTGGTGTACCTTAAATTGGCCCCATTTAAAAATAAAATGAAAAAGAATCATAGCTAAAAAATAAAATAATAGGACAAATAATCTTAATTAGTGTAGGAATTGTCATAGGGATTTTAAAAAAATAAAAATAAAACATTTAATATTGACACAGGAATAAGTATCATACTAGGGTTCAAATTTTTGGTTGGTTCATTTATCTATAAACCTTTCCTTCAAGGGTTTAGACCTAAAGATAAAGAGAACAATGTCAAAATCAATTGTTTTGCATGCATTCCTACTTTATTTGAAAGTATTGAATAATTAATAGTCTCTCTCTTTTTATTTCATAGTGGATTATTTTACAATTTTTCATTACATCATATATGATTTTTTTTTCTCGATCTACGTTTAGTTATTTTCTTGCATTCATTTATCATCTTTTCATCCTTTCGTTATTTCTTTCAGTTAATCGCTTTAAAGATTATATATGAATGATACAAAATCAATAATTGATTTGTATGAAGCACGATCTTTAATTTTATACAACGGATAATGACATATGTGATATACAATGTTTATTTGCATCATTTGAATATACATAAATTTATTTTAGAATCATTATTTTTTTTAATTATTTTATTTTTTATCCATAATTTTATTTATTGATGCAAGTTACACATGCAAAGCATGTAAACTAAACTAGTTATATAAATAGTCAAAATTTAATTTAAAAAGAGTATATATTAAAGTTGACAACTTAGACATAAGTGAAATCCTTATACCAACAGTTGAGGGGTTTCAACAAGGTCCCAAAGGTAGTTCTTTTTTAATTCTTTCGTTAGTTATTATTTTTAGTTTTATTCTTGGTGGCAGCGTAATTCTTTTTTTATTTTTTCGTTAGTTATTATTTTTAGTTTTAACTGTTTATTGCAATATGTTGATAATAAAATTAAAATTGAAAAAAAAAATTGGTACAAGAAAAATATTGCAACAATTGTTTTATTGATTTCAATATGTGAATATTACAACCTCTATGAATCCTTCGATTCGACTTTTCAAATATAAATTCAAAGGCTTCGATCTTGATCTTGAATATTGCTAAACTTGATCTCTTTGATCTTGACTTGTACACGAATTAAGGGATTTTGAGCTTGTTCTTGAATCTTGTGGTCTTGATCTTGCATCTCGATGAACTGGATCTTGATTTGTGGATTTGATAAACTTGATCTCGACTTGTACTTGAATTCAAGGGACTTTGAGCTTGTTCTTGAATCTTGTGATTTTGATCTTGAATCTTGATGAATTGGATCATGAATGCTTGAATTTATAGAGAAATCTGCGGCGTTTGATCCATGAGCCCTCCCTTGCTTCTTGTTAGTACTGTTGGTCCATTTTCTGAATTATAAGGCTTTATTTATAGTTGTAGGATTGTTAGAACTGTTGGTCCATTTTCTGAATTATGAGGCTTTATTTATAGTTGTAGGAAGGAAAGAGTCATGGTGAAAATGGACTTTTTTTGACAAATCAAATTTAAGTGGCATGCTAACATTTGATTGGGCCTTTGATTTCACTAGGCATGTTGTATCATTTTGACATGTGGCATGGTTTTATTAGCTCCTTCATTTGACTTGGAACATCACGTCATTCTATACATGGCGCTTAATGGGCGTTTTGAATATGATGACATCTTGGACTTAATAAAACTGGCTCATCATTTGTGACCCAAGCCCAACAGAAGTTGGACTTTAATCAAATTCATATTTATTTGAATTTAAATAATTGATTTAGTCATATTAATCCATCACATTTATTTGGATTATATATTTTGAATTTTAATATAATCTGAATTTTTTACGGATTTAAATTTAATAAAATTTCATTGCTCACATGTACCTCTTACTTCAAGACTTGTCGAAGTATTTAGATATTCGTAGACTAGACTTGAAGTACTGGCTTGATATTTTAATTACTATATCTATATATATATATATATATATATATATATCATGGACTAATACCTGTCTTATCAAGTAAAGATATGTGCAACAACCCGGCCTTTTCGATTCTTAATAAGTGCATGAAATGAGTCCTTAAGACTCCAATATCGAAGATAAACCACCTAAGATTGTATTTGAATGGGTTGAGAGCATTTTTAGTATTAGAAAAGACCTTTACGTTGCAAAATGGGCACCTCGTGGTAGCCCCACACCGAGAAGAGCCCCGTGATAGGTCACTGCCTCAAGTTCACGTAGATAAGGGATTGAGAACGATTTAAGGGTGTGAAAAGACCCACATGCCCGTGAAATATAACAAAAATGGAGGAGTATCGATGAAAAATAAAGGTGGTTTATCTACGTGATTAGAGTCTTAAAAATGACTTTTCATCTTAAAAATCCCCTAATCATCATACTAGTATCAAAAGAGGAGAAAAGCACCAAGGGTTTGAGAATTCTAAGCTCCAAGGGTCAATTTACACTACGTTCTCTCCATACAAGGAATGTATAACTATCCTAACTCTCATAGGCGTAAGTATAATGATTTTAATAAACCCTATATCATATAAGTATGAATTGAAGCTTTGAAATAGATTGAAAAAACATGATTTATGAAACCACTTTCTATGATGGATTGTCCATTTACTATGGGGTTTTTGATGAAATTGATATTTGATTTGATTATATACGTTATGAGGTTTGAAGTGTTTGAAGTGATTGAATTATGAATACCAATTTTTTTTATGATAATGATTATGTGACTGACAATTATTGTGGGTTCTCAAATGAATACGGAAAGATTGATGTTTTGAATTCTCTTTTATTAAATTATGGACTAATTTCTTATATGATTTTAAGAGAGCACTTAGTGTAATTCAAAAATGCTTTTGTTTTTGATGAAACTTGTATAGATTATGAAAGAGCCAACCACCTAAAAGTTTTGACTTGAAAGGAACTTGTTTTGCCTAAACTTGTATGACCTTTTCAAAAGAGAACTCTTTGTAATACTTGATCGAATTATGGTACTCAATAATAAGTTTTTGAATAAAAGGGTTATGGATACGATATAATAAGATATGACTTACAGGCGATACCTTATTCTGAAATGCCCTTAACAAAATAAGAGATGAACTTTTATAAGTATGAAATATGATTTCTAAGAGGCTAAAATAGGGCTTAAAGAGAGTTAAGTGGTTACCCAAAGAAGGCATTGAGTGAAAGGGCTCATTGTTGGAAATTAGTTTTTGTCGACTCGGGAGATATTGGCCCAGTCCTGATATGTGGATGGACAAAGTATACTTGCCTCCGAGCACTAGTATACTAGACTAATATGTAGGATCCCAATCCTTATAGAAAACTTGAATTTGGGGGATTGGCCATGAGTTAATGACGGATTTCATATTACTCGTGAAATTGTAGAAATATAGGGTGTACCATCTTGCTCGGAACTAAAGCAAAGGGTTGAGTCAATGTTTTACAAGAATGATTCGAAGCTCTTTAATTATGCCCATGTGTTGTGATTTCTATTATTTTAAATTATTTTCACAATTCTCTTGATTATTTTATATGAAATATATGTAATTTTTGGATTGTTCTACATACCAATACATTTCAAGTATTGACCGTCCTTGGGCAGCTGCATTGTCTCATAATGTAGGTTCTGAGGCACAGTCTCATGCTCCAACACAATAGTAGACTACTTTTAGAAATCCTGAATTGGTGAGCCTCCCTTAGTTTAGAAAACGTATATCCATATATTAGTTTCTTTTAGTTTCATGGTTCGGCTGGGGGCCTTGTCCCGGCTTAGACAAACTAGAATTTTAGTAGACGCTACACAGACTGGATTGGTCTTATGTTTTGATGACGATGTATTTAATTTGAGTATGAGACTTTTTCCATATTTTAATTTATCTTTTGCACTTCTATTTTGTATGAATAACACTTATGGTAGTGGGTTAAGGGGTCTCTCAGGCCTTCATGGCCTGGGATACCCATTGCGGCCAGGGCAAGTTTGTATCAAGCTTGGTATCAGAGCACGGTTCAGGGTCCTAGGGTGTCTACGAAGTCAAGTCGAGTAAAGTCCTTTTTATGGTTGTGTAGCGTGCCACACTTATAAGAAGGAAGCTATGAGGCATTTAGGAATGTTTTCTTTTTTTCTTTATGTTCCAGTTCGTGCCATAGGGTCTGAATGTTTCCTAACTCATGACTTTCCACATTTCAGATCATGCCTCCTCGTAGATCTAATGGCCAGAACACCTCAGTCGGGGCCTCCATCCCTATTGGTACTAATGCTGAAGAGGTCCGCCTTACTCATAGGATATGGACCTATTATAGAGCCCATACTTTGGTGTTTCCTACTACTCTAGGGGTACCACCAATCCAAACTATCTCTCCTCGAGCTTTTCTGATCGGTATCAATTGTACTCAGTCTTCACAGAGAGAGGTCTCGAATGCTGAGTTTCGTCAGTCCATCCATATGTTTGCTTAGCTTATGGCGTTGCGGTTCTGTCGGTCTTAAAATATGAGTTCATTTACTGGTTCTTCTAAAATCACTAGGGTTTGTCAGTTTATGAAGTTAAATCCACCCACCTCTATGGGTACCAAGGTTGTGTAGGATCCTTAAGGGTTTGTAGACGAGATAGAGAAGATATTTAGAGTCATGCATACTAGTAACACTGAGGGGGTAGAGTTTGTGGCTTATCAACTGAAATATGTGGCTTACTAGTGGTACGATAAGTGGGAGGAGTTGATAGGGGATAATGTTGATCCTGCATTATCGAAGGAGCGTTCAATGGCTTTTCTAGATTATTTTTTTCCTCAAGAATTAAGAAAAGCCAAGGCTGAGGAGTTTATTAATCTGAAACAGGGAAAAATGAGCGTCAAGGAATGTGCATTGAAATTCAACCAACTTTATCGATATACCTAGAGCTGGTATCTAATATGAGGTCTTGCATGAGAAATTTTGCATTCGGTCTTTCAAACGATTTAGTGTCGGAGTATAAGGGGCAATACTGAATAATTATATGGATGTCTACAGTTTAGTAATGTATATATAACATATGGAGAAAGAGAAAAAAAAGAAGGCAGAGAAAGAGTAGAGGCAGGTTAATAAAGCGAGGTCAGCAGATTCAGAGGCCAGTCAGCAACAGGGTGTCAAATAGAATAAAACAAGGCCTAAGAAGAAATTTTGGAGCAATTCTCAGTCATCAGCTAGTGCCCCGGCGCCCAGACCCCAGTCGATCAGCGATTCCATAATTTTTAGTCTAGTAGTGGGTCGAGGATTCAGGGTACTCAATCTCAGGGTAGTATGGCTTATACCTTTAATCCATACCCACATAGCAGTATTTACGAGAAGAACCACTTGAGAAATGCAATCATGGTAGTCACGTGTGATATACTTGTGACTAACCAAGGCACTTCAAGAGAGATTGTCCCTCAGCTAAAGGAAATTTTGGAGGCACTAAGTCTCAAGCTACTTCAACAGCTCCGCCACATAAGGGTACTACTTTTTCTATCGAAGGTGGTAGTAACCGTTTTTATGCCCTATCTACTCTCCAGGACTCAGAGGCCTTACCAGATGTTGTTATGGGTATGTTACAGATCTTTTCTCATGATGTCTATGTGTTTATTAATCCTAGATCTACCTATCTTACGTGACTCCTTACGTGGCAGTAGGTTTTGGTTTTGAGCCCAAAAATATTTTTGAACTATCCTCTGTCTCTACCCATGTTGCTGAATCTATCGTTGCTAGACTAGTTTATAAAAATTGTGTGGTGTCTGTTTTTCATTGGGATACTAAAGCAGACCTTATAGAACTTGACATGATGGACTTTGATGCTACTCTAGGGATGGATTAGCTTCACTCGTGCTATGCTACACTAGATTGTAGAACCAAAAAGGTCACATTTTGTTTTCCTAATGAGCCAGTTATAAAATAGAAGAAGTATTCTCTTGTACCTAGAGGGAAGTTCATATCTTATCTTAGAGCCCATAAGATCATATTTAAGGGTTGCTTATATTATCTTGTTTGGGTCAAAGATTCTAGCATTGAAATTCATTCTCTCTGATCAGTTCCAGTAGTTAATGAATTCCCAGAATCCTGATGACTTCCCTGGGATACCCTCAAATAGAGAGATACACTTTGGTATTGACTTGTAACAAGACACTCAACCTATTTTTATTTCTCCTTATAGGATTACTCCCGTTGAATTGAAAGAATTGAAAGAGTAGTTAAAAGATCTTCTTGATAAGGGCTTTATTCATCCTAGTGTCTCCCCCTGGAGTGTTCCTATATTCTTCCTACGCAAGAAAGATGGCTCCCTCCATATGTGTATAGATTACCATCAACTGAGCAAAGTTACGATTAAGAATAAGTACCGTCTACCCAAATTGACGATCTGTTTGACCAACATCAGGGTACTAGAGTTTCTCAAAGATTGACCTTCGTTCGGGTTACCAGGTTAGGGAGGTGGACATTCTCAAAACTGCTTTCCTAACCCGGTATGATCATTATAAATTCCTGGTCATGTCCTTTGACTGGCTAATGCTCCTGTAGCATTTATGGACCTTATGAATAGGGTTTTTGGGCAGTTTCTGGATTTATTTGTCATAGTTTCCATCGATAATTTTTTGGTTTACTGTAAGAGTGAAGAAGTTCATGCCAATCACCTCTAGATCTTCCTTTAAACTCTTAAGAACCATGAGTTGTATGCCAAGTTCTCTAAGTGTGAGTTTTGTCTCAGTGCAATAGCTTTTCTAGGGCATATTATTTCTAGTGAGGGAATTAAGGTTTATCCTCAAAAGATTGAGGTAATAAGGAAATGGCCCAGACCCACGGCTCCAACTGACATTCGAAGCTTCTTAGGTTTGGCAAAATATTATAGGAGTTTGTATAGAGTTTTTCATCTATAGATGCTCCTGACCAGGTTGACTCAGAAGAAGGTCAAGTGTTTGTGGTCTTAGGCTTGTGAGAATAGTTTAGACAGATTGAAAGACAAGTTGACTAGTGTGCCTATTTTGACCCTTCCTGAAGGTACAAAGGGTTTTGTTGTATAGTTTGATGCGTCCTGAGTGGGACTGGGTTGTACTTATTCATTATGGTAAGGTGGTGGCCTATGCATCCAGGCCATTAAACGTTCATGAGAAAAACTATCCTATACATGATTTAGAGTTGATGATTATGGTTTTTGTACTCAAAATTACATCATTATCTTTATGGGTATATGTTGACATTTTTTCGATCATAAGAGTTTACAGTATGTGTTCACCCAGAAGAAGTTGAATCTCAGGCAAAGGGTCAAACTGTTGAAGGGTTGTGACATGAGCCAACACTTTCATCTAGGTAAATCTAATGTGGTTGCTGATGCTCTTAACATATTGTCCATAAGAAGTCTTTATCATGTCAAGAAAGAAAAGATGAATCTGGTTAAGGGTATTCACCGACTTGCTTATTTAGAAGTTTGACTCCTAGACTCTGAGGATGTAGGGTTGCTCATCCAAGAGGTAGCTAAATTATCCCTATGTGCTGAGGTTAAGGAAAAGCAAGCCAGAGATCTCATATTGATGTAGAACAGAAAAGATATTGGGCAACCAATTTGAAATTGAAAGGAGTGCTATTTTGACATACCAAGGTAGGTTGTGTGTGCCAAATATGGATGGATTGCTAGAAGGGATTCTAGATGAAACTCATACTTCTAGGTATGTTGTTCATCTTGGCTCCACTAAAATGTATCATGACCTAAGAGAGATTTATTGGTGGAATAACATGAAAAGAGATATTGCTAACTTTGTAGCTGAGTGTTTGAATTGCCAACAAGTTAAGGTGGAAAATTTGAGGCTAGGTTGTACCTCCCAGGACATAGCTTCGCCTCTATGAAAATAATAGATGATCAACATGGACTTTGTTATGATCTCAAAACCAGTACGACTCTATTTAGGTTATTATTGATACGATGACCTAGTCTGCTTACTTTATACCTGTGAGGACTAATTATTTGAAAAATAATTATGTGAAGTTATACATTCAAGAGATAGTTCGATTGCATGGGGATCCGGTGTCCATTATATATGATCGACTTACACAATTCTCTTCTTAGTTTGGCTGTCCTTTCAGAAAAGTTTGGGTACTCAGGTGAACCTTAGCACCGCTTTCCACCCTCAAATGGATGGGCAAGCAAAATGTACCATTTAAACTTTAAAGGATATGTTAAGGACTTGAGTGATTGACTTTAAAGATAGTTGGATAGACCACTTTCCTCTAATAGAATTCGCTTACAATAATAGCTATCACTTTAGTATCCAAATAGCTCCTTTTGAAGCTCTCTATGGGAGAAAGAGTGGATCACCAATTGGTTGGTATAATGTTGGTGAAACCTATTTATTTGTACTTTCTCTTGTTCATCAGGCTATGGAGAAGGTAAAAGTCATTAGAGGGAGACTTAAGACCACCCAAAGTCACCAGAAGTCCTATGTTGGCATAAGAAAAAACAGTTATAATTTAAGGTTGATAATTGGGTGTTTCTGAAAGTATCCCCTATGAAGGGATTCATGAAATTTAGGAGGAAAAGAAAACCCAATCCTAGTTATATAGGTCCTTATCATACTACGAGAAGAATTGGTGGAGTGGCATATGAGTTAGATCTGCCCGCAAGTTTAGCTTCAGTTTATCTCGTCTTTCATGTGTTAATGCTTGAGAAATGTATTGAAGATAATTCACTTGTTTCTAGTTAAGGATATTGGTGTGAGGGATTCCTTGTAATATGATGAAGTACCCATAGCAATATTGGATCGCCAAGTTTGAAAATTAAGGAGCAAAGAGATAGTTTCAGTTAAAGTGTTATGGAGAAATCAAAAGATAGAGAAAGCTACTTGCGGATCAAAGAATGATATGCATGCAAGGTACCCATCACTTTTCAAAATTTTGAGTGATGTCATAGAAGTTATTAATCTTATCTTACTTATTATATTCCATGTAACTCTTTAAATCGTGCTTAAGATATTCCAAGCCATCATTCGGGGACAAACGATCCCAAGGGGGATAATGTAATACCCCAAATTTTTTTATGCTTAATAAGTGCATGAAATAAGTCCTTAATACCCTAATACCAAATATAAACCACCTATGATCGGTTTGAATGGGTTGGACACTTTTAGACTTAGAAAAGACCTTTGCACCACAGAATAGGTACCCCATATCGGCCCTCGCTGCGAAGAACCCCGAGATAGGCTACTGCCTCAGGTTCACATTGGGGGTCACACCACAAACCCTGTGGTTCGTGATGGGGGTCTTTCCACAGACCTTCAGGTTTGTAATAAGGGTCTCTCCACAAACCTTCAGGTTCGCGATGGGGGTCACACCATAAACCTTCAGGTTTGCGACGAGGGTCTCGCTACTAACCCCTTCATTTTTCATTGATAGTCCTCCATTTTTGTTATGTTTTAAGGGCAAAAGGGTATTTTCACACCTTTAAGTCATTACCAATCCCTCATGTACGTAATTAGAGTCATAAAAATGACTTTTCATCTGAAAAATCCCCTAATCATCATCCTAATAGCAAAAAAGGAGAAAACCACCTAGGGTTTGAGAATTCTAAGCTCCAAGGGTCAATTTACCCTACGTTCTCTCCATTACAAGGTATGTAGAACTATCCTAATTCTCATGGAGCAAGTATGATGATTTTAATAATCGCTATATCATTTATGTATGAATTGAGGCTTTGAAATTAATTGAAAAAACATGATTAATGCAACCACTTTCTATGATGGACTGGGCATTTATTATGGGGTTTTTTTTAATGAAATCGAGATTTAATTTTTCTATATACGTTAGGGATTTGAAGTGTTTGAAGTGATAGAGTTATGAACCCCATTTTTATGATAATAATTATGTGATTGACAATTATTGTGGGTTCTAAATGAATACGGAAAGATTGACATTTCGAATGCTTTTTTATTAAATTATAGACTGATTCCTTATATGATATTACAGAGAGCACGTAATGTAATTCAAAAATTCTTTTGTTTCTCATGAAACTTGAATGGATTATGAAAAAACGACCACCTAAGAGTTATGTCTTAAAAGAAATTATTTTGCCTAAACTTGTATGTCTTTTTCAAAAGAGAACTCTTTGTAGTACTTGATCCAATTATGGTGGTCAATAATAAGTTTTTGAATAAAAGGGCTATGTATACGATATTATATGATATGACTTGTAAATTTGGGTATGCCGATACCTTTTTATGAAATGCCCTTAACAGAACAAGAGATGCACTTTTATAAGTATGAAATATGATTTCTAAGAGGCTAAAATTGGGCTTAAAGAGAGTTAAGTGGTTACCCGAAGAAGGCATTGAGTGAAAGGATTATTTGTTGGAGATCGAGTTTTATCGACTCGAGATGTCTCAATTCTTATATATGGATGGCCAATGTATACTTGCCCTCGAGCACTAGTATACTTGCCCTCGAGCACTAGTAGACTAGACTAGTATATAGGACCCCAATCCTTGCGGCAAATTTGGATTTGGGAGCTTGGCCGACGAGTTAATGGTTGATTCCATATAGCCCGTGAGATTGTAGAAATGTAGGGTGTACTATTTGGCTCAAAACTAAAGCAAAGGGTTGAGTCAATATTTTACAAGAATGATTCGAAGCTCTTTAATTATGCCAATGTGTTGTGATTTCTATTATGTTAAATTGTTTTCACAATGCTCTCAATTATTTTATATAAAATATATATTATTTTCAGATTTCTCTTTATATCAATACATTTCAAGTATTGATTATCCTCGGGCGGCTGCATTATCTCATAATATAGGTTTTGAGGCATAGTCCCACGGTCCAGCACAACAATAGACTACTTTCAAAAATCCTGAGTTGGTGAGCCACCCTTAGTTCGGAAGACGTATATCCATATGTTGGTTTCTTTTAGTTTCATGGTTCGGTCGGAAGCCTTGTCCTTGCTTAGACAAATTAGAATTCTAGTAGAGGCTTCGCAGACTGGATTAGGGTTTATGTTTTGATGACATGATGTATTAAAATTTGAGTATGAGACTTTTTTCACATTTTAATTTATTGTCCTCACTTCTATTTTGTATGAATAATGCTTGTGGTAGTAGGCTAAGGGGTCTCTCGGACCTTCATGGTTTGGGATGCCTATCGCGACCAGGTCTCCTGCTCGAGTCATGATAATATGATAGAATATATATCATATATCCACTTGCTATTTTCATTTATTATCCATGTTGCGATCCCAACATCTTAAACACTATGAAATAAAGAGAATAAATGTTATAGTGGTCAAATCATATTTTTCTTTAAATAGTTCAACATTATTTTTTTATTAAAAAAGGAATGCCCCCTTTGACTTCAACCAGGATTTCTTTTCCCAATCCTTTATGTTGCCAGTAGCTTAACATTGCAACATTCAGAATTTCACTTAGGATTAGGACACGATTTTCTCCAAACTTTCAACAATATAGGAGTCTGACACCTCCTCAAGGATTTGAAAACTTTTCCTAGTTCTACTTCAACAAGGAGATTATTACTGCCTTGTTGCATCTATGAAAAGATGGACACTCTCTATATATTTATATCACAGTGTCACGAGTCATACAAGGAAGCACAATGCAAGGTAATTATTTTTTCTCCTTTTACTTTTCATCACTTTTTTTAGCCAGCAGGTTAGTTTTAAAAAATTCATATCAAATTGTATAAATATCGAAATCATGAACGATATGATATTTCAGAAACTAGACTTCAAGAGATACAACATATCCGAAATTCAGACTTAAAATCATTCAAAAGCATTTGAAATAATTTTTCAAATTTAGCCTTAACTTTTATCATGCTGAAAATTTCAAATCTGCACGTCTTTACTAAAACTTTCATATCTTGAAGTAAGAATGACCTAATCATGAGTCGTTTGATCCTATTGAAACTAGACATAAAGATCTATATCAAATCTGAAAATCATCTTTAACTCATTAGGGATCTTTTTAGATGTTGCTATGAAGTCAACCTTAGATTTTGACGAGTCGGTAGTTCCAAATTCGTGCCACAATACCAAAATATTTTTATCTTGAATTAGGAGTACTAAAATCCTGATCGGCTTGATTTTCTAGAAACTAGATATGTACATCTTCCATATATCCAAAATTTGGAATTTAAAACCTCCAAATAATTCTAGACAATTTTTCAAAGTTGACTCTAGATTCTGTTCGACAGAGAATTTCAGATTTGCATTGCCTCACCAAATAATTTTATCTTGATTTAAAAATATCACCATCAAAAGGTTTTTTGATTGCTGGAATTTAGACTTTGAGGACTTCATTCTCATCAAAACATCTTGTGTCCAGTCTATCCAAGTTGCTGATGTATGGCTTTCAAGTTCAAGACATCCTGACAGATAACAATCTCTCTTCTACTTGTGTTTTCTTTTATGTTGTCTTTGCCTTTTTATTTTTGTAGGTAAGCTTGAAAGGATGGTCCATGAAGAAGGTAATCTTACAACACAAAGAGATGGATATTCATCTCAATTCTAAGAAAATAATTTTAATGATAATCTTATAGTGATAGGGATGAATACTCGTTTCCGCCCTAAGAAAAGGAAAAGGTAATCTTACGGCACACAGAGATGGATACTCATCTCGGTAATAAGAAAAGGTAATTTTAATGATAATCTTACGGTGCATAGGGATGAAAACTCATCTCCACCCTAAAAAAGGTAAAGACAATCTTACAGCACACAGAGATAGATACTCGTCTCTACCCTAAGAAAAGGTAATTCTAATGGTAATCTTACGGCGCACAGGAATGGATTCCAGTTCCTACCCTAAAAAAGGTAAAGATAATCTTGTGCAACATAAGGTAGATACTCATCCTCGCCTTATGAAAAGGTAATTTTAATTGTAATCTATGGCGCATATGGATGGATACTCATCCCCGCCCAAAGAGAGATAAAGGTAATGATAATCTTATGACACATAGGGATTGATACTCATCCCCGCCCTAAGAAATGTAAAGATAATCTTATGGTGCACAAAGATACTCGTTCCAACCCTAAGAAAGGTAAACTCAGGAAGGTTTGAAGAATTTAAAGACTTCAACTTATAAACACAGAGCATATGACAACTTCAACTTTTAGACTTTGAAGGCTTCAATATGGTAAATTTGAAAACTTCAATTTGACGACTTTGTGAATTTGAAGCCTTTAACTTATAGACGTAGAGTATCTGAAGATTATTGCAGATCCTATGAACTTGCAGTCTTCAATATAGTGAATTTTAAAGCTACGACAAGAAAACTTAGTGAAGTTGAAGACCTCAACTTATAGACATAGATCATCTGAAGACTTCAGGTATCAGACTTTGAAGGCTTAGATATGGCAGATTTGAAAATTCAACATGAAGACTTAGTGAATTTAAAGACTTCAACTTGTAGACATAGAACATCTGAAGACTTCAACTTACAGACTTTGTGAACTTACAGGCTTTAATATGGTGAATCTGATAGTCCCGACAAGAAAACTTAGTGAATTTAAAGCCTTCAACTTATTAACATAGATCATCTTAAGACTTCAACTATCAAACTTTAAAGGCTTCGATGTGACAGATCTGAAGACTCCAACTTAAAAACTTAGTGAATTTGAAGACTTCAACTTATAGATATAGAACATTTAAAGACTTTAACTTATAGACTCCGTGAACTTGCAGGCTTTAATATGTTGAATTTGAAAGCTTCAACATGAAAACTTAGTGAATTTGAAGACTTTAACTTATCGACATAGATCATCTGAAGACTTCAACTATCAGACTTTGAAGGTTTCGATGTGGTAGATCTAAAAATTCCAACTTGAAGACCAACTTATGTCAAAGAAGTTTATATTTCATAGGGCTTTACCTTCATCGAGCCGCCAAAACTTGGTGCAAGTCTAAATATTGATGAAACAAAAAGTCTCTTGAAGAATGACTTTTTATATGAGTAGAAAAATATATATTTTTTACACTCATGTAAATGAACTTAGAATGAGATTCCAAGAACCTACATACCTTAGAGAAGGGGATCAAGATACAACGTAATTGTTGATGGTTTTTTTTCATATTTGTTATCTTTTCCGTCCTAACTTTTGCTTAGGCCACCTCTTTCAAAGTCTTTAATTTAGCGGACTTTTTTTTTAAGTCATACACAGTTTATACTTTTGCGGGTTAGAAGTGAACATGCAATTTATGCTCGTGCCTTAAGAAGCATCATCTTTCTTTAAGGATAGTATTTCTTCAAAAATTTGGCATTGATAGGACCAATTCTTACGCCATCTGCGTCAACCAACTTGTAAGCAACATTTGAATATGTCTTTTATACAACATACGGTCCTTCTCACTTCGAGGTGAATTTGCCCCCAGACTTACGAGAAGTGATAATTGATTTATTACTGTAAGGACTTGATCTCCAACTTTAAAGCACCTCAAATGAATCCTTTTGTTGAAAGAAAGAGATAGACGATCTTGATAGCATTGAAATAGCAAAGAATAAGAAAAATTGCAGTAACTTTGAGAATAAAAAAATAGGAGTGAAGAAGATGAATAAATGGGGTTGAAGTTCCCTTCGTTCATTTTTTTTAAATTAATCATTTTTAAAAACTAATTTGAAGTATAGAAGTAGAAAAAAATATGCTTTAAATTTGATTCACGCACTGAAAGAAATCATAACCATGAATAGCAAAACATATTGTGTAAATCTAGTGAGTCATAACATTTAGTTATGAAAACTGTACTTTTACTCTTTCTGCAAGTGAAATAAGTAGGACTGAAGTCAAGTCCATTTTCAAATCATTTAAGCTAAGTGTAAAGGGGTTCGCTTTTGTATCTGTAATCTAAAAACTGAAATCTCATAGCTAATGACTTATGCAAAACAATATTTGATTAAGATTGTGAGCCTTTACACTTAGTTTCTAAAAACTTTTTTGTTGTTCTTTTCTATTAAAATTACTCTATTCTGTAGGGAATTCTTTTAAAAACTGTTCTGTAAAGATTTGATATTAGGGAGGTTCTTCTAACCGACATACACTATGTGAGCTATCACAGTATCCAACGTCTAGTTCTCTTATGGGAAAACCTCATGTCGGGGAGAGGTGTCATACTCTTGCCAAGGAGTATAACATAATCTAAGTGATCACAATCTGTATCTGTATCCATATACAAATGGAATATAATCTAAATTTGTACCTACGTTGGCTCGTAGGTCTGGGAAAGTAGGATGCGCTAAACCTGCACTTCCCGCTTGATACTAAATACAACTCCCTTTAATCTGTATGCTCATTCTATAAGAAATCCACTTTAAAACTAGCATAAGGGTTTACAATGAAAACCAGTTATGCATCTATTTACTTTAAACTGTAATCAAAACTATGATCATAACTGTAATCAAAACTGTAAAGTGGATTCCATATCTTAACTGAGGATCAAAAGATCAAATCTTTTCTAAAAAATTTGAACGTAAACTAATCATGGGATGCTTAAAGACATCATCTTCTTGAAATATCGATACTCATACTTAGGGCTTAAAACCCATGATCAAACTCATGTCAAATTATCATAAAAACATGCCTAATAATCAAAATCTTAAAATTCTTGCATAATTCTAGTCAAGATAGTGAAATTTAACTCTTAATACATATAAAATCACTTCACACGCATAAACTGCAAAAGTAGAGATGTAGTTCAACATTTAACCACTTGAAACATCAACATCTTCAAATAATGATAATTGGGTATGAACCCAAATTGTAAATCAAATAAATTCATATAAATTCAACTTTGAAAACTAGTTTTTGGGCACAAGGATGAAAGAGGATCCTTGTTCATAACCCCACATACGTTGCTTGATGAATTGAATGTAAAAGCTTGAACCTTTGACTCTCTAATGGTGTTATTGAAGCTTCTTCTTGAAGTTCTTGAAGTTCTTGAACCTGAAACTTTGAATTAAAGCTTTCTTGGGGTAGGAGTTATGGGATTGTTCTTGATTCTTGGAGCTAGGGTTTTGTTCTTGGAGAAGAAAAATATGAATAATGAAGCATCTTTGTTATTTGGGGCTAAAATTATGTATTTTAGGCGGATTTGGGTGAGGGTAAATGACTTAAATGCCCCTCATAACCCATCATTTAACACACAAAAGATGGAAACTGATACGATCGGCGATGCTATGAGTCGCTCACTGCGAGCGATTAGCGACGTGTTGCATCATCTACATCGATGCAGCCACCGACGCGGCGCGGTGATATCGCATTGAGGTTCTATTTTGGCCAACCAAACATGACCTAATCCTTCTTCAAAAATTTTGAAACTCACCCTAGAGGTACTATGGACCACCTTGAGCATTAAATAACTTAGAAATTGACATTTCAAGGTCAGACAAGTCGAGAATAAAGTCGTCAAAGTTTAGAGGCTAAAAGTGAGACTAAGTCTTCAATACTTAGTTAAAATTTTAGGTCCTAAGTCTCTAATGTGCCTCTTTTGAGATGAATTGAACTAGAAAGAATACGAGGTATTACATTAATAATGGTGAGGATGTTTATTTTCTACCTAGGAGGTTGTGGACCAATCCTTTTCTTGAAAAAGTGAACTGGGTTTCTTGTAGATTTGAGAAAATTGAGGTTGTTAGCTGGGATTCTTTGAGGGAATTAAGAATTGGGTCGATGGAATTTCGTGATGATATGGTGAAGAAAGTTTTTATTGGACCATGTTTGGAGTTGTTGGAGTTGGATAATTGTTGGGGGTTTAAGCGATTGGATTTAGTGGGTGGGAAAGTGAGTAAGTTGGTGGTTGTGAGAAAATATAAGAGAAAAATATTATTGAATTATTGTAACTACATTATTACATTGGACTCCATTTATAGACACTGCATTCCAATCCTTTTTTTTTAATAGGATACTAAGTTACAATCCTTTTCCTAATAGGATACTACGTTACAATCCTTTTTCAAGTAGGATTCTATATGTTATTCCTATTCCTACTCATGGAAGGAGAGCCTTGGAGTAACTGATAAAGTTGCTGCTATGTGACCAGGAGGTCACGGGTTCAAGCCTTGAAAACAACCTCTGACAGAAATGCAAGGTAAGGCTGCGTACGATACACCCTTGTTGTGGGGCCCTTCTCCGGACACTGTGCATAGCGATAGCTTTAGTGCACCAGGCTGCCCTTTTATTCCTATTCCTACTCATATTTTAACACTCCCCCTCAAGCTGGTGCATAGAAGACATATGTACCAAGCTTGTTATGGATGTAATTAACACGAGGATGGGTGAGAGACTTGGTAAAGATATCTTTAAGAAAACTGATAAAGACTATTTTGGACGTCTGGGAGACCTCAATTGAATTGGAACAATCTGAAAAAGTGATCCAAAAAGTAGTAAACATCGTTAGAAAGTCAATTTATCACTAGAAATTTATCAAAAACTGGCATAAAATATATGGATCATCTTGAAATCAATAGGCGAGTAGATCTTGAACAAGAAAGTCACCGAAAACTTAGCCGAAACATGCTTACAAGCCGGATTATTAGATTTGATGGCTGAAAAGTGACTACAGTCTAAGGAAAAAAAATTATATAAGCAGGGTTGAAATGATGACACGACCCTACTGAAAAAGAGAAATATGGGTAGGGTCGGAATGACGAAACGATTCTATTGAAAAATAGAAATTATATGGGTAAGATCGGAATGACAGCACGATCCTTCTGGAAAAGAGAAATTATATGGGAAGGGCCAGAATGATAGCATGACCCTACATAAATTAGATCTGAAGAGTCACCGAAAAGACGTACGAAACTACGTAAATTAAATCTGAGGAGTCACCAGAAAGATGCATGGTGCTATGCAACTCAACTATGAGAAGTAGTCCGGAAAGATGCACGGTGCTACGCAAATCAAATATGAGAAAATAGTCACCGAAAAGAAGCACGGTGTTAAGAAAAATAGATATGAAAAAGTAGTCATCGAACAAATGCATGGTGCTACACAAAGATATGAGAAAATAGTCACTCGAAAGATACACAGTGAGTCAGTGACCCAACTTTTGGTAACATAATCATTGGCCAGACGGGTGGCATATATGGATTATAGCCGTCCGCCGGCAGCGAAAACTCTTTGATTCTTTACCAAGATCATGGAGGCTCTGATACTATGTAAGAAAATATAAGAGAAAAATATTATTGAATTATTGTAACAATATTACTACATTGAGACTCTATTTATAGACACTGCATTCCAATCCTTTTTCTAATAGGATACTACGTTATAATCCTTTTCCTAATAAGATACTACGTTATAATCCTTTTCCTAATAAGATACTACGTTACAATCCCTTTTCAAATAGGATTTTATATGTTATTCCTATTCCTACTCATAGAAGGAGAGCATTGGAGTAACTGGTAAAGTTGCTGCCATGTGACTAGGAGGTCATGGGTTCAAGCCTTGGAAACAGCCTCTGGCAAAAATGTAAGGTAAGGCTGCGTACGATACACCCTTGTGGTGGGGCCCTTCTCCGGACACCATGCATAGCAGTAGCTTTAGTGCACCGGGCTGCCTTTTTATTCCTAGTCCTACTCATATTTTAACAGGTGTTGGAGTCCAACATCGGTGGGTTAAAGGGTCCTTGGTCTCCTTATATGGTCTTCAAGGTAAGGCTGCGTAAGATACACCCTTGTGGTGGGGCCCTTCCTGCTGACACCGCGCTAGCTTTTGAGGTTGAGTTAGGCACAAGGTCCATTTCTTTATCATGGTATAAGAGCCAGGCCCACCCAGTTCATTGTTTCCGATGTTAGGCCCCCGTCTTATATTGTCCACTCTCCAGACGTCCATCCCTGGGCGTGCGGGGTGTTGTTAGGCCCAAGTTCCATTTCTTTATCAGTGGTGAATGGGTATAGGGAAGTGAGAATCTTGAATTTTGATGTTGAAATTGAAGAACCTTGTGTTAAAGGGGTGTTTTAGAATGAATATTCAGCTGAAAAATGTGATGAATTGTGTCTCTGTTAAGCTGGATTATAACTTTAACATTCCTAAGGAGGAGGAGCGTAATAACTTTTATGAACAGCAAAGACATATGTTGATGGCCATGTTTGGGAGTTTAAGGCATGTCAAATATGTTAGGGAATACATTGGGTATGTTGATGTTGTTGTTGTTATTCTAGTAGGGAAGTCTTTTCTCATTTTAAGGTATGGTATGGTTGGTCGGAAACATTCTCCCTACCCAACAAAGATAGGGTGAAGTATGTGTATATCCCCAGTTATCCAAAAATCAAACTACTTTTAGTAAATGTCAATCCTATCCCAAAGTCGTATAATATCTCATCTAACTTAATTCGGTTGCATGTCTATAGCCTGAACTCTTCAGCCCATCTAATTAGCAGCAGGGAGATAATAAACACAGGTTTAGTAGAATCGAAACATTCCTGCTACAAGCAAAATAAAAAGGTAATCTGACCAGGTTTTTGTGAATTTTGTGTGTTATTGTAAATTCAAAGATAATTGCTGTATTTTCTTGAATATCCTTAGCTGTCTTATATATCCTATTCCGTTGTCTGGAACCTTAACGGAAAAAGGCATGACACATCTAATTCAACTTGAATTATCTACCTGTTCAAGATTTGGGAGCTGTAATATACTTATTCTGCTGCACTATAGTTTGACTATAAATCTTCATTTGTTTTTGCTTAATCTTCCAGTTCTAGACATAGCTATCATTTAGCAATAATGATTTTCACTAAGCTAATGGTTTAGCAAGATGAATAAAATCCATAATTAAAGTGAATCCTATTGATAGTGCTTTTCCGTAAGCTGATGTTAATACGTTTACCTTGGGTCTTATGTTTTCTAGGAGTCTTTTGATCTTGTCAGAGATTTGTATATTAGTTGGGAATATAGTTTTGTATTATATTGTTTCAAGATGAGCATAAATGGGTGACATCATTGTTGGGGATTTATATAGTGATCCCAACTTGCTTATGATTTAGGCGCTTTGTTTCTTGTTGTCTTTTGTGTGTGAGATGTTCATGAGGTTAAAAAGTGCAAACAATTTTTCCGGTTTCATGCCAAGGAGTATCCAGCATATGATAAGGAAGTCTTCCCTTGCAACATGGGCCAGCCAAATAGGTATCTCTGCGCCTTAACCACTTCCCGTGAGATAAACTGAATGTTCAAAATTGGACTGTATCAGACTTTATTTACCATCTGCAGTCTTCACTGTTTCTAGCCTTGCAAATATTTGACATTATGATTATCAAAAAGACAAAAATGGTGTTTTTGTACTCTTAGTTTTTTTTGTTCTCAGGATCTAATGTCTCTTATGATGAGTCAATGAATGTGCGAAACATATTGTGGCTAGCTCTATTAGCTAGTAACTCCACAAAAGAATGGTGTATTTGATGTGCCTAGATGACCCATTCCCTAAAAGGAGAAAAATAAGCAGTTCTCAAATTACACTTGTAGTGGAATGTTTCCCAGTGCAGTGTACTTTTCTGCCCGGACCATATTAAAGATGCGGAAGTATCTGTCGACGACTTGCATTCTCTTATTTGACCTCTTCTCTTCTTTTTGTCCTTTTCAGGGAGTTTTTTGTGTATGTGTGTGAGGGGGTTTGGGGTGTGGGGGGTGTGGGGGGTTGGAGCACTTGGATAAAGAGAATGTTACGTCTGAACATTGTCACTGGGATAAGAACGTTCACACATCACCCAGATTTCCTCTTGATTCCCCTTTGACAAACAAACTCACTGTGTGGAACTTTTCTTGACTTTATTTTTTAATAAAATCTTTGAATTCTCTTTGGCTAAAGTAGCAGAAACAAGGACATGATATTGTTGAATTTATAAGAAAGGTGACCAACTGATATGTGCACATTCCCTTTTCTGTCATTTCAGATATGTCTACCAGCTTTTCCTCCATAGTTTCAACGGGTCGGGTCAATAACATAGTTAAACTACGTAGCTTGAAAGAAAGAAAAGTGTTTTTTTGAGTAAAATCCTTAGTTGCGTGACCATCTAAGAAATTAACTCCTCATTCCAATCTAAGAAATGAAAAGGTATGAGAACTAATAGCTTCCTATAAGAGTAGTATATAAGAAAGTTTATTCAAAATTTAAAAAATAAAGATATACGTACAGTGTTACAAATGCTACATACAATATAATTCTTTCAATTTTGCAAATGGATTTTTATTCTGATACCATAATAGCTTGGGTTATTGGAACTTTTATTCTAATAGCTATTGTGTTTGTCTTCATTGAATAAAGATTTGTTTTATTATCACATTTTGAACTTCTTAACTAATTTAATCTTTAAATCTAATTTAACAGGTGTTTGATCGTGAATGCCCGAGAGATTGATCACAGCAACGAAAATGCATCCCCTATTGTAGAATGGAAAAAGGACACGGGTTGTCCATTTTTTTAAAAAATGGCTCAAATTTGAAAAGGTAGACATGGATTGTCCAGTCGGCTAAACTAATTTCCTTTTTTAGCCATTTGGCTCATTGGTCACATGCAGTCTCTATATTCAATTGATACACTTTTATATCAAATTGATACACTTTTATACTGTATTGATACACTTTTTAAAAAAGAGAAGGGAAATTCTATGCAAGCACATGCAGTTCCTATACTCAATTGATACGCTTTTATACCACATTAATACATTTTTATACTGCATTGATGCACTTGTAGTGTCCATATACTCAATTGATACTCTCTTATATTCGATTGATACATTTTTAGAATGCATGTAGAAACTATATAGAGTCGTATAAAATATGTATCTAAATAATAATTGTAGTTAAAAATTGTATAAAAATGCTATAAATATTATATAGAATATGTGTATATATAGAAACTGTATCATTATTATATATAGATATATATCTTTCACAATTATATTATATTAAAGGTATATGATATTGTATTTTATTGTATATATAAGTAAAACTAAACAAAGCAAATAGTATCTTATTTTAATAGTGTTGGTGAATGCAAAATAATCTGAAAAAGAAAAAAGCAATTACTCAATTGTTTAAAAAAAATAAAATAAAAAAGTAAAATCTTTAAAAAATAAAAGTACTAAACTTATTACAATTCTTTTTGAGTGTTGGTTGATAGATTCATGCAAAAATTGGAAGAAAGTGCAAAAATTAGTCACGAAAAAAAAATGAAAAGTGAGGTTGCATGGGAGAAAAAGAAATGACGGGAAGGTGAAGTACTTATAAACATTTTAGCGTCAACTTAAATATATTGGTCAGAAATTCAAATTATCCTCGATTCGAAGTTAGGCTCTTCTAATTTTTTCATGAAGAGATAACAAAGAATTAGGACTCCTTTTACATTAAGTTTGATTTTTTGAATATTGTACATTTAAAACCCAGCATAGTTCATGCACAAATAATTCAAAAATATAGATAAATAATTTATATATGTAAAATTGTAATTCATACTAGTATCTTCACAAAATTTAAAAAAGAAAGAAAAAAAAAGGAGGTCGAAAAAAATCATACAAGAAGGGCATATGAGGGAGTTTGTTATTTAAAAAAAAAAGAATTATATTTGCATCTCTATTCCACGAAAAAAAATGAAAAGTGAGGTTGCATGGGAGAAAAAGAAATGGCGGGGAGGTGAAGTACATGTAGCCGTCGTGATAGTGGACATCTTGGGCTAAGCAGTGCCACGATCAAGTGACTATTTACTAGGTTTTTAATTTTAAGTGCTAGTTTTGTGGAATTATTTTAGTTTTAGGTGTTATTTTTGTTCTTTCCCCTTGTAGAATCTATAAATATTATCTCTATCAATGTAAATAGACAACAATTATCATATGTGAATGTGAGCATCCAATAGTATGTTATTTCCATGATTGTATAAAACATACATTTGGGATCGTTTCCATCAACTAATCCAATCAAACATGATAGTCCTTTGTTGTTACATCTTCATTTTATTCTACTATATGCATTGGGCTTGTGCAATGCACGAGATACCTATCTAGTATTATAGAAGAGCCACTTTAACATGGCTGATTTTTGGTATTAAAATTAAATTTGAGGATATTAAAGTCTTTAAAAGAAATTGTAAGATTAACTTGATTGTTTTTTAGTGCTTTGCTATTTGCACCATATTAAAAGTTATAAGAAAGGTTCATTCTTTTCTATTTAATTATACAAGACTTGCCTTGAAGAAAAGTCTATTCTTTTCAATTTAATTACAAGACTTGTCATGATTTTTTTTTTTTACCAAAATACGGTCTTTTTAGCCTTCTATTCATTTCCAAAGTTAAAGTAGCATACGTGGGTTCATTTCCAAAGTACCTAAGTACTATTTTTGTTTAAATGTGTATAAAATTATTTTGAATTTATTATATTTAAGTAAATTAATTAATAAGATGATAATTTATTGTAATAACTAATTATAATTAAAAAAATTATTCTTTATTTACATTTCATATCAAAAATATAATTTACTTTCATCCTTATTTGTTATATGAAATACTATTTTTCTTAATTTAAATTTTCAATGTATAATTATTAAAACTAATTAGTAAAATAAATTCTTAAAAAATATTTTTTAAGATTTATGTCAAGTCAATATATATCAATAAAAAAAAAACTAAAGAAAAATACCTAACAAGGTTTTACCTATGTGAGGGTAGACATAATTCGTTATTAAATGCATAATACTTAGTTACTTTTATATATGCAAATTATATTATCAATATTATATTTAGCATACTGCTCCTATGAGTTAATAGATTTTGTAGTTAAAATTTTGAGTGTTAATTTCTTATTGGTTGGTAGGCATTTTAATCACCTCAAACTCAAAGCAAAAGCTTTAATGTTTTTTTTTTTTTAAACTTAATATATAAAATGTATTTTACTTATATAATTTATTTAATTGGTTCGATATTTTCTCCATTTATCTAAAAAACCACCGAATCTATAATTTTAATTAAAGAAATCTAATAATTGGTGTGCATTTAATTTCTAATCATAATTTTACTGTATCATCCTTAATTAATTATTATAAGTTATTTACGTATTAAAAAATTAATAATATTTAATAAAAATAGTAAAATAGACATTTATGACATATCCGCTTTAGCTATTTCAATTGTAAGTTTTCTATATCATCCCTAATTAATTATTATAATCATCCCTAATTAATTATTATAAGTTATCTAAATATTAAAAAATTAATAATATTTAATAAAAAAATAAAATAGACATAAATGGTAAATTATCTTTTGATGTTTTAAATTAACTTGACGTCTTATATAAAACTCACTTAAATTTTCTCTACAAGTATTTTTATAGTAATTTTGCTATATCACTTTCAACTAGTCATTATAAGTCACTTAAAATATGTTTGGTTCGCTGCTTCAATCATGATTATACTATATCATCCCCTAATTAATTATTATGGTCATCTAAGCATTAAAAAATTAATAATATTTCATAAAAAGGTAAAATAAACACAAAATAATATGTCAACATAAAAATTTGGTTGACTATTGAAATTATATTAGCGCCGCATAAATTAGGATGAGATAGAGAAAGACATAAAGTAAATATATTATTTGAAAATGGGATAAAAAGTGTATATATGTGTAAAAAATATATATACACATATATATGTAAAAATATGCCACATACACTGGGACAGAGAAAGTACTCATATCTTATTGAAAAATTATGTAAAATAATTATAAATCACATAATTAACAACTTATAAAAATTAAAAGATACAAAATATTTAGCTGATTGTCGAAATTATATCAATGTTACTTAAATTAGAATAAAATAAAAAATATTATAAATCACAATAATTAAGAATTTAAATTATTTTAATGATTGATTTTGTAAATTCTATTTGTGTTACATAATTTGAGACAAAAAAAAATAACATATACACGGGCCGTTTTTCTCTAGTATATACACTCATATTTTTTATGCAAAGAAAAAAAACACACTCTGTTTAACAATTTTAAGCCATGAATTGACTTCGTATGAAAAATGTGATCTCCTCATTCGGTCCGTCGTATATCTGATATTTTATTGGGCATAATGTTAATTAATTTACTTGGTTAACTTACATATTCGTAATTTAGTTATCGCGATAGAAGAAAATGCTAAATTAATAATTGGAAAATAAGTATGATAAAGAAAATGTCACATATAATCTAATAAATAATTTTAAATGTTGTGAAAGTAGAATAAAGAAAATAATAATGATTATTTTGATGCTTTCTAAAACAAGAAGTAAATCTTATACACCTTGCTTTCCTATTTGTATAGTAAAGTTGGTTTAACTACTCAATACTGAATCATTTGAATTAATTCACTTTTCTAAATACTACTTATAAGTTTTGATTCATCTTAATTATATCGTAGTAATAATGAAACAATACATTTTAAGAATTCAAATTAGTTAAAATTTCCACTGTTGGATGTAAGATTAAAAGATCTTGAAACATAAAAAGTATATAGAGAGATGAAAAAGTAGTATGATAATTGAAACACATGTTATGATATATTTAAGAGTATAAACTTTTAAAGTCCTATAATTATACAAATATTAATATGTTTAAAAAACATTCATTCTTTCTCAAATTTTATCACGCATAAATTTCATCACATAATACTTAATAGGAACAAATAATGGAATTAATATTTACTTTCGGAATTAATTGTTCCAGTTTGATTAGCAAATGTTTTGTACTCGCTGGTTTTTATTATTTCTCAGCTTTTTAAGCTGTACACTCCTTAAAAAAATATTAACTAAAAGATAATTTATTAAATTATTCTTATTTATTACTCATCTTTATTTAATGTTTCTCTTTTTTTGTACTATATTAATTTTTTATATATTGATTATTAAGGGTAAAAGTGAAAAAAAAAAAAACTATTATGCATTGATTTTATCAAATGACAAACACTAAAAAAAAAAATATCTGTTTTTAGTAAGCACGACAACTAATTAGAAACAGAGAGGGGGTATAATTTAACTTTTCCTCAACTCTCAAATTCCTCAAGTTGAATCTTTAATTACATGGAACGTTAGAATCCCCAAACACCCCTGCCCCCTCCTCGTTTTAATATTTTTTTTAATGAACTTTGATCAATATTTTAAGATATATATTTTATTATATTAATATAAGAAGGATCGTAATGTATAATATTTTTCATATAATTTTCAGACATATAAATTTAAAATTTAAAATATTAAATTAATCTACTCTAATTTAGCTTTTAATTTTAATTAAATTAACTTTTATAAAACAACAGGTGATAAGTAAAAAATGAACAAAAGAAATATTTGAAATTATTAAAAGTAGTTTTGAAAAATAACATCAACTTCAGTATCTTTTGTTTGAAGCAAGGAAAAAGTAATGTTTTGTTTTCACATTAAAAGTCCTAATCGATTTTGTACAAGAAACAGAGACAATATTCCATGCGTTGCAAGAATAATGAAGTGGTTCAAAGTAAGGAGAGTATCTATGGTACATTCTTTATAATTTTTTTTATATATTTAAATATTACACTGATAGTTGTAACAAAAAATATTGTTTGATTTACTAAAAATAATGACAATATCATTATCTATAATCTATATTTATATTTATAATCTATAATCTCTATCTCTATCTATAAAATATTAAAAGCGTGAAGACTCTTAGAAAAGTGAATCGAATTGCTTGCCCTTCATTAAAACATTCTGTAATAGATAAAATCGTCTTTTCATTTTTTTTCTTCAATTATTATTTAATAAATATATAAATAATTAATGTCGGTAAGTTTTTTTCTCCTTGTATATGTAAAAAAGGAGTCTCAAAATCTATCGTAATAGAAAAAAGGAAAACATTTATAGGATTTTTTCTTTTTGTATATGTGAAAAAGGAGTCCCAAAATCTATGAAAATAGAAAAAAAGAAAAACATTTATAGGATTTTTCTTTCCCAAATTAATATTGATATACTTTTAGTTAATAAATAACTTGCTAAACTTTTTTCCGTCTACGATTGTATATATGTTCTAGCTTATGTGAATGAACCTTTTTACAATTATAAAAGCAAATAGCCAAGTTAAAGGGGAAATTAAATTAGCAAAAAGGTTAAATTATTTCTTCATATATGCTATGGTAGGTTTTTTTCTATGTTTTTCTCTTATTGTGATTTAAGCCGTCTTTTTACAATCATTATTATTATTCTTCTATTTTTCTTTATTTGTTTTAGTTAAATTTTAAAGTTTATATATGAATTATGTCTAATCAACATTAAAAATGAATTATGGTTTTTATAATTCCTCGCTTTTCTCCTTAATTTGGTCTAATTTGCTGAACAAGAACGTAGCAACTAAGGTGTTTGTCCATGTACATAGTGGCAACATAATTAAAGAGAGGGATGTGTCAATATACGTAGAACTCATAAAATACTATTACTAATATTCAAGGTGTTAGAGTTGTGACCCGAATTTTGTTGATTCGGTCCAGAAAATTTCGCGATGCGATTCATGTTTGTGATTTTCAATGGGTCTGTGGTGGTAGTGTATACCACTGATCCCGATTGGGGTGCAGGGGCGAAACCCTCGCGGTATGAACCTTCATATTTTTTGGGCCTAGGACTTATTTGTATGCACGTATTATATAAGTGCATTTAGTGGGTATTCTGAAAATACGCTCATTGTCCATATTGTACTCCTCTCCTTTCATAGTGAAATTCCTCTGCCTCTGCCCTTGGAATTTCCCACAAGGGTTTTCACATAAATCTGCTATGTTGTTCTTGCTTTTCATTTACTTATGGTTTGCTTTATTCTGTCCGATTCTAACAAACTAGTATCAGAGCCTGTTCGATTATTTTCTCGGGAATGGCAACCATGAAGTATGATATTTCGTTGTTGGATCGCAATACCAGATTTTTGTTATGGCAGGTTAAGATACGGGCTGTTCTCGTGCAGATGGATTTAAATGATGCTTTATTAGGGTTTGAGAAAATGCCCTCATCGTGGACGGACGAGGACAAACGACATAAGGATCGAAAGGCTCTATCTTAGATCCACCTTCATTTATCTAATCAGATTCTATAGGTTGTTTTGAAGGAGGCCGCAACCGCTGTGTTGTGGTTGAAACTAGAATCGTTGTGTATGACGAAGAGCCTACCAAGTAAGTTGCATCTCAAGCAACGAATTTATTCCCATCGTATGTCTGAGGGTGCGTCCTTGGAGGATCACCTATCTGTATTTAAAAAAATCATCTCTGATTTAGAGACTCTGAAGATTAAGTATGATGAGGAAGATCTAGGGTTGATTTTTTTGTGTTCGCTGCCTACATCATACATGAACTTTAGGGATACAATTTTATATAGTCTTGATACCCTGACGATTGATGAAGTCTATACTGCGTTGTTCTCTAAGGAGAAGATGAAGAATCTTGTGAATGGGTCGGAGACTCAAAGAGATGGTCTCATTATTCGAGGAAGGACTCGTGAGAAGAATCTGGGGGTGATGATAGGTTAAGGTCCAAATCCAAAAATAAAAACAAAACTTGTAATCACTGCAAGAAGAAGGGCCATATCAAATTCGAGTGTCGGAAGTTACAAAATAGAGAGAAAAGAGAAGGTCTAAACTTGAAGGGAAACCAACCAGAGAAGTCCAGTGAAGCCAGTTTTGTAGAAGATGACGGTAGTGATGGAGAACTCTTGGTAGTTTTTGATAGTAACTCCAAACCCTGTGAGGATTGGATTCTTGATTCAGCTTGCACGTTTCATATGTGTCGTAATCGGGATTGGTTTACAACATATGAAACAGTTTCTAAAGGTGTTGTGTTGATGGGAAATAATACACCTTGTAAGATAGCTGGCAGTGGAACAATCAGGATCAAGATGTTTGATGGGGTTGTGAGGACACTTGGTGATATACGGTATGTCCCAGGCCTGAAGAGAAATCTTATTTCCTTGAGTATCCTTGATTCGAACAGTTATAGGTACACTAGTGAAGGTGGAGTCCTAAAGGTTACTAAATGTGCTCTTATTGTGATGAAAGGACAAAGAAAGTCTGCAAATTTATATGTCCTGTAAGGCTCTACTGTTACAGGTGATGCAACTATTTCTATCTCCTCTCTATTAAAAAGTGACGTTGCTAAACTTTGGCATATGCGCCTGGGGCATATGAGTGAAAACAGGATGGATGAACTAAGTAGGAGAGGACTTCTTGATGGGCAGAGTATTACCAAATTAGAGTTCTGTGACCACTGGATTTTTGGGAAGCAGAAGAGAGTCAGATTCACTAAAGGCATCCACTCAACTAAGGGCACACTTGATTACATTCATTCTAATCTTTAGGGTCCTTCTAGAGTACCTTCTAGAGGAGGTATGAATTATTTGTTGACTATTATTGATGACTATTCCAGAAAAGTTTGGGTGTTCTTCCTGAAGCAAAAGAATGATATGTTGCCTGCTTTCAAGGAGTGAAAGATTATGATTGAAAAGCAAACAGAAAAGCAGGTAAAATGCCTTCGAACTGATAATGGTCTAGAGTTCTGTTCTAATGAATTTAATGCTCTGTGCAAGTCAGAAGGAATTGTGAGGCACTTGATAGTTCATCATACTCCACAGCAGAATGGTGTGGCTAAATGAATGAATAGGACTATAATGGAGAAGGTGTGTTGTATGCTCTCTAATACTAGTTTACCCAAGTCTTTTTGAGATGAAGATGCTTCCACAGCTTGTCTTCTTATTAACTCTCCCTTAGTCGCGATTGATAAAAAGACTCCACAAGAGGTATGGTCTGGTACTCCTGCTAGTTATTCTGATTTGAGGATATTTGGATGTCCTGCGTATGCTTATGTTGATAATGAAAAGTTAGAACCTAGATTTGTCAAGTGCTTATTTATGGGTTATAAGCCTGGTGTTAAAGGTTATAAACTTTGGTGTCTAGAAAGTAGAAAGGTTATAATTAGCAGGGATGTTGTGTTTGATGAAACTGCCATGCTTCGAGCTTCCTCCAAATCTAGTGCTTCGCCCCCAGATGAGCTTAATGACATGAATCAGCAAAAGTCAAGCACCCATGTTGAATTGCAGATTGGAGCAGAGTCTACACCAGTGCCTACTTCTCAGTCTAGCCCGGAGATACAGAGTGATACTATTTCTTCTTCACCACCAGTGGCGCCACAATATTCTATTACTAAAGACAGGCCTAGAAGAGATATTAGGCCTCCCCAGAAGTATGTTGGAGATGATTTGGTGGCTTATGTATTGAGTGTAGCATAATTTATTGATTTCGATAAAGATCCTTCTTCTTACTTAGAGGCAGCTAGTTGTGATGATTTCGGCCGATAGATGATTGCTATGTAGGAGGAGATAGAATCACATCATAAGAATGACACATGGGATCTGGTGAGATTTCCTAAAGATAAGAAAGCTGTTCGTTGCAAGTGGGTATTCAAAAAAAAAAAAAAGAAACATCGAGAGTTGAAGATGCTAGGTACAAAACAAGACTCAGGTTTCAGGTATTGACTTTACAGATGCGTTTTCTCCAGTTGTAAAGCATAGTTCAATTCGAGTATTGCTTGGTATTGTGTCCATGCATAATCTTGAGCTTGAGCAGATGGATGTCAAAACTGCATTCTTACATGGAGAACTTGAGGAGGACATCTATATGCAGCAATCAGAGGGCTTTGTAGTCTCAGGAAATGAGGACTCTATATGCTTGTTGAAAAAAGTCTCTTTATGGGTTAAAACAGTCACCTAGGTAGTGGCATAAGAGGTTTGACTCTTTTATGACCTCTTATATGTTTTAGAGGAGCAGCCATGATAGTTGTGTCTACTTCAAGGAGGTAAATGATGGTTCATTCGTGTATCTTCTCTTGTATATTGATGATATATTAATTGCAGTAAAGTATATAAGAGAGATAATAAAAGTCAAAGCCCAGCTTAGTAAGGAGTTTGATATGAAGGATCTAGGAGCAGCAAAGAAGATTCTTAGCATGGAGATTCTGAGGGATAGAAAGAATTGTAAGTTATATTTGAGTTAGAAAAGATATATTTAATGCAAAATGCCAAGCCTATTAGTACTTCATTGGTAACTCACTTCAAACTCTCGGCCACTTTATCTCCAAAGACAGATGATGAGCGTGACTATATGTCTTGAGTTCCATACTCTAGAGCTGTCGGGTCTCTTATGTATGCGATGATGTGTTTCTGACCAGATTTATCTTATGTTGTCTATGCAGTTAGCAGATGCATGGAAAATCCTGACAAAGAACATTGGAAAACAGTTCAGTGGATTTTTAGATACTTGCATGGATCTGCTGATGTTTGTTTGCAGTTTGGGCAAAACAGAGATAGAGTAATCGGGTATGTTGATTTTGATTTTGCAGGAGATCATGATAAAAGGAGATCCCTTATAGGCTATGTTTTCACCATTGGTGGTTATGCTATTAGTTGAAAAGCTACTTTACAGACTGCGGTTGCTTTGTCAACTACTGAGGCAGAGTATATGACTATTACAGAGGCTTTTAAGGAAGCTATTTGGTTGAAGGATCTATTTGGTGAACTTAGCAAAGACTTACATATTACTACGGTCTTTTGCGATAGTCAGAGTGCTATCTTCCTTTCAAAAGATTAGATGTTTCACGGGAGGAGAAAGCACATCGATGTTCTGTATCATTTTGTGTGTAAAATTATTGCTCGTGGTGATATTGTTCTGAGCAAGATTAGTACTCATGATAATCTTGCTGATATGATGACCAAGACAATACCAAGTGCTAAGTTTGAGCATTGCTTGGACTTGGTTAGTGTTAACTGTTAAGATGTGCCCTTAGGGGCTTTTGTGGAAGAGGTGGAGAGTTTTACCTTGAAATGAATTTGAGTTCTGAATTAGAATTCGTGTTAAGGTAGAGATTGTTAGAATTGTAATATTCAATACTTTTCATATATTTTTTAGACAATACATGTTACTTTAATTATTTGAATTTATATGCCATTGATGTAATTTAGAGAGTCAATTAAATTTTCTATATAATTTAAAGATGTTTCAATTAAATTTTCTATATAATTTAAAGATGTTTGTATGATCTTTAATTTTTTTTAAGTTGTTAATTGCTACAATTTATAGAATTTCTACATAAGTTTAGATAATATATGCTACTCTCTCTGTTTCAATTTATGTGACACTGATGGGGAGTAGAGAGTCAACCAAATACTTTACATATAGTTTTATATATTTTGAGTTCTTCATTATTGTGATTTAGAGTACTTTAAATCACAATAATTTCTCCAGCTGATTCCCATGGCACTTATATTACTACTATACATATATTAGTAAAAATTTATATAATTTTTAAATACATAATTGAAAAAAAATAAGATAAATAAATTAAAATGGAGGATATAATATATATAAGTAGGCTTGATCGGCAAACTAGGAGGACAACCTCCAGTTGCTTCCCAAGCTACTTGTATATATTAGTAAATTTTTTACGTTATTTTAAAATAACTATGTTACTTCCTATGTCCCAATTTATGTGGCCTGATAGAATTTCGAGAGTCGACAAACTTTTTTATGTCCTTCAAATATCTTAAATAGTTAATTAACGTAATTTACAGTACTTTTTATGTAATTTTTAAATACACAATAGATAAAAAACTAAGATAAATAAATTAAAACGGAGGATTATAAGATATATAAGTACGCTTGGTCGGCAAGCTGGGAGGATAACCTCCAGCTGCTTCCCAAGCCACTTATTGTTTTAAATTTGGAAAGGATTTTAGGTGTTAGTGATAGAATTTTCAATGCTTGGATTAGTTGGATCATTTAGGCTATTCGAAAATTGTAATTTATAAATAATTAACTTAGTTGCTCATGTATTATGAAAAATCTCTATCTTAGGGTTGATTGCGACTCAGTTAATACCTAAAAGTGAAATTAAATACCTTAGCCTAGTATGAAATAAAATTTGCCTTGTAATGAATTTTAAAGATTTAGAAGTGAGCTCTTCGATCCACCTAAGGCCAAGATTCGTGTTGATCCTTGTAACCTTTTATATGCTTGTTATACATCTTGAAATTGCTTACTAAGATAATACTGAGGAGATTTGGCACTTGATGGTTATGATTGATTAGTATTGGGAGTTGATGTTTATTGATGTTGTGATAATGATATATATACTTATCAATTTGAGTTCAGATATTGTTTAAGATATTGATTGTATATATACCGGTTCGGGTCTGGATATTGACATGATAATGATTATATGATTACCAGTTCAAGTCTGGCTATTAAATACAATATTGATGATATATTTATCAATTCGAGTTTGAAAATAGATAATTGTTACAGTGTGGTATGACATGGATGAATTCTAGTTGAATCATGGAGGTTAGTAAAATGATGGTGGTTCGGGTTATATGTTACTTGATTATACCCTCCAAACTTATGGGGGATTGTGTTGAGTTATTTATTTTTCCACACTTATTGTCTTATGGGGCTAATTTTGTAGTATTAGTTGTTTGTTCTATATGTTATTGTTTCGATTTATTTGTTTAATCGTGCACAACAATATGGGAGTTATTCTCAGGTTTGCCATTTTCTTGACTTAGTTATGTTATCTTGCATTCTATCATATTTAACATGATTTAACTTAATAGGCTGATGATGCCTACTGAGTATCTCTGATTTTGGTACTGATACTATACTTCTGTACCTTTGGTGCAAATTCGAGTACTAGTTGCCGCCGTTGATTTGAGGATCGTGTTGTGGTGAATTTTAGAGATAAGGTGAGCTCTTGGAGTTGGAATTGCCTCATTTCCTTCTATATATATATGTCTAATCTTTTATTTTAAGACAGATTGTATTGACTATTCTAGAAATTATGGCGTGTTGTAGTGGCTCTTGTACTGACTCTACAAGGTCATAGGATGGTTTTCTATGTTATGGCTACCTATTTAAACTATTTATATTGCCTTGCTTAATTACGAATTATATTATCTATTTTGCTCTATTAGGGACATTTTTCACTCAATTAGCTCATTGCAAATAGTTTCGAACTACAGTTTGGCTTACCTACAGGCGAGATTTTGTAGGTGCTATCATGTCTCGTAAAACGGATCGTGACAAGCTTCAAATAGTACAAAGATAGAGTTCTAGCGCAGAAAAACTCCTCTTAAATCCCCAAATTAATGTTTTTTAAAATTACAAAAATGCCACCACACTGATCACCTGCTGGCGTAGGTGCCAGTGTAGGCAGAGGACCTACTTGCGTAGGTCACCACTACTGGTGGCCTCTAATCCTCCCGTCTGTTAATTTGAGTTTTTTTTTTACTTTTACATTCTAATTGACTCATATGGTTAACTCGGCCTTGTATTAATTAATTAACTACGCAAATGAGCAATTTAACATGAGAATCACCTCGAATCAAAGAAAAACAAGGGATAGTTTAAGCTTAAAAGTGCTAAGAAATTAAAAAATTTCCAAATTATCAACCCCAAACTTAAATTATTGCTTTTCCTCAAGAAATGAAGAACATTCACAATAGGTATTCTTAACTCCAAAAAAACATAGAAGACTATGCTAGACAACTAAAACCACAAAGTTCAATTAGTTCCTCCAATAAGTCATGAAAACAAGCAAATCACACTTTCTCCTTTCAAGATGCAAATATTTAAGTTGAAAAGGTGTAAGAGATTAAAAAGTAAGAATTTCAAATCAAGATGCTTTTGATGGTGTTATACAAGACTTTTAAAGATTGTCTTAATTTCACTTCGCAGTTTGTCTTGATCATTTTTCCTAATTGAAAGAAATACATCACTCTCTATTTCAAGATATAGATGTCACTCATATGCAACAGTTTTCTCCATTGATAAAAAAATAGTGTAATTCTTTAAAAGCATAAAGATAGAGAAAATTTCTCTCACTCTCACAAAAAAATTCAAGTATAACTCGTAGAACCATAGACTTTTCCTCTGTGTTATTCAGTACTAATGTAGACCTACAAGGTTTGAAATTACCAAGGACTTGCGAGCGTAGAAGAAGTGTAGGATGAAGAAAGGAATTTATGGATCAAGTGACTACAAATTCTCCCTACATCGCTATTTTTTATTTTGAATCGAAAAGTAATGAAGTCATCCAGACTAACAAAAAGTTGAAGTATCCTTTTGAGGATCACAACATTTATGGACCACATTCATAAAAACTGTTCTTAAAATTCTCTCTTTGGATATCAGTTGGCCCATATAAAATATAAGCTAGTAGGTATAAACAATTTCATCCTCTTTGAAATTAGCATATACATATTTACTTGTCTAAATACTTAGTGAATGAATAATATTCATATATGAAAGAAAAGGATGAGTGCCACATGGCCAAACATACTGACCTAAAATTAAAGCTTGATTTCGTGGTTGCACATTCAGAGAAAAAGAACTGATTTTACCACATGTCATAATCAAATACATATTGCAACAATGAGGTATGATTTATTATATTTATCATTTAATAATTTTTTATTAATAAAATTCATATTACTTTAAGTATGTTGAAGTTCTTTCTCATTAGCGGTATGAATCCAATATGTTTGTTCAATTAGTTGGAGTTGTATTATGTATCACACTTATGTATCAATTGTACTATATGTATCACCTAATCCTAATTCTTTTTATGAAAAAAAATTCAAATGTTTTAAGTCTGTTGACCTGTTTTCACATTGACTGCATGAAACATATATATGTATCAATTTATTTAAAGCTTCATTGTGTATCATTTATATGTATCAAGTGTCTTAATATATTCTATTATCACATTACAACATATCGATATAATATTTTATTATCTTTTCAAGAAAGCAAAGCTAGACACCACCAATGAATATAGATATTCCACTGCTAATTGCCTGTTCAAATTTATATCTGTAAAACATACATTCATTATGATCGGAAGCCATCAAATTCAGTTTTTAGCTCAGGAGAAAAACGTCTGTTCAATGAAGATTACATCGCCAGAGTGATCCATTTGTAAAATTATGCAAGATTTATACATTCCGGCAAGTCTTTCATAGCATTTGATTAGTGTGGTGTACATGTTAATAAATTGTGAGAAAGCATTTCATTGAATGTTGGAAGCTATAGTTCTCAAGGAAAGATGCATTCACGTATATGACTCCATGAAAGGTCATGATGATCATCCATTTGAAATAAAATAGCTTCCTGAAATGTTGTCCACTTACTTGTCAACATCTGTTTTTTTTTTTTTTAAAAATGCACGAATTTATCACTACTGAAAGCATACAAGGAAAAAGAAAAATAACATCCACTTGGTATTCAGTATGTTGATGGTATTGTGCAACAGTCAAGCAACATACTATATGTATCAATTTTATTTTAAATATATGAATCTTACATAACGACGTTACATGATCCAATATTAATATATTGATATATTATAGGGATTGCGGATTATGTGTTGCGATATATGCTAAATTTTTAAGAGATGAAATTTGAAAAGATTTTAATTCAGTGTTGCATCATACCATATACACATCACTAATATGAAATTTTGGGGTGAATAAGACATCTAATGAATATCTTAGTGACAATCAAGACTCGTTTAGGCCTAAACACACATTCATTCCATCAGCAAATTAAGAGATAATAGATGTCAAACTGTAGTTGTCTAGTAGTTGTTGTTTGATAATTTACTTTTATCGTTTATTATGTATTAAATTTTTTGGATATTTCACAATTATTATTTTGCCTTTTAGTTTTTTTAATGACTAAAATCTTTCTTTTCAATTATGAAATAAAGTATTCCCATCATTTTCTTGGTGTAGCATATTTACTATGTTGTTAGAGACACAAATGTATATTTGATACATATATTGTTACTATATGTATCAAAATTATGTACTTTGCTTTTTATTTAAAATTGTGATTCATGTATAATATATTTGTTACACATTATCAAATGTATAACGAATACGCATCATACAAGTACTAATAAATAAATATTAGTACATGTACTCTTAAATACATATATAGTTTTGAAACTTACGTGGTTAATATATGTATCAAAATTATGTAGTTTATTTATTTTTTTATTTAAAGCTGTGATTTATTTGTAATATTTTTGTTACTTATTATTAGATGTATAAATATGTATCATAAATATTCTAATAAATACTTCAAGTAATTTTTGAAAAAAGTCGATGTTGAGTTTTGCAAGAGTTTTCCTAAGCAATGAATTAATAGGATCAATATTATTTGTGCCCTTCGAATATTGAGGACATTTTAAAACACAAATTCATCTTGTGTAATATTATAAGTTGATATAGATCACAAATATATTTAGATGATACATATAACTCCTGTAATACAGTTAATCATAATACTTGTAAGTTGTAACACATCAAAATAAGGTAAGAGGCTATTCAAACAACTATTTGATTTCTGATGCAATGTATTATTGAGAAATTAACTGACATTGTATTCATAACATTTAATTTTCTAAAATTTTCATAATCCAATTCTAATTAAAATTTCACATTTCCTTAGGGGAGTAGTTGCAGGTGTGTTATGACCTTCACGCTTATACTTTTCAAAATAATTTGAGGTTGATGAAAATGTTTCATTACTTTTTGTGACTCTCTTTCTTTGACTTTTCTGGTGGTCTTTTATATTTTAGAGGCAAAATCACATCTTTTAACACCTTCACTGGTACATGTCAATTTTATTTGTTAGGTATTGGACAAAGTGGTATTTCATATGTCTTGACTAGTATTTTTTTTTGTAGTAATCAGAACAATATGACTTTATTTTATTTATATGTTTGCTTTTTAAAACAACAATAGTCTTCATACAAGGTATCTCATCAAGTTGGAATCTGCCACAATTGTATGTTCTATTATTCGATCGAACTGTCTATCTTCTTTCTTTTTCATACACTGTAGATGAAGTTTGATGGTGCCCTATCCTGAAAAATATTTTTTAATTCATAGTAACATTAATGATCATAGATTATGAATGATAAAATTTATTAAATAAATATGTATTATGAAGAATTTTTATATGATGAACTAATTTTTCAGATGCATCTTTTTGATACACATTATTAAACTAATCAATTCACCCATCCAAAATTTAGCAAACAATTAGAGCATTTTTAAAATAAATTATCAAAACGAGAGGGACAAAAACATACTATGTATATAACTTACCATCATATATGATGAATTTGCCTCGTTCACTTTAAGAATTTACTGAAACTTACCGCTCAACGAGCTTTCAACAAGAAAGCTTGATCTGATATATTCAAAAATACAATCATTATGTTTAATTTATATGACATTTATCCTCATTTTGAAAAAAATATTACTAGGACCAATAAGCTGCCTCACCAAGTGTGCTAGTTCAAAGGAATGTTTTCTTATATGGTCCATTCATGTAACTTTAGTCTACTACCACAACAAACCTATAATTCTCAAATTCTCTCATCAATGGATATAATTTTATGAATAGATACAAGAACCATTCTCGGGTTACTTATGCATCCTTATATGTGAATTGGGGTAAATAAAGTTCAACATGTATATGTATGTATGCATGTATTTTCTTGTATTCATCAACTGTCCCACCTCTAAATATCTTTTAAAGTATGTTCTTTACTACATCATGTCTTTATGTAGTCTATGTCCAAATCAAATTTTCATTTTCTATCTTTAATAATGTCTCATGGTGCGATTATTCTTTATGATTCAACAACTTTGAAGCAGTTATTTCAGCTACAAAAATAATTACTGCCTGTCTTTGATCAAACACCCGTCCTTCAGTGGGTGGATATGTTCAACATTGGAATAACTTACTTTGAAAGTATCAAAATCATGCACACACGAAGCCTTAAATAACCAACTATATTCTGGAGATTTACAAATCAAAATATAATTGTAGGAATTTTTTTAAAAATGTATCACATATATGAATCACAATTATAGTACTAGTAAAATGTTTCACATAACTTTCAGATGTATTATAATTTTTTTTAACTAATTCAGAAACAAAAATTCATAGTAACAAATCTAAAGGAACTATAAATGAGTCACAAATTTCATGCTATACTATTTAAGTCAAGGCTACTAAAAGTATACAAATATTAATTAACTAATCTAGAAAAGAACAATGCATTTTAATACAACTAAATGTATCACATAACTGTCAGATGTATCACCAAAAAAAATCTATCTCACTTATATGTATAAACTCAAAAATCATATCTCTGTTTGTCAGATTTCTCAGCCTTGAAATTAAACTTATGCTTGATTGCATAGTTATGTATCACCGATATAAGATTTTCTTTGTTTTTGAAAAGTAGCTTAACCTTGGTAATTCTATTACTACAGTCCATTAGTTGTTCAACACCCTTATCAATCACAGAAAAAGCATCAACTTTATCAATTACAGCTATAGTAAGTCCAGTCAACTCAACAATGTCGTGACACTCAATTGCATTAGTATCCACGTCAAAAGTTTTAGTAGTTATAATATCAGTTATAGTAATACAGAGTGAATACATTCAAAATCTAGGTGTATATATTAAAATCTCCAAAAAAAGTTTCATAGTCATATAATTATGAATCTCCATTGCTGATGAATTTCTTTAAAAAACATATTTCGTATGATTGATATAACAATTATTAATTTTGGGTATGAAATTTTTTCATAAATCACAATACCGTCAACTCTATAATTTGCATAGGTAATCTTCAAAATTCAAAGTCCTAAATGCCGCAACAACACAAATATGATCGTCATTGAAGATAATTGAAAATTTTAAAAAATAAGATGGAAGAAATTCGCAGCTGATGAAATTAATAGTCGATATGGTATGCTTGAAATTTGAAAGTTGATTGTCTATTTTGTTGATTTTGGGTGTCTTAAAGATTCATTAAGAAACTATTTACATGTGATTTGCTTCTCATAATAAATGAAATTTGGTTACTTCCTTATTTACCTAACTGCTTAGTTACAAATGTATCACAATTCATATGTATCATGTTTTAATATATAAAAAGGCAGTCTGGTGTACTAAAGCTACCTCTATGCACAGTGTTTGGGAAAGGGCCCCACCACAAGGGTGTATCGTACACAGTCTTACCTTGCATTTCTGTCAGAGGCTATTTCCAAGGCTTGAACCCATGACCTCCTAGTCATATGGCAGCAACTTTACCAGTTACTTCAAGGCTCCCCTTCATCATGACTTAATATATGTTCCACAAAAATTAAAATTCGAGATTTTTTATAATTGAACAAAGTTATGATAAAAGTATTACAAATTAATAAAAATATGGGATTTGTGTAAGTTACCCATGTATATTTTCTATATGTATTACTTTTTATAATTTTCTCATATTTAATGCTTTAAAAATGTATTGAATAATGAATAGTATTTAATAATAAGGGTAAAAAAGTAAAATTAGATAAATTATTCATTAATTTTTTAAACTGAACAAATATTGTTGGACATCTATTTTAATGATATGAACAAGTATTGTGGAACACTGGGATAGTACTTATACTATAAGGTAGAGAACATTAGTCGATTATATTCTAAAGGCAAATAAAAAACTTATTTGAAATACCAATATATTTAAAACAACTAGATATCGATGGGCCCGTGCATGTCCTTTTTGTCTCAATTTATGTGGCATAAATAAAATTTAGATAATCAATAATTAAAATAATTTAACTTTTTAATTATTGTGATTTATAATACTTTTTTCTTCAATTTCAATTTAAGTGAAACTGATATAATTTTGAGAATCATCCAAATAATTTATATCTTTTAAATTTTGTAAGTTGTTAATTATGCTAGATCTTTTGGATTTTTCTAGGGATTTTGGGTTGTAGGTAGTGAATTCGAGCTTTCTGAAGAAAGAGGAGCACCTAATTACCTTTCATAGTTTGGTGGTCAAGATCTAGATAGACTTTTTGCTCCTTAGGAAGGGTGATAGAGCGGTATGTAAAGACTATAAAGTCATACCTAGTGATAAACTTCTGAATTAACATAAGTTGCTAGTGATGGACTTGGTAATCAAAATAGGTAGAAAGAAGAGGGGTGTGGAGGATCAGTCTAGGATTAAGTGGTGTAGCTTAACTTGGCTAGTATGTTGGAAATAGGAGAGTAGCTGACGAGTATAGAGGCTTGTGAGTAGAGGAGATATGGATAGTATGTGGGAGATGATTGCCAATTGCATTAGGGAGACCGAGGTGTTGGGTGTCTCAAAAAATCATCTGGAAAGCACCGGGGGAACTGGTGGTGGAATAAAGAAGTTAAAAAGAAGGTAGAGACTAAGAAGGTGACCTTTACTAAGTTGGTTGAGATCAAGGATAATGAGGAGAAGCAGATGAACTGGTAGAAGTATAAGTTATCTAGAATAGAGGGTAAGTTAGCAGTGATGACAGCTAAGCCAACAATCTTTGATAGCATGTATGAAGCTTTAGAGGAGAAAGGTTGGGATAAAAGGTTGTATAGTCTTGCCAAAGCCAGAGAGTGGAGGTCTCATGACCTTGATCAAGTGAAGTACATCAAGAAGGAGGATAACAAAGGTTGGTTGAGAATGCCCTCTTTAGGAAGAGGTAGCAGTCCTATTTCCATAGTTTTCTGAACGACGAGGGATACAAAGTTTTTGTGCTAGGGACTTGAAGGACTTAGATAGGTGTATAAATTATAGTTATTATAGGTGTATCAAGGTTAAAAAGGTCAAGAGGTCCATACGTAGGATGCGTAGAGGTAGGGTGACTGGCCAGGTAAGATTTCGATGGATTTTTTAAAGAGAAATAGTAGGGCAAGTTTGGAGTGGCTGACAAGGTTGTTTAACATCATTTTTAGGGCGACAAAAATGCCTGAAGCTTGGAGGGAGATGGAGTATGATGATTCTATTACATAATAACAAGGGGGACATTCATAGTTGCAAAAACTACAAGGATATCAAGTTGTTGAGTCATACTATAAAGGTTTAGGAAAGGGTAGTAGAGTTGAGAGTGGCGAGTGCCAAAACGCTAGCACAAACTGCTCCTACAGACACGCATAATAAGGGGGTGTGGGGATAACCAAGCTACCACTTTTACCAGATATAGGTCCTAACGACCCAAGAGCCCGCCACTAGAATCCAACCCTTAAGAGGCTAAGGTCCAAGGGGCTACCGCAGGAAGTAAGCTTCCCCGGAATTCGTAGCAAGGACTTTGCCTGCTATTCATTCCTAAATCCCTTTCACCTAACACTAGCTAACTCGATGGGACGTTAACAACGGGAATGCCAAAAGCAAGACCTGGACCTGGTTCACGCAGTCAAGCAGAAAAGACCTCTTTCTCTTCGGGAGCTTTCGTAACGGCTATAAAGAATGCTACGCACCTCGTGAAAGGCTATTGGGATTGATCCATTCAATCCTCCTTGGTGTGGAAGGTCACAAGATAAAAGAAAAATATTCTTGTTAGTGACTTTTTCAATGTGACTCGAGGATCAATTGGTTTTATGACAGGACACTCGACTACTGAGGCCATTTACCCCATGAGGAGATTAGTGAAGTAGTTTAGGAAGAGGAAGAATGACTTGCACATAGTGTTCACTGATCTATGAGAAGGCATGTAACAAAGTCCCCAAGGATATTTTGTGGAGGTGCTTGGAGGATAGAGGGTGCCCGTGGCTCACACTAGGCCAATTTAAGACATGTATGATGGTAAAAAGACATTTGTAAGGATGATAGAAGAAGATTTATAGCCCTTTCCTATTTTGACAGAGTTGCACTAGGGATCGACTCTTAGCTCATTTTTATTTTCCTTGGTGATGGATGTTTTGATACTGTGTATTTAATGAGAGGTTCCTTGGTGTATGTTATTTGTTGATGATGTTGTACTGATTACCGATACTCAATAAGGAGTTAATGATAAGTTGGAGGTTTAGAGACAGACTATTGAGTGTAAAAAATGTAGGTTGAGCAGGACCAAGAGAGAGTGCTTGGATAGTAAGTTTAATGATGTGTCGCATGAGGCTGATATAGTATTGAAGCTAGATTCTCAGGTCATTTAGACGAGAGAGAGTCAAGTATCTTGGGCTATGATTTAGGGTAATAATGAGATTGAAGAGGATGTCACACACCGTATTGGTGTAGGGTGGTTGAAATGGAGGCTTGCTTCGGGGGTCTTGTGCGATAAGAAGGTGACTCCAGAATGTAAAGGTAAGTTCTATAGAGTGACAGTCTAACCGACTATGTTAAATGAATAGAGTATTGACCAATTAAGAATTTCCACATCCAAAAGTTGAAGGTGGAGTAGATGAGGACTTTGTGATGGATGTGTGAACTTACCAAGAGTGATAGGATTAGAAATAAAATTATTTGAGAGAAGGTGGGGGTGGCTTCGATGGAGGACAAGATATGAAAAGTGAGGTTGCAATGGTTCGGCCATGTGATGAGGAGGAGCGCGGATGCTCCATTATAGATGTGTGAGAGGTTGGCTATAAATTGTTTTAAGCAATGTAGAGGTAGGCCAAAAAAATATTAGAGGGAGGTTATTAGACATGATACGGAGTAGTTACAGCTTACGAAGGACATGACCTTTGATAGGAAGGTATGGAGGACTCGGATTAAGGTAGAGGGTTAGTGGGCAGGAGTTCAACCATCATAGTAGAAAATAATCCTTTGTTTATCTCTACGCCTGGTGTTTCTTGTTCGTAGTATTTCAGTGATGTCTATGATTTTGGATAGACAGTTTATAATAGTATCTTGTGGATGTCTTATTTCCTTTATTATCTAGCAGTGTGTTATCCCATCTTATTGTGTTCTTTGATTTATTTGTTTGTTATACTGTTAGATGTTCTAAGCCGGGGGTCTATCAAAAACAGCCTCTCTACTTTATTAGAGGTAGTGGTATGAACTGTGACACCCTCAACTTAAAACGTTTGCATATCCTCAAGCAAAAAAACATAACAAAACAACACGATGCTTAACCAAAAGAAATATAAGGTACCTACGGTGGTCGACTCAATTTCAGCTCAACAACTTTTACCTTCTCCTATTTTCATCTTTTTCAAAACAAATTGTATGGGTCTATGTAGCATAATGGTATGACACAAAGGAAACAAGCTATGGCATTACATTAGCAACAAATAATCAAGAAAGTATGCAAGTTACACTACCCAAAAAATAGCAGTTAGAAACACAACCCATATATCGTCACAGAAAAGAAGTCCCAACTCTTACAACATCATCATGCATGTCAATGCAAAAGACTGTCAAGACACTCACTCTCACAAATGAAGTTCCAATTAAGGTACATAGAATACTATAGTCTTGCCCTTATTTTCTATACCTAAGTTTTTCGGACAGTTGGACTAGGATCACTATAGGACTTCACTAAGATTGTAACATAGGCTTGTGACAAGACCCAAAGAACGGCATGACCGTGATGGGTATCCTATATCCCACATGGACCGGAGATTACCCCCTTACTCTAGCCTAACCAGCATAACAACGACAAATGTTGGATGAATTCCAAACATATAACAAGATAACACAGAATAAAACTAATAATAATTCAATGATAAGTCTATACCAACCACCGGCAACCGAACAATCGGTCCGTCACCAAACCACCAAAGTCCACAGTAGTCCAACAAAGCCTCTACAAAATCAAAATCAATAAATATCAGGACATGCCCCTGACAGTAGCCAAAATAAAGTCTAAATAAGGTCTAAGTCATAGGAGACAAGGACTATGAAATGAAGCCTTTTGAAGTATGAAAGCTCACCACTTCAATGTCAACTCACGAACTAACACGAGCACCTGATCATTGCGCAGAAAAAGTAAAACAAGTTTCGGCACCTACATCGCATGGGGATATAATATCCAGAGATGGTTATCGGTTGAAGCGCTAGCATGTAACTCAGGGAGAGAGGAATAAAATAATACCATCATTCAAAACCAAGTCAAATAGCCGCATGCAATCACATGTATACATATATATATATATATATATATATCGTGCAAGATAGGGAAAAAAGCTTAGCACACATTTAAAACCTTAACTTGGGCCATGTAGCATAACCATCATACAACAAGGCACACATAGAATATATGGGCTCATCTCTCCCCGGGTTGGAAGGGCCCCACTGCGTGTAGCCACACGAACCAGAGAATATTGATATCCATATATGCCTTTATAGAGGACTCAAACCTCCCACAAAAATCAAGGTGAATTAAGCATTAATGTATACAATAAACGAGAATCGAACCTCCCATTCATATATTTATTTAGGGGACTCTAACCTCTCGATAATATAGACACCCACACAGATTAGCATAATTTCCAGTGTTAGTCCTTCGAACTCCACTTTCATGACCCGACTACACATCCCGCTTTAAAGCCTAATTAAAATATTCATTACACATACACAACCATTAATCTAATTACTTACTAAAGAAATCCTATTGGTATCATCATACCAACCCCACTTGCAAGCTTACAACATGCCGTAACCTTACCATTATTAATAAACTTTGGGACTCGAACCCATTGTCTAAACAAAGACATCAATTCAATTCAATATTTAGGGACTCGAACCCATTTAGCAATTCAAACCAATTTTTGGCCAACAAGGCTTTCGTTAAACCATTTACCAACTACTTACATTATTAGGCCAATGCTTTAGTTCAAAACACAATTCGACATTTGACAAAATTATATTCTCATAGGCAATTTCTCAGACAGGTTGAGGGCAGACCATTATCAAACCATTATTCAAGACAAAACCATCAAGTTAGGGTTAACCATGACCTTATAGTTTAAATCACAATTCCCAAGCACCCACATGAGCAAAACCATTATCAAAACATGTAATAATAATTTAAACCATGAGAAAACAAAACTCAACATTATGCATTCAAACACTCAACCATGGTTTTCAAAACCACCCTTAATAATTGATGAACAATGTTTAAAACATATGATTTTTGTGAACTAACAATGAAGAAAGAGTCATATACCTGAGTTATGAAGATTCACGAGGAGAATTTGATCTTTAAGCCTCTAGATGACCACCTTACAAAAACCCTAGCCCAATCTTCTTGAGAGGTTTTTGAAAGAGTTTAGAGAGTGTTTTAATCTTTCTAAGTGTAGAATGAATGCCCAATAAGTGTTATAATACGTGGGGTCTTAAGGTCTTGGGGTGAGAAATGTCTAAAATACCCTCAGCTTAAAAGCCGTGGAAAACTCGCAGGTAGGTACAAGTTGACCCTCCAACTTGTCACCACATCGTACGACTGGTATCATCAAGTCGTCGTCTGAATAGAAAGTTGGATAGCATATTCTGTCCAACATATGACTCCCTTGCCCAACTTGTCACTGGACCACACAACTAGTACCATCAAGTTGTATCAAAGGAAAAACATCAAGGGCTAGACATAGGACAACATACGATTGGACCCATCCTATCTTCACATTACCATACAACTCGTATGGAATTTCTCGTAACTAGGACAAAACTTGGCCAAAAACACACTGACCAACATGCGACTAGGGTCTCTAGACCCGTCACCATACCATACGACTTGTAAGTGAGTCGTATGATGAATAGAAAGTTCAAGACTCGAGAAATTTAAAAGGGCCAAAGTTCAAGGTGTTTCAGTCTCCTCCACTTAGGATCATTTCTTACTCGAATGATGGGACAAGGATACAAGCACGATTGGACTCTACACACCTCAACTCTTACCTTTAACTAAGTTAGAAAACAAAGATTACAATTAAATCAATCTTTTCTTTAACAAAGATAAAAAATAAAGATGTTAAGATCAACACATACCTAAAGCACGAATTCTCCAAATCAAAATATGAACAAATACTTAAACTTCATGTCCTCCTCAGCTTCCTAAGTAGCTTCCTCAATCTTTTGGTTCTGTCATAGAACTTTCACCGAAGCCACGTCTTTTATTTGCAACCGACAAACTTGTTGATCCAAGATCCTCACTGGGACCTCCTCATAGGACAAAGAATCCAAAATATCAATGTTCTCTTAGGGAACAACTAATGAAGGATCGCCCTCGCATTTCTGCAACATGGACACATGGAATACAAGATGAATGGAGAAGGCAATTCCAACTCATATGCAACATTACCAATCCTTCTTAGAAACAAGTACAGGCTAGCATACCAGGGATTAAGCTTCCCCTTCTTTCCAAACTGCATCACTCCCTTCATGGGAGTTACCTTCAAGAACACCCAATTTCCAACCTTAAATTCCAAGTCCCTTTGCCTCACATCTGCATAGGACTTTTGGTGACTTTGGGAGGCCTTAAGCCTATCCTGAATCACTTTTACCTTCTCCATAGCTTGGTGAACCAAATTTGGGCCATACATTTCTCCTTTACCAATTTCGAACCACCCAATAGGAGATCTACAACTCGTTCTGTATAACGCCTCAAATGAGGCCATACCAATGATAGAATGGTAATTATTATTATAAGTAAATTCAATGAGAGGCAATTCATCATACCAACTACCAAAAAAGTCAATTACATTTTACAAAGTCTGAATAGTTTTTTCTGCTTGCCCATCCATCTGCGGGTGAAAGGCGGTACTAAGGCTCACTTTGGTGCCCAAACCACGTTGAAATAAGCACCAGAAATAAGATGAAAATTGAGTACCAGGATTTGAAATAATCGAGACAGGCACACCATGCAATTTTACAACTTCCTGAAGGAACAAATTCACATAATCCTCGACAGAATAATTAGTCCTTACTAGCAACAAGTGAGCAGACTTAGTCATCCTATCCATGATGACCCAAATAGAGTCATACTAATTCTGCAACCAAGGAAGGCAGGTAACAGAATACATATTAATTACCTCCCACTTCCACACCGATTGTTCAATCTTTTAGAGTATCCTACCAGCCCTCACGTGCTCTACCTTTACCTGCTGACACACCATACACTTAGCCACAAAGTTAGCTACATCCCACTTTATATTATTCTATTAATACATATCCTTGAGATCATGATACATCTTTGATGAACCGATATGAATCGTATACTGTAATTCATAGTCCTTGGCTAAAATCCTACCTCGTAACCCATCAACGTTGGGAACACATAACCTCTTTTGGTACCTCAAGACACCATCACCTTCTGCTTACCAACATCATCTTTGATCTATATCAAGAGAGGATCTAATACCTACTTCTTCTTTATTTTTGAACCAAGAGATGATTGTGCGACCTGTTACATAAATATACCACCATCCTTAAAGTTTAAGAGATAAACTCCAAGGTTTGCCAAATGGTGAATGTCCTTCACCAATTGCTGCTTATCCTTATCCACATGCGATAAGATTCCAATGGACAAACTACTAAGAGCATCAGCAACCATATTAGCCTTACTTGGATGATAGTGAAGATCATATCATAGTCTTTCAGCAACTCAAGCCACCTTTTTTATCTGAGATTAAGCTCTTTCTGAGTGAATATATACGACAGGCTCTTATGATCAGAAAGATAATATGTACCCCATACAGATAATGAAGCCAAATTTTCAATGCGAGCACTATAATCAATAGCTCAAAATTATGAGTCAGATAATTCTTCTCATGAATCTTTAACTGTCTAGAGGCATAAGCAACCACCTTGCTATGTTGTATTAAAATACAACCTAAACCAAACTGAGATGCATCATAATAGATGACAAAACCCTCGGTACCCTCAAGCAAAGTCAAGACTAGAGCTGAAGTCAACTTATCTTTTAGCTTCTCAAAACTACCCTCACAAGCATCAGACCACGGGAACTTTACCTTCTTCTGAGTCAACTTAGTCAATGGGATAACAATAGAAGAAAACTTTATACAAACCTCCTATAATAACTGGCTAAACCCAAGAAGCTCCAAATATTAGTATGAGTCGTGGGTCTAGGCCACTTCTTAACCACCACAACCTTTTGAGGATCCATCGTGATCCCCTTACCAGACATAACATAACCCGAAAATGTAACAACGTTCAGCCAAAATTCACATTTAGAGAACTTAGAATACAACTGCTGATCTTACAAGGTCTGAAACACAATGCGGAGGTAATCGACATGATCCTCCTCACTCTTAGAGTATACCAAAATATTATCAACGAAGACAATCATGAACAAATCTAGAAACTAAGACCCTATTCATTAAATCCATAAATGCTACCGGGGCATTAGTCAAACCTAAAGACCTGACCAAGAACTTAAAATGCCCATACTGGGTGCGGAAAGCTATCTTAGGGATATCCACCTCCCTAATCTTTAACTGATGATACCCAGAGCGAAGATCGATCTTAGAGAAGAACTTAGCACTTTGAAGATGATAAAATAAATCATCTATTCTTAGAAGAGGGTACTTATTCTTTACTGTCACCTTATTTAACTATCGGTAATTAATGCACATCCGAAGGGAACCATCCTTCTTACGTATGAATAAAATTGATGCCCCACATGGGGGACACACTAGGATGGATGAAACCCTTGTCTAATAGATCCCTTAATTACTCCTTAATCTCATTTAACTCAGCTGGATCCATTCTATATGAGGGAACAGAAATAGAAAAAGTGTCTGGAACATGATCAATACCAAAATAATCTCCCTATCAGGAGGGACACCAGGTAGATCATCAGGGAAGACTTCGGGAAACTCATGTACCACATGAATAGAATGTGAAGATGGACCCTCCAAGTTATAATCTATAATCTTGATAAGATGATAGAGACACCATTATGAGATTAATCTCCGAGCTCTAAGATATGATATGAATCTCCCCTTAGAATATAGAAAACCACTCTCCCACTCAATAACTGACTCATTTAGGAATTTAAGGATGACTTTACGGGTCCGACATTCTAAAGACGCATAACACAAGTACAGCCAATCCATCCCTAATATGATATCAAAATCAACCATGTCTAATTTAAATAGATCCATCAAAGTCTCCCGACCACCAACCGATACCATACAACCCCTATAGATTTTTCTAGTAACCATAGAGTCACCCATCAGGGTAGATATAGAAAAAGGGTCTGAAATACACTGAGGACTAAAACCAAAATGCACAGCCATAAATGGGGGCACATAAGAGAGAGTAGACCCCAGATCAATAATACATATCACGGGTAAAGAGTTTCAATATACCAGTAATGATATCGGGAGATGCCTCAGAGAAGAAACACCTTTGGTGTAGAAGCTAATGAAGAGGAGATGAGATACAGAAACAACCATAGAAGTACAATTATGTTGCATATAGATAATCTGGCCATAACTAAAACATCGATTTCTTCTCTTCTCACATTAGCCACGATGCGACTGACCATAAAATCAACAAGAAGGATATGATGGAGAGAAATAAGCCTGACTAGCCTGATATTGGGCACTCTGTGCCTTGTACCCTCTAATATGCTGAGAGAAATGATCACCTGACGACTTCGAGTAAGGAGTACTAGCTGTAGAGAAAGAACTAGAACTCCCCTACTTTTTCTTAGGCCACTTCCCCTATCTCTGCTACTCTACTGCTGACCTCTACCCTGATCAGAAAATTTAAACTTCTTACTCTACTTTTCACCAATCTTAGCCTGCTTCTTCTTTTCTTCCTCAACCTGCTGCATATTACCACAAGTCAAGAAATATCCATGTCCTTGTTAAAAAAGGTAACCTTACTCACCAGAATCATCTCACGTGATAGCCTAAAATCTAACTTATGCATCCTAACTCTCATGTTAGACACCAACTCAGGAGCATACTTAGAAAATTAATGGAATTTCAAGGCATACTTCTTAACTGTTATCCTACCTTTCTTCAAGTTAACAAATTCCTCTGTTTTAGCCTCTTAACTCCTATGGAAAGAAGCGGTCTAAAAAGGCACTAGAAAAGTCATCCCACAATGCAAAATCACCATCACCTCCCCTAGACTATTCCTACTCTTCGTACCACTAGTATGCCACATCCTTCAATCAGTAGGAAGTAAACTCCACACCTTTAATATCTGACGCATGCATAATCCAAAAAATCTTCTCCATCTTATCAATAAAAGACTGAGGACTTCCTCAACCCTGCCGCTATTAAAATTTGGAGACCTCAACCTCATGAATTGTCCAACCCTTATGGCCTCAGAAGATGGAGTAACAGAAGCACCACGCTCAGACTGAGAAGCTACCAACTAAGCCAATATATGAATAGACTGACGAAACTTAGCATTTATCATATTTGCCTGAGGAGATCGAGGAGGGCTAGATGGAACCGATGGAACTCTAGGAGGGAAATCAGGAATTGGACTCCTAGACTGGGTCTATACCCTATAAATAGGGCATGTCCTATCAATAGTGTCCTCAAGTAAAATAGAGAGTTCCCATGAGCTTAAGATCGTCTGGGAGGCATGATCTAAAAAAGAGAGCAAACAGGAAATTAGAGCAATCCAAGACCTTAGACTATAGATCTTGAAGTAAGACAATAGGAAAGAAAAACATTCCAAAATGTCTCATAGTCTATCTCTTATAAGTGTGGTGCACTACACACCTATAAAAGAGACTCTACTCAACCCTCCTTTGTGGACACCCAATTGACCATGAACCTAGGCTCTGATACCAACTTTATCATGACCTAAACCATGGCCTGACCGTGATGGGAATACCAAGTCCCACGTGGACCGAAGATCACCCCCTTACTCTAGCCTAACCAATACAACAACCATAAGTGTCGGATAAATTCCAAGCATATAACAAGATAACATAGACTAAAACTAATAATAATTCAATGATAAGTCTATACCAACCACTGGTAATCGGACAACCGTCCATCGCCAAACAACCAACCAAACCATCTAAGTCTACGGTAATCCAACAAACCCTCTACAAAATCAAAATCAATAAAATATCGGGACATGCCCCCAATAGTATTCAAAATAAAGTCTAAATAAGGTCTAAGACATAGGAGACAAGGGCCATGAAATGAAACCTTCTAAAGTATAAAAGCTCACTTCTTCAATGTCAACTGACAAACTAACTCGAGCACCTGACCTCTATGCAGGAAAAGTAGAAAAGGTTTCGGTACCTGTATCGCATGGGGATACAAATTTAGATACGGTTAGCAGTTAGAGCAATAGCATGTAACTTAAGTATAGAGGAATAAAATAACTCCATCATTTAAAACCAAGTTAAATAACCGCATGCAATCACATATATACATATATATATCGTGCCAGATAAGGAACAAGGCTTAGAACGCATATATGGATAGAATACCCATATCCATATATGGTTTTAGGAGGGACTCGAACCTCTTGGACAAATCAAGATGACTTAAGCACCAATGTATACAATATAGGGGACTCAAACCTCCCATTAATATGTTAATTTGGAGGACTCAAACCTATTGGTCATATAGATACCCGCATCGACTAGCACGGTTTCCAGTGTTAGTCCTTCAGACTTAACTTTCACAACCCAGCTACACATCCCACTTTAAAGACCAATTAAAAAATATTTATTACACATACACAACCATTAATCCAATTGCTTACCAAAGGCATCCCGTTGGTATCGTCATACCAACCCCACTTGCAAGCATACAGTATGACATTACCTTACCATTATTAATCAGCTTTGGGACTCGAACCCATTGTCTAAACAAAGACATCAATTCAATTCAACATTTAGGGACTCAAACCCATTTAGCAATTCAAACTAATTTATGGCCAACAAGGCTTTCAGAAAACTATTTACCAATCACTTACACTATTAGGCCAATGCCTTAGTTCAAAACAAAATTCAACATGTGACATGATTATTCTCATAGGAAATTTACAAACAAGTTAAGGGCATACTATTATCAAATTATTATTCAAGACAAAAACCATCAAGTTAGGGTTAACCATGACCCCATAGTTTAACTCACAATTTTCAAGAATCTACATGAGAAAATCCATTATCAAAACATGTATAATCATAATTTAAACCATGAGAAAACAATACTCAACATTATGCATTCAAACCCTCAACCATGGTTTTCAAAACCACCCTCACTGATTCATGAACAATGTTTAAAACATATGATTTTTATGAACTGACAATTAAGGAAGAGTCATATGCCTGAGTTATGAAGATTTAGTAGGAGAATTTGATCTTTAAGCCTCTTGATGACCACCTTGAAGAAACCTTAGCCTAATCTTCTTGAGAGATTTTTGAAAGAGTTTAGAGAGTGTTTTAATCTTGCTAAGTGTAAAATGAATGCCCAATAAGTGTTATAAGACGTGGGTCTTAAGAGCTTGGGGTAGTAAATATCCAAAACACCCTCAACTTATAAGATTTCAAAAACTCATAGGCGGGTACGAGTTGACTCTCCAACTCATCACCACAACGTACGACTGGTATCATCAAGTCGTCACTAGAATAGAAAATTGGACACCACATTCTATCTAACATACGAATCCCTTGCCTACCTTATCAATAAATCATATGACTAGTACAATCAAGTTGTATCCAAAGAAGAATATCAAGGTCTAGACACTGGACAACATATAATTGTACCCCACTCTCTCATCATATTACCATATGACTTATATGGAGTCTCTCATAACTAGGAAAGAACTTAGCCAGCAACACACTGACCAACATATGAATAAGGTCACTAGGCCTGTCACCACACTATGCGACTTATAGTGTGAGTCTTATGATGAATAAAAAGTTCAAGACTCGTGAAATTTATAAGTGCCAAAGTTCGGGGCATTTCAGCTTGGGGGCTAGTATGGTAAATTTAGAAATATAGTGACTAACCCTTCTTAACACTACAATTACATTTATGCTCAATTTCTTGACCAATTATTCTATTATTTCTCCCTTATTTTTTTCTCTTTTATTGCCTTTTTAAGTTTGGTGCAATTTTTCTATTTTCTCTAATTTTTTCACTTTTCTTTCTTTTTGATTTTACCACACCCAACCCCAATTTATCTTCTCTTATTCAAACACTTCTTTATATCCAATTTTAACTACGCATCCCCTATGATAATCATCCTCAACTTAGGCAAAACGTGTTCATTGTAAGCATTTTGGGAAGGTGAAAGGTGAAAACAAGAAAATGGGTCAAATATAGGCTCAAATTAGGAATCAAGGGATGCTTATTCATATTTTGATAGTTATTTAAGCTAAGAGTGGACTAAGTCAAAAAATGGCTTATGATTATCTCTTAACCAATTATTCTATAACCTAGGTAATACTAATCGGGCTAGTTCTGAATTAATTACATAAAGTGAACTAGGTAGGTATCTTATACACACGTGGTACAGGGTTATATTACCAACTACTACCTATCCAGTTCGTGCAAATGCTAAGCTATGATTATTTTGTCCCTAATCTTAATTCTATGATAAGATTCGCACAATGGTCACACAGATATTTACATTACACACTTCACAAAAATTTTAGGTAGGGTATCCTTTTTCAAATAGTTAAAAACATAAAAAATATGTCAACTGCACTTAGGTTCCTTATTTTTCTCCTAATTAAACAAATAATACCTAAATATGCTAGCTCTACTAAAAACAAACTTCGAGAAAAAGAGACATGACAATAAAAACTCCAAGAGGACATCTAGACCTATAAGTAGGCCTACCCCAATTGAATAAGTATACAGTGTCCCCAATGCATTGGGCCGCTACAAAGCAAGAGAGTTAGAAACATACTTGTGGCACCATAGATGCGTAGTTCTGACGCCAATCATAATAAACATAAATTATAACAAATGCATAAATAACAAATCACCTTGGGTTGCCTTCCAAACAGTGTCTGATTTAATGTTGCGGCACAATGTGGGTACCTTGAATACTAAGATTTCATCAAGGTAACCATACGGTTGGCCTCCAGGGTCATCAACATTGTTTATTACCAAAACCACCCTCATGTCAGTTGGTTGCTTCATAGTTCTATGCACATTGAATGTGACTTCCTAATTATTTAGCTTGAACTTAAGCTCACCTCTTTCCATATCCACTAATGCTCTACCAGTGGCTAAAAATGGTCTCTCCAAGATTATGGACATATAAAAATCAACCTCACAATCCAATACAATAAAGTCAATCGAAAAGATGAAGTTGTCCACTCTAACCAAAATATCAAATGATATGTCCATAAGTTTCTTAACTGTACGAACTGCCATTAATAATTGCATCGTTGTGGGTTTGAGAGGTTTCAAGCCCAGTTATTTAAAAACTTTCAGCAGCATCAAGTTAATTCTTGCACCCAAGTCACACAAAGCTGTGGAAAATCTAGATGACCCAATCATAATAGGAATTATGAAGGCACCAGGGTCACCTTTCTCTTGTATAAGAGATCTAGATGTGATCGGACTACAATGATGCAAACTATCAATATCCTCATAACTGACAGTTCTCGTCTTTTTCACTAAATTTTTCATAAATTTTGCATAACCACATATTAGCTCAAAAGCTTCAAGAAGAGGGATGTTCAAACTCAACTCCTTCAGCATAGCAATAAACTTATTATACTTTTTTTTTCTATTTTAACCTATGAGGAAAAAGTGAGAGAGGTCATGGAATAGGCTTCAAGACTTGCTCGTCTTTTTTACCCTTACCTTTGTCATTCTTAGCTTATTTTTCTACACTTATCATTTCTTTGATATCTCACTATTAGACATCAACTTTTCAATGTTTGCTTTGACTGCATCATCATCATCCACAACATTATTCCTTACCTCATCAACACAGGCATATGAGGATTAATAGTAGTCATACTACTCTGAGTGGTGATGGCAAAACAATGACTGTCATTCTTCAAATTTTGCATAGTGTTACTCAAAAAAGTATCGGGCTGACGCTGATTCAATATGGCAGACACCTGCCCAAACTGATGCTCTAGACGCTTAATTAGAGTAGCATGAGATTCTACCTTCTGATTCAGTCCCAAAATATCTGCCTTAATCTCTTTAAGGCAACTCTCTTGAGTCTCTGAACCCTTCACCATCTTAGCAAGTAAATCTTCCATCCTTGAATCAGTATCAAGGTTCCCTGGAGAAATATATGCACTACTCTTCTCCTTATAGTTATCTTTTTGCCTACAATCACCATATCTCTCTGCTTCGATCCCTATATTTTCCCCCATAATAGTTCTGATATTGATTCCCTTGCCTTAAGTTCTATGAGTCTTGATTGAACCCTTAGCCGTTGGCTCGAAAACCTACCATCTCTCTTTACAGATACTTAGTCTCCTCCCCTGAGCCAAACTCATCATTTCTAGATGACATACTTCACGCGCATACTATATTTACCCTGTCATTCATAGTTGCAAACTGCTTGGTCAGTAACTCAATCTCTGTCATCAATTGTGCAACCTCTTGAGCCACTATATCATCTATGATTATCTGCTCAATGGAAACAACAATAACATAGGTATTGACTCTTCTTTATGTCTCTTGAGTATGCCACCCTCGATTGGTATTAGAGACTTAATCTAAGATTTTAATAGCTAACTCCCAAACGAAGGCTCATGAAAGCCCCATAAGTAATAGTATCAGCAACAGCTTTGGTATTGGTATTTAGAGCTCTATAGAGTATTTCAAGCAAATTTCTCAATGAAATACTGTGATTGGCGACCAACATCAACTTCTTCTTATACCTCAACTATGTCTTGTATAATGGTTCTGAATGCAACTACCTGAAATTATAAATCTCATCCTTCAACTGCAGTTGGAAGAATTAGTCTATGAACTATTTCCTTAACCCATTCCAATTACTGATGGACCCATGAAGCAGTTCCCTTAACCTTAATGTCGCTTTGCTAGTAAGAGAGAATGGAAATAACCTGAGTCTTAAAGATTTTTGGCTCCCCGGGTAAATTATAAGAAATGCAAATCCCAATAAAAATCATGATGTGCATGTTGGCATCATTAGTCAGTCGACCAATAAACACACCCTTCAAATTCAACAACTGGATCATAGAACTCATAATATCAAACTTCACTCCTGTGGCAACTCAGGAGAGATGATAGCTCCTATTTCAATAACTCAACGTACCCTAAATCTTCCTCCGGATCATCATATACTGGAAGAAATAGAAAAGCTGAGGGTACTGAGCTATATCTCTTCTAGCTCTGTCGAGTTCTATTCGACGTTGTTCTACTTGTCTCACTCTTTTCTCTTGAGCTGCACGATGGGCAGCAACATCGTTCATTGTATTCTTTTCATCCAGAAACTGTACAACATTTTGTGTAGTTGTCTGAAGACCCTACAGAGGTAGAAAAATCCAATTAGGGTAATCATGAACCCATTTCTCCTGTTTTTTCATCTTACAATTATGTTATAAGGTCTACTTTAGCTCAATATCAAGTGGTATCAAGGGATTTCCTTGACTTTGAGTACTGGGTATACACTAATGTATGCCTTAGAAATAGTAAACAAACTAAACTCAACAACCTTAACAACTTCAATCAATCAATCTGTAATTTTATTCTCTGGTAATGATGTCAAAATTTAATGTCATCCAGATTTTACCTCCATGAAATATAATACGGTCACTGTCAAATATATAACCCAATAAAGGTTAGGGCTGAACCTACAGGGAATAGGCCGAATATCTATCACGAACTTGCTGAAGTAGCCAAAAAATACAGAAAAGTAAATGGAGGGATTTTTTTAAAACAGTATCACTAGTAACAAATATTGATTTCTTTTGGTTGAAATCAATATGAGATGAAAACTAGGATAGTGTTCCCCTGACTTCCTAACTCCGTAGACTTATCGTCCTCTGCCGAACTATCCCAATACCTTACATGCAGAATCTAATAATATATGTATCACTAACCATCTTGTGAACACCTTTGGTGAATTTCACTCATTAACTTTTAAGTCTTAGGATGTCGCCTTACTAATCCTTTATCCTGGATCCCAGATTAACTATTACCTTTTGAGTGTCAATTTAATTAGATAAGGGTTGGTAGCCTCAAATTACCATTGTGATCTTCTGTTCCTAATATCTACCTCTTTTTTTGAAGTAAGTATCGAATATAGGCAGGTTCTTAACTTCTGCAATCGTTAAGAAAGTAATCAAATCGAAGAAAGATCATAATACATGCAATAATATTGGTCTAAAATTACTTTTCACTTTCTCTACTTTGTTATTTCATCAGGTTTTCCACAACCCTAGTTAGGTGGTTTAGTCGCTCATATTTATAAGAACATCTATTGAATTCATAAAAGAAAGCATTTGAATAACGTTATAATAATTGAGGAATGAAAACCAGAATTCTCAAATTAATATTCAACCATAAAGCCAAGAACAAAGGATTCTAAGATCAAAAGTCGAATCTCGAAATCAATATAATGTTTTGAATGTAAAGTGTGCATCAACTAATATAAAAACATCAAAGGAATATGTATAGAATACATCAAAACCCTAAAAATCCTAACCAAAATAAAAAAGAAAAATTGGTTTGGCAATTACTTACGGACCCACTTATGGGCTGTAGGTACCACCTACGAACCCTAGGTGGGTTGTAAGTCGCAGAAGGAATCAACAGTTGTCTGAATTTCCACCTACGGTGGCACTTATGAGAGGCATAAGTGATAACTTACGCCCCATAAGTAACACTCGTAACTCTCAGAACAAACTTCAGACTTTAGAACATATTTTCTCCGACACTTACGTGGCCACTTATGGTGGTTGTAATTACCACTTATGGCTCGTAGGTGGTCCCTCTGCACACTTCAACTTTTTCTCTACTTTGATCTAGAACCTAGTTTCATGCAACACAAATACAAAAACACATCACATCTAACAAAAAAGACCTAAGTACTTGCATGTCTTTTTTATTTTAAGCATAAAAAATACCATGAAATCATGACACATCAACTGCGTACACATTACCTTTTCCAGACCCCACTTTGTGGGAATGCACTGGTATGTTGTTGTTAGTTATGTGATTATAATGTCTTTTACATAATTTTTCAATAAGATATGAATACTCTATCTGTTCCAGCTTATGTGGCATAGATAAATTTTCGACAGTCAATTAAATTTATATATATATATATATATATATATATATATATATATATATTAATTATTGTACTTTACAATGCTTTTTATCTCATTTTAAAATAATATATGTTACTTTATGTCTTCCTCCGTCCTATCCCAATTTATGTGGCACTAATATAAGAGATAAGCATCCAGTACCTCCTTGAACTATAGCCAAAGTTGCTACGACATACTCCGATTTCACATGGGTACTATTGCCCCTTGAACTCAATTTTAACGTATTTTTGTCACCCTTTTATGCTGACATGACACTTTTATTATATAAAAATAGGAGTCACGTCCAAGTTGTCACGCTAGCTAAAAAGGTGCCACATCAGCTATAAAGGGTGACAAAAATACACTAAAATCCAGTTCAGGGAGTTATAGGACCCCTATGATGTTGGAGTGTGTCATAGCAAATTTGGTCATAGTTCTGGAGGTACTAGATTCTTTACTCATATAATTTCTATAGTCAACTAATTTTTTTATTTTGACATATTATTTTGTGTATATTTTATCTTTTTTATAAAATATTATTAATTTCTAATGCTTAGATAACTATAATAATTAATTAGGGGTGATATAGTAAAATCACAATCGAAGAAGTAAAATTGACATGTCTTAAATGACTTGTAATAAATATTGAAACTGATATAGTAAAATTACTATAAAAATACTTGTGAAAAAATTTAAGCGGGCTTAATATTAGACGTCAAGTTAATTTAAAACATCAAGAGTTAATTTATCATTTTATGTCTATTTTACTTTTTTAAAAAAAATATTTTTTTAATACGTAGATGACTTATAATAATTAATTACGGGTGATATAGTAAAATCATGATTAAAGCAGCTAAAGTAGGCAACATAGGCAGACATGTCGACCAGCTGCCTGCTTAACCAAACTTATTATGGGGCATAGATAAAATTTTGACAATCAATCAAATATTTTTATATTTCAATATATATATATATATATATATATATATATATATATATTGAAATATA
>NC_061115.1:55993537-55998484 GCF_002878395.1 Capsicum annuum
ATGAAATATTATTAATTTTTTAATAGTTAAATACTCATAATAATTAATTAGGGGTGATATAGTAAAATCGTGATTGAAGTAGCGAAGCAGACATGTCTTAAATGACTTGTAATAACTAATTAGAACTGATATATCATAATTGTTATAAAAAATATTGATAACTAATTGATCAGTACAAAGAAAAATATTAATTGATTCTACTTCCATACATTTTAGAGTCCCATATAATTTAGGAGTTTAGTTAATATGATAAAAATAATTAAATAATAAATTGAAGAAAATGGTGAAAACATAATTTTGTCTAAAGAAGAATTTTTTAGTGAAGATAAAAAGTTCAAATCACTTTTTTAAGGTTTTCACACTTTTAATAGATTATAAATTATAGATTATAGATTATAGATAATATGATCATAGATTATAAATAATATAGTATAATATATAATAATAGTAAATCTATCATAGTAAAATCTCACCTCAGAATTAGAAAAATATGTTTTCAATATATAAGTTTCATCTATCCCATTTTTTAATCCAGAATCCAAAAAATATTTTCAAAGCTTAAGGCTAGAAGGGGAAAATACATAACAATTGGTCGATCATTTTAATCTGTTTTCTTAATTTTAAAATTTTAAATATTAGAACATTTAATATAGTTCAAATAATTAGAAAATATTTAAGAAGTATAATACTAATCAATTTTAGAGTACATAAATATCAACAGTTCTTACATCTTATAATTTTTTTTTTATAGAAAATAAGAACAAACAAAAGAAAAGAGACAAATCTTTGATTTTTATAGATTACTTGTTTCGACAGTAATATACTTGTTTCGCCTAATTTTTTCATAAGAAATTTTCAACTGAAACAAAAAATATGAGAAATAATTAAAAGAGAGAATTTGTTGTCAATTGTTGAGTATGTGTGATTCATATATAATCTAGAACTTATTTTTTATGATAGGATATGCTTGAATACCCCTGTTTAAAGGAATACCCCTGTTTAAAGGAATTCTGAACATACACAACCACACAACGATTGCTATTTATTATTCCTAAATCCTAAGTTAACTCTAAGTCTAAACAAAAAAAGACATAATTAGTGATATTTATAGTAATATTTTGGGCGTTCCTATTTTTTTGGGGGACATGTTTGATATGGTAAGAGAAGAATTTTTATAAACATAGAGATTTAATTATTATTTCTTACAATATATTTTAGTTCTTATCTATATTTTAGGAGTTTTAAATATTTAATTAGTTAAATTTTTTTTAATATTACAAAAATAGTAAAAAGATGATTTTATCTAAAATAAAAAATTTTATTGAAGAATAAAAAATTTAAAAAATATTTACACTTTTAATATATTATAGAAATAGATAGATTATAGTTAGATATTGTCAACATTGGAAGTGACTGCTAGTTTAGCTGTCATCACCTAGACGTCGCTTTTAATTCACTTGTTCTCTTTATGTTCTCCTACTGTTTTTATAGTACTACTATTTACTCCCTTCTTTATATTATTGTCGAAGATGTGGGATATTGTGAGCTGGATGGAGGATTTCCTAACTAACGAAACGTAACGAAACAAATTAAGATTATAGTATTGACTTCTCATAATCGTTTTCGATTAATAATATTCTTTTCAATCTCAAAATAAATGAATTTTTGGGTATATATAGCACATCCCTAGAAGTGGGAAATTGTGAGTTAGATGGAGGATCTCGTAAAAATTCAATGAAACTAATAAAAATTATAATATTAATTTCTCATATGATTATTCTACTAATAATATTTTTTTATTTTCAAAAAATAAATTTTTGGGGTAGGACATATCCCTTACGAAATCGGATAGTGTGAGTTGGATGGAGGATCTCGCAAGTAATGAAAGACAATGTAACAAATAAAGGTTATTGTCTTAGATTTCTAATATATTTTGTTAGTTTCGTTTTAGTTGATTCTTTTATTAAAATTAGTTGCTTTAATTTAGTTGTCTAATTTATAAAATTGAGAGAATTTTATTACTTTCTCCATTTCAAATGAACTATTGAGCTCTGTTTTAATGTCCAAAATAAATAAATTATTCATTCTTCAAGATACACGTTGAAAATTTCTTTCAATTTTATCCTTTCATTTAATGAAGTTCTTAAGTACTTCACATTTTCTTGGGGAGTAATTTAAGAACAATTAAAAGAGTAATAGTGGAAAGTAATCTATAATTTATGTTCTAAAAGATTTTTCTGAAAGGGTGTGTCATACCTCAACAATTCAATTATTTTGGAATGGAGGGAGTATGATCTTTCTACTCCTATCATTAAATGACTATGCAACGTGTATATATTCAGATTTTTTTTTCAATACATAATTAATAAGACTATTTTAGTAAAATAAAGCCTCGACAAATAATTTCTTAAATGGGTGTCAAGTCAATAAAGACAAACTAAAACGAAATGAAGGGAGTATACTCAACTAACAATACTACATTTCAAAATAAAACATACTCCCTTCTATTTTACTTGACCTTATTTCTAAATATGTTTGTTTCAAGTTAGTTGCCCAATTTTGCAAATCAAGGATGTTGTATTACTTTTTTTCCGTATTACCCTCAGTATTAAATAACTAAAGAAAATAGTAGATAGACTTAGATTTTCAAGACATCATTAATAGTGTTAATTTTAAAAATATACTTTTAATTGATGTTTTCTTAATGGACGTGTCAAGTAAAAAAAAGTCAAAATAAAATTAAAAAAAAGGGAATTATCTTTAGGGTGACACATTTCTTAAGAAAATAGTTAATTAAAAGAGTATTAATTTGTCAATATTGCTCTTTTGATGATAGTTGGAAAACTCATCAAAGAAAAGAGTAATTCCGAAAAAAAATTTAATTAATACATCTTTGGATTTTGAAAAAATTCTATAGTACTTCGGAACAAAAGAAAATGTCAGAAATTTATTTATTTTATGAACTGGGAAAGTAGTTATTATATTAGATAGGCACTTTCTTCATTGAAAAAAGTGATTTTATAATATACTTAATTAGTTTTAGTTGAGTCACTACATTATAAGTCGGTCCAAAGATTTCGATATGATTTGATGGAGTTGGTTGAGTAAATTTATGAGCCTGCAAACTGCATGAATCACATGATACGTATAGGTATAGAAGAAAACGACCTATCTTTTGCCATAATTAAGTATTAATTATATTGTGACCATAGGGACTAAAGTGCGCAAGTGACCAATAATAACACGAGGCCTCGTTGTTTGCCAATTGCACGTGACCACAACGTTGCCCCCATTTAATCGAGAGTATGCTCTTATGACAAGTAATGGGAAGGCGATTGCGAAGAAACAGACACCCTTTAGTCATGAGCCATTTTTATTTTTTTCGAAAAAAAATCTATTTTATTTTAAAAATAATATTTGATCATTAAAATTTCAAATACAACTTATAATTGTATTAGTAAAAGTGTAAACATGTGGAATTGTGGATACCTATTTTCACTTTTTTCTAATTTATTTCTCTCACAAAAATTAAATTATTCTCTTTGTATAGTGAATATAATTAAAGATTTAGAATATTTTTCTTTGTCTCAATTATCCTTTCACTAATATAATTACTCTCTTTTGTAAAGTAAATATAGTTGAAGACTTGAACTATCTGTCTAAACACTCTCTTTCACTAATTACTTTCCTTTATACACACTATATTTTCTTGTATTCTATAAAAAAGAATATGCAAAACATCTTTATTTATAAGTGAGATATTCACTTTGTAATGAATAAGAATGAAGCAGTAGTAAAGATGAAAGCTCAATAACTTACAAAGTTACAAGAATAACAAAAGTTATATCATAAAGCTCGATAGAATGTAGACAAACAAAAAATTGAAAGTTACATGTATTTTGATGAAAATAATGACCAAATTCATCCATCGCAATGAAACAATCAAAAGCTATACGAATTGTAACTTAAGCCACTTACTGCCTAATGAAGGCACTAACGTAAGATTGAGTAAAGAAATTGTAAGATTTTGGTCCCTAGCTGCAAGAGTTGGGGTATGAACCATAAAGACAAATACATGTGGCTGCTAACTGCCATGGTGAAGCACTCAAAATATTTTTTTATTTATTAATATATATAACTGGCTTGAAAAGCAGGTAAAGGTTGTCCTCCCAACTTGTCGATCAAGCCTGCTTATATATTATATACAAGAATCTAAAGAGAGAAGATGTGTTAATTAAGATTGACGCAGCCAAATATGTATGTCTTGTAAAGCATATATCACTTCTAAGTTGCCAGCCCGCATGGGATACAAATTTAAGTCAGCTAAGAAACTAACTCTAATATGACTTTCTACTATCGGAAACATGATGGGATATGGTTCGTGTATTCTTATTTAGTCTTAGTACAAATTATTTTAAATTGATATCGCTCTTAGTACATACGTAAGCTAAAGATTCCTTCCGGATCTTTTCAATAGGATTCTCTACAGATGGTCACTATGGTTCATATCCATGCAAAAGTGAGTTTCACAAGAACGTTTGGTGAGTCTATTATATGATATTTATTAAAGTCTAGCCTCTATGGTTGTACGTCCTATGTACCGATAAAAAAAGTGAGTATAATATAGTATTGATACCAGCAAGACCTACTGTCAAACACCTTCGGTGCAACAATTTATACCCGATGCAAGTCAGAATTCTTTTTTAGAAATATTTTGAACAAACGAACACATGCATGTATCAAATTCACCCCGAAAATATAAAAAAAATGAGAATAAAGTAAGTAAATACACACTTTATCAAAAAGAAAATTAAAAAATGCAAACTGCACACTACAACAAAATTGATATATAGCTACAAAATTATTAGCTACCAGATTAAATTCGTCACTAATTGTTCGCTTTTCATGACGATAATTACATTTCGTATCTAAATACATGATGTACAT
>NC_061115.1:56001484-56011196 GCF_002878395.1 Capsicum annuum
CCTCGCACGTGTAACGTTTGATTATTTAAAATTAAATAATTTTATCTATTGCGAAATTTTTTAATGAAGTATAAAAGTTTAAATCATTTTCCAATGATTCTTCATACTTTAATATAATAATGTAAGTATAAACATATATTTTAGTGTAATCACATATATATTTTATCATGAGAAGTTTCAAGTGGTTGATGAATATCGTTTTTACGTTTGTCAAGCAGTACCTCTTTTTCTTGCTGCTAGAAGCTAAGAGAGACGCATCATTGATTCATTTGGCGGGAAATTCTTCCAAATTTTTTTATTAAAAATTCTCATCTAAAAGACAAACACAAGAAATTAAAAGAAGAAAATTCGTTATCAATTGTTGATTATGCATAACTCATGTATAATCTTTAAAGCTATTAATTAAAAGAAAGAAATGAAGGCATAAAGTGTGATGATAATAAATTCAAGAATACACATGAATCAAATTTAATTTAAAATAATAAGAAAAATTAAAAATAGGAGTATGTTTTTTGTAACTTTTACAAAATCATTGATCACATTCTTTTTACGTACATAAAACTTTTAAAAATTTGGTACTTCTAAAATTTTTCTTATTCAAACATTGTTAGATTTATTTCTAGATTTTTCAAATCTTCTTAAAATTAAATTTAGTTGATTTAGAATTTTTAAACTAATGAAAAAAGTATAGTTGTCATTAATTTTGATGACTTCTGATAAAGAATGATTTAACATTATAATAAATATATTTAATTAATTTTTAACTCTAAAATATTGGAAAAAAAGTAAAAAGATGATTTTATATAAAAAAAGGACTCTTAATGAAGGATGAAAAGTTAAAAGAATATTTCTAAGGTTTTTCACACTTTTAATTAAAAAAACCTCACCCCCTAAAATAAAAAATCTAAGTAACTAATGTCCACGTCAATAACACAGATCCTTGTTAAAATAGGCAAGGAAAATTAATTTACCTAAATTGAAGAATATTACATGAATTTTATAACTAAACTAATTCCATTCCTAATAAATTCTACATTTAAAAGGACTCCATTGCAAAATTTACCCATCAAAATAAAATCACCTTAACAAAACAAATAGAGAAAAATAACAAACCGAGATAATCAAAATATTATATTTTAACTAAGAACACAATATAATATAATATAATATATGACAACCACTCAAATAGAGCCAAACACTTTGCATGCTTAAATAATTTAAGCTAATCATCAATTTGGAGTTGAATTTGTGAGAAATTGATAATGATTTATTATCAATACAAACACACAATTGATAACATAACAATAAAGTGAATTGCACAAAAATTGAACCAAAGAAATGAAAACACTAAGAGAAAAAAAAAATAATTGTTCCTAAGTACCTTTTATTCATGTAATTTAATCACCAAACAAAGCTACTCCAGTTATAAAAAGAGTATTAATAAACTAAAAGAATTTGATGTTTGACTCCTATATAATTTATATTAGGATACTAATGATTGTGAAAGAGAAAAAAAAAAGGACTCCTATAATCAAAAAGGACTCTAACTTCGATTTTTATTCTGTAAATTAAAAATATTTTGTCAAAAATATAAATGATGTTGTAAATAAATATTCTAAAATATACTAAAATGAAAGGGGAGATGAGAGAGACCTATAGATATAAGAGAAAATTTTATTTTTTTCTACTTTTGTGTGTATTTACAATGAAGTAAGGAGTGCCTTTTATAGGCAATAGTATATGTAATAGGTGTAGTATGTGAATGATATACACAAAAGTAATAACTTCATTACATGCTCTAACATTATGTGTAGTAGGTGTAGTATGTGAAGTATGGTATGTGAACATCCACAAAATAAGCAAATTATTTACAGTACTCCCCCTTGAATGTTCATGTCAAAGAGAAATTCTAAAGGAAATAAGATAGACATAACGGTTTGTAATACGCCTTGTTTGCTGCCTCATTAAAAACCTTATCAGGAAAACCCAGTGGGACAAAACCTTGGTGAAGAGAAAAAGAGTGCAATGCATATTTACTCCCCCTGATAAAAACATCACTTAATATCTAGGAGATGATGCATCGCAATCTTGTGTCTAAACTTCTCAAAGGTTGATGTTGGCAATGCTTTAGTGAACATATCTGCTAGGTTATCACTTGAACGAACTTGTTGGACATCTATTTCACCCCTTTTTTGAAGATCATGAGTAAAGAATTATTTTGGTAAAATATGTTTTGTTCTGTCTCCTTTGATGTATCCTCCTCTTAATTGAACTATGCATACAATGTTGTCTTCATACAATATTGTTGGAATATTCTTCTTCAAAGTAAGACCACATAATTCCTGAATGTATTGAGTTATTGACCTCAACCAGACACATTCTCGACTTGCTTCATGAATGGTTATTATCGCTGCATGATTTGAAGATGTAGCAATCATGGTTTGTTTTTTGGAACGCCATGATATAAATAAACCTCCACATGTAAACAAATAATCTATCTAATATCGACCTTTATGTGGGTCAGACAAATATCCTGCATCTGCATAACCAATTAATTGTGAATCAGACTCATTTGAATAAAATAGTCCTATATCAATAGTTCCTCGAAGGTATCTAAATGTATGCTAAATACCATTCCAATGTCTTCGTGTCGGGGAAGAACTAAATCTTTTTAATAAATTTACAGCAAAAGATATATCTGGTCGTGAATTACTAGCAAGATATATTAATACCCCAATTGCACTAAGATATGGTACCTCAGCACCAACAAGTTCTTTATTATTTTCATGAGGTCGAAATGAATCTTTATTTATATTAAGTGATCTCACAACTATTGGAGTACTCAATGAATGTGCTTTATCCATATAAATTTTCTTTACAATATTTTCAGTATATGTTGATTGATGGACAAATATTCCATTTGTAAAATATTTAATTTGTAGACTAAGAAATTTTTTTGTCTTTCTGAGGTCTTTCATTTCAAATTCTTTTTTCAAACATTCTATTGTCTTTTGAAGCTCTTCAGGAGTTCCAATGATATTCAAATCATCAATATATAGAATTACTATGAAAAATTCAGATCCAGACCTTTTAATAAAGACACAAGGATAGATTGGGTCGTTTTTATACCCTTCTTTAAATAGGTATTTGCTAAGGCGATTATACCACACGCGTCCTGATTGTTTTAATCCGTATAAGGATTTCTGAATCTTGATTGAACATTTTTCTTAAGAAGTTTTATACGTATCAAGCATTTTGAATCCTTCAGGAATGTTCATATAAATATCACTATCTAATGAGCCATATAAGTAGGCCGTGACAACGTCCAAAAGTTGCATATCAAGTTTTTCATGAACTGCCAAATTAATAAGATACCTGAAGATGATTACATCCATCGCCAAAGAATATGTCTCCATATAATCAATGCCAGGTCTTTGTGAAAATCCTTGTGCCACAAGTCGTGCTTTATATCTCACAACTTTATTTTTCTTATTTTGTTTTCACACAAAAAGTCATTTGTACTCCACTGGCTTTATACCTTTAGGTGTTTGGACTATAGGTCCAAAAACTTCACGTTTTTCAAGTAAAGCCAATTTAATTTTGATTGCATCTTTTTATTTTGGCCAATCATTTCTCTGTCTACATTCTTCGACATATTTTGGTTTAAGATCCTCATCTTGTTACATTATTTCATTAGCAATATTATAAGTAAAAATATTATTGATAATTATATCATTTCGATTCCATATTTTTCTCGATAAGACATAACTGACTGAGATCTCTTTATTTTCATTATTTTCAGGTACCTGAACCTGTTCTAAGGTTTCATCAATTGTTATGTCTTGCTGCTCTTCATGAGTAGCTTCCTCCATATTATGATTATTTTGATCATTTGCTCTTCTTTTTTGAGAATTTTTATCTTTATAACCGATTGGTCTACCATATTTTAAGTGTGGTTTAGACTCATTTACATTACTCAATTGTCCTATTGGGACATCAACTAGAATAGGAACATTAGCAGCTAGAATGTGAGATTTTGTAATTCTTGATAGGTTAGTGAATGCATCTGGCAGTTGATTTACAATGTTTTGCAAATGAATTATCCTTTAAACTTCTAGTTCACATTTATTTATATGAGGATCTAAGTGAGATAATGATAATGCATTTTAGTCTATCTCCTTTTCCAACTACTTATTTTCTCCCCCTAATGTTAGGTATATTATTTTATCAAAATGACAATCAGTAAATCTTGCCATAAATAAATCTCCAATCATAGGTTCCAAATATTTTATAATAGAAGGAGATTCATAACCGACATATATTCCCAATCTTCTTTGAGGACCCATTTTTGTGCGTTGTGGTGGAGCAATTGGAACATATACCGTACATTCAAAAACTCTTAGATGGAAAATATTTGGTTCTTGACCAAAAATTAATTGTAATTGAGAGACTTTGTGATAACTTGTGGGCCTTATCCGCACAAGAGCTACTGCATGCAAAATAGCATGACCCCGTATCGAAATGGGAAGTTTTATTCTCATAAGCATTGGTATAGCGATTAATTGGAGGCGTTTAATCAATGATTCTGCTAGACCATTTTGAGTATGAATATAGGCAACTGGATGTTCAACTATTATTCCAGTTGATATACAATAATCATTAAAAGCCTGGGATATAAATTCACCCGCATTATCAAGACTAATTGTCTTTATTGTATAATCTGAGAATTGTGCTCTTAACTTTATTATTTGAGCAAGTAATCTCGTAAATGCCAAATTATGAGTTGATAATAAACACACATGTGATCATCTTGTATATGCATCTATTAAATCTATATAATACTTAAATGATCCAATGGAGGGTGAATGAGGCCAAATATATCACCCTGTATACATTCCAGAAATACTGGGGATTCAATTTCCACTATCATTATTGATGGCCTAGTAATTAATTTCCCTTGATAACATACAACACAAGAGAATTTTTTAAATTGAAGAATCTTCTGGTTCTTCAATGAGTGTCCATATGAATTCTCAATTATTTTGTGCATCATATTAGAATCGGGATGACCCAACCGGTCATGCCAAATAATAAAACTGTTTGAATCAGTAAATTTTTGATTTACTATGTCATGTGTTTTAGCAGTGCTAATACTTTTGTAGTATAAGCTAGAAGAAAGAGCTGGTAATTTTCAAGTATATATTTATTATCCGACATTATTATAGTAATGTAAAGATATTCAATTTTTCCATCATTTGTAGTCTCAATATGATAGTCATTTTGGCGAATGTCTTTGAAACTTAATAAGTTTCTTTGAGACTTACTACAATATAATACTTCATCAATCATCAAATTTGTTCCTCTATGAAGTAATAAGTTAGCTTTTTCGGAGCCTTCAATTAATCTTGTACTACCACATATAGTATTAACATTGGCTTATTTCATCACCAAATAAGAGAAATATTTCTTATCATTTAGAATAGTATGTGTGCCACACTATCTATAAGACATATATCATCGTAACTTATTTTGAATCCAATTGATGATTGGGGAATTTCCATCTTCTTCAAATAAAAAAAAACATATTATAAGAAATTTGAAAAACTAACATAAGAAATGTAGAAATTAGAAATACATGGTACTTTAATAAAACAGAAAAACATAATTGCAAACAAAAGAAAATAATAACTTTCTTTATAATTTATTCTAAACTAAGGTGATCAGTTCTTCAATTAGTATCCTCATAGAAATCTTCAGCTTTCAAATGGGTATTATCTGAGAGGCCCTTAAAGTCATCATCAATGTAAGCAAGATTTGTCTCAACATCATCATATGTATTTGATGGAGCTGCTTCATCATCATCACCTCAAAAGGTCAAGTGTACTTCCACATCATTTTCTTTTCTTTTAAGGAAAGCTTGATAAATTTTGACAAAATGATCAGGCGTACGACAAACACGTGCCCAATGACCTTTCATACCATATCGGTGACAAATATTAACTTTACCCTTTGAAGGATTATTTTGAGAACCTTTATTATTCTCTTGTTTATTTCCACCATTATGACGATAATTATTTCGTCCTCTGCCATGTCCTTACCCACGTCTACGATCATGGCCTCGACCACGACTGCGATAATAATTTTGCCTTATTTTAGGCTGATCATGTGCTGCTACAACATTCACTTTAGGGAATGGAGCAGATCCAGTGGCACGAGCTTCATGATTTTTCATTAACAAAGTATTATTCTGCTCTGCCACAAGTAGGCATGTAATCAATTCTGAATATTTCTTAAATCCCTTTTCATGATATTATTGTTGTAGCAATACATTAGAATCTTGAAAAGTGGAAAAAGTTTTCTCTAGTAAGTCCTCATCAGTGATGGTTTCTCCGCATAATCTTAATATTGAATTTACTTTATAAATAGCAAAATTATACTTAACTACAATTTTAAAATCTTGAAACCGAGGTGTATCCTGTTATATTTAATTTTTGGTAATACCGTTAATTTTAGGTGGTGATATCGGTCCTTCAAAATGGTCCACAATTCGAGTGGATCTTTCACAGTTAAATATTCAGGCTTTAATCCTTCGTGGAGGTGATGACAAAGAAAAATCATGGATTTCGCCTTATCTTGACAAGATGCATTATTTTCTTGTTTGATAGTATCCCCAAGACCTCTAGCGTCAAGGTGAATTTCAGCATCAAGGACCCATGATAAATAATTCTTTCCAGTAATGTCCAGTTTCACAAACTCAAGTTTTGATAAATTTGACATAGTGAAACTATCATAAAAAGATTAATAAGTTAGATATAATGATATTTTCAAAATAAGATAACCATCTTAAATAAATTTAAATAAAATCATATATTGTTAATAGATTATTATCAAAAAGGTTGTTTCCTTTAGCAATTTATATTTGTATGCGTGTGTGTAGAGTCAGGAAACAAATAGTTACATAATAAATATGTACCTTATAAGAGATCTCGTATTGATAAAGTGTTGTAAATAAATATTCTGAAATATACTAAAACGAAAGGGGAGATGAGAGAGACCTATAGATATAAGAGAAGATTTTATTTTCTTCTACTTTTGTGTGTATTTACAATGGAGTAAGGAGTGCCTTTTATAGGCAATAGTATGTGTAATAGGTGTAGTATCTGAATGATATATACAAGAGTAATAATATGTGTAATAGGTGTAGTATGTGAATGATATATACAAGAGTAATAACTTTATTACATGCTCTAACATTATCTGTAGTAGGTGTAGTATGTGAAGTATTGTATGTGAACATCCACGAAATATGTAAATTATTTACAATAAATGATAGTTTTTTATTTTTTACAAAAAGGAGTTTTCTAATTTTTGCATTAAGATATTCTCCCTCCATCCTATTTTACCCATCCCAAATTAGGATGGCACAGCTATTAAAAAAATAATTATTGGTGAAGTAACATTACCATTTTGGCCCTCTTAATTGTGTCTTGTTGTTAGTTTCAATATTGATGGATGACTAATACCAAAGAACCATTTATATTCTTAATGGTGTACTCTTAGTGGTACTCATCTTTGCAACATTTTTCAAGAATGCTAATAATAAGAGTAATCAATTACACTAAGGGAATAATGGGAAAAAATTTTCTTGTCTTGATAAGTAAAAAAGGACAAGTAAAATGAGACAATAAATTAGGAAATTTGGGACGAGTAAGTGGGACGGAGGGAGTAAAATGTACTCTTCACTGTCCTTATTTCAGCTGTCGACTGCCTCTTTACTCTCTTTCCTTCAGCTCCAACTGTGATGTTTTTGATTGAGTAGTACCACTGCTTCCTTTCTCTCCTTCATTAGTTCCGAACCCTCACCCCATTTTGCATATTTGACCGATTCTTTTTCTCAGGTGGTCGGGGTGTATTACCCCTACAGAGCTTGGTATCTCAGCCCCTTAAACTTGCATTCTCAACAATATTCAGTTGTGGAAGGGAAAATAAGAATCAATTATTTTTTATATAAATCTAGGCATCTGATGGCTCAACATCATGGATTTTATGGATGAGAGAAAGCCACGGTGGCCAATCTAGTGACAGTGAAAGCAACAGCTTCCGTGAAGAGATTGACCCTTTCAATATACCTTTTGATTATGCTTGGGTTGATGCAAATAAGAAAAAATGCCAAATGAAAGCCAAGAAAGCAAAGAGCAAGAAGCATAAGAAGCAAAACACTACTAGGAATTCAGATACTGAGCGCCAGGCCACTGATAATGTTGAAGAATACCAATGGTTAAGAAATTTTGTCTATTGCTCTACAAGAAGAGGTAAAACTGCTTTTTCCCATCTCAACTCTTCCATTGGTCTATCTAGTGTTTGTTGAGATGCCTCTTTATTGTATTAGAAGATATCTATCATTTGCTATTGTATCTTTATTTGATTCTAAGATCTGAAAGTCATCTTGTTTACTTCTCAGTGTCTTCAGCTTATTTTATTATTTTCACTGTTTTAAATGTATCTATGTTAAGTAGCTTTTCTCAAAAAAAAAAAAAACAAGGAAGCATCTGGTTTGACCCATCTCGGTGAGTTTTTCTTTTTTCTTTTCTGTTCTCTGAATACTTAGGCCCAATACTAATTTTGACCATTCCGTGTAGATGCTGACCTAGTATCAACTTGTCGCTCAAAGAAAATGTCAAAACCAGTGATGTGTGGCATGAACCTCCAACTGCCCATCTTTTTGGTGAAGGTTTTTGATGGCTATATATAGCACCTAACTAGGTAAAGTTGCACATTTTTTGTCATTAGTTTGAGAAAGACTTGTTTTGTTCACTGTTTTATGATGCACCCCTATGGGATTAGAACATGGTGAGAATCTAATGTCTGATCATTACCTAGCTAAATTAGAGCAATATTTATTTGCAGTGAACTAACTTTGAGGTTATTAATTTTGAATAATGATTTGGAGGTAGCCATTGCCAATTTGCATTGATTGATAGTAGTATTATTGAAACCTTAAATTATTGAGTGTACTATTTTAAATTCTTAAATTGGACACTAATTTGTTAATTGAAAGGTCTAATAAGGACACAATTTTTTTAGTTTTGTCAGATTATTTGGATGCTTTTGTATGGTGCCCGAATTGTTAAATGACAAGTGAACGTAAAATTAGTCAATTATGATGAATTCCCAAAATTCAACTAACGATGTGATTGTAGGAAATGGGGATTTGAGAATTTAGTGTACAAGGATGTCAAGCGCGGAATAAGGAGGGACCAGAAATACGCGGTGCAGCCGTGCAATGTGATAGCCACGGGCATGCACATATCACTGTGAATGAACTCATCAAGTGTTATCATATTTGCTTGCTAATCCATGGAGATTAATATTTTTTTTTTTGAATAAAGATGGGCTTTTAACCCATTTTATAAATTAAAAATAAAAAATGGATCATCCCACAAAAAGTGACCCAGGTCCATCACAAAAAACAGACAAAACAAGAAAATTCCCTAGTTAGACAAACATATCAATAAACACAAAATAGGAAACTAAGGCAGCCGCCGCCTATCTCTCCATCGAAAATGGCTTCTCCGTCGACCCTCTGCTCCAACTCATCCGACCAAGATTTTAGCTTGTCACTTTCCTTGTCAAAGTTAAGTCCCCTTTTCCCCTTCCTTCAATTGTTAATTTATGGGTTGAGCTTCAATGAAGCTAATACCACCATCCTACT
>NC_061115.1:56014196-56055087 GCF_002878395.1 Capsicum annuum
CCTACTAAAATTAAATTTTAGGGAATTATAAGAACCCAGATGGTTATTGTTGTAAATGTAAACTCTATGTATCAAAAGATTAGCACTTTAGGTCCAATTCTATACCGCTTGATTGCATTGACCTTCGACATTCAAAACTCTCACTAGATGTAGTGTAGCAATTGTAAGAACTCATTTCCAATGGCAGATGAAATCATTTCCACTGCCAATTCCTAATTCATATAGTTTGCAATCTACTTACCCTTCTAATTTGGTTTACATCTAGGTTGCAAGTATATTTTGAGAATCTCTTCTCAGCTAAATTGAGCAGAAAAGAAGGAACTGTCTCGCTGTCAATAGGTTCTTGTTTTTGACACTCTGCCTGTACATTATTAAGCAAGTTCTGTAAATGAAGTACATTCTTTCCCATTTTGCTTCCCTTTTGCTGGTCTTGTTCCCCTGTTTGCATATTTTAGGCATTAAAATAAGCAATATCTTCTTGCACCATTATTCTAATTTTAGGAATACTTGCTTTATCCAGTATTAAAATAGATTTTCCTTGACTTGGTAGTTGCTCTTGTGACTGATTACTTGTTTAGTTCTATATATTTCTTTGACAAATTTAAATACACCATCAAAAAACAAAACAATAATGAATCAATCATTCTATAAAAATGAAAAACAAGGTTGGAAGAGCTTTCAGGTTGATTAGTATGAGCTGGTTGTAGTATTCTAAGAATTACTACCAGTTATAGCTGGAGATATAAGTTCCAAAAAAATATGTAAGTAGACAATAAACCTCCTAAATTATGTTCAATGGGAACAACTAAAAAAAGGGATACTTCATAGCAACATACCCAGTATATTCCCACCAAGTGGCATCTGGGGAGGGTAAGTGTATGCATTCCATACACTACCTCAAATGTGAGATAGACAGACTTTTTCTAATAGACCCCCGTCTCAAAATAAAGCAATCTAAGATAAGATACAAAATTGTAATAGAACAAGATACAATGGAAATTAACATATTCAATAGTACCAAAATTAAGATATTCCAAGTACACACCAAAACAAACAACATCCTAACATAGACTTATGGAATGTTATTCCAGACTTTTGTTTTTCAAATAGCACTAGAAATATTTGATAACGTTCTTGTCTTCTAGTTGTTAAAATTTTCCTGCAATGGAGTGAACTTTAGAATTCAAGTGCATGCACTAAGTTCTGCATGAGTGCCAGAGTCTTGATAATATAAGTAAGATTATGCCAGATGACGGGAACATTTGTTCCTTATGATGCCAATCACCATTCTCTTCGTTAGATGCTTTTTCATCTCATATAATGGATGAAAATTTTATCTAACCTTTGATCTAATCAAAGTTTTATGTGACCCTTGGGGTAGATACTACAATGTGTTCCCTATGTTTTTGAATGTTGAGGTTTGAAATGAGCTACTTTGTGCTAATTTTGTTCTCTATGCTTGTAGGTTATCAAACTCTTAAGGACTAATTCACGTCTAAGGAGTCTTGTGTAAGCTCCATTGATGCATCAACTTATCCTTTCTCCATTTTCTTATTCGCTGGTTGGACCTTTTCCAATGCTATCTATTGTCTAATTTTTGTTTACGTTTGCTATTTTCAGTTACATTTCCTGTAATCCTGAAACCTTGGTTATAAATGCTATTGAGATCTGCACACCTTCTCGCACGACATAGGACCAAATCTATGCCCATTTCAAAACCTTTTCAACTTGTCAAAGCCATGACTGTTGATCTTTTCCCACATACTCCTCACTGTGAACTGGTGATGCTTCTGGAGAGGTAATTTATCTATTTCCATTAGGAATAATCTTGAGTATCTGTATTCATGAAATGAAATAAAAACGCCCCTTTAGATTTATTCTCTCAATGTGGAAAACATAGAATGAGCCTTTGACAAGTATTTATTAGATATCTATTATCGATGTTGCTACTAGATGTTTTGAGGAAATCTTCTATTATTGAGAGATTTCCATAGTATTGTATTGTAATTGTCCCCTCGTTACTACCGACTTATAATTACCTAATTTTCTATTCAAAAAGAATACCTCAAATATTTCTGATAAACTCCCGACTCAAAATAAAGCAATCTAAGATAAGTAATAGTAAAGATAGTGTTCTACATAAATAGTATAGATTATTGGACAACCAGGAAAGTAGAGAATTTAATAACATACCATAAGCTGGAAAGTCATTTATGGTCCATAAAATAGAATCATGCATTTTGAAGCATTCCCTAGTTGATGCATCAAATGTCTCTACGCCATCACTCCATAACTCTTTCAACTCATCAACCAAAGGATTCAAATAAACATCAATATACCATTTTAATTCTTTTTACTAATGATGCTGTGATACTATTTAATATTTTGTTGTTTGATAAATAAGAGACTAGGTATCTCAGTTGTATCTCATTTTAGTCAGATACCTCTCAATATTATTTCATATAGTTTTCTTGTTATACAGGGTAAAAAGGAACATGAAGGTGTAGATCCTGATAGAATTGAGTTCTACAAGCATGCTCATTACACAAGTGAAAAAGGATGGTCATCTGAAGAAGATGAGACTAACTATGTAAGAAATTAATATTTTAGTAACATACCATTGCATTTGTATGATGAATATTCTTCGTGTATTTTTTTTTGTGTTATTATTTTATGCAGAACAACATGACAGATTTAAAAGCTCTTTATACTTCTGGAGTCTTGTATGACTATTGATGAAATTATGGATGATGTGCTTGGTACAAAGTCGGGGTACATAAAAGTTCTTGGTTATGGTACTAAGCCTAATACTACAAGGGCAACACAAATGAGAATGACAGTGTTAGAAAACTCCCTCAAAAAGGCAAAACAGAAAGCTGCTAGTGCCTAAAATGAGTTACAAAAATGATTAAATGCAGCTGAAACTATGGTAGAAAGCCAGCAATCACAGATACAAGACCAGCAGTTGCAGATTAAAGCATTAAATTTTCAGTTGAATACTGTAGCAGCACGCCAAGAGAAAATGCTTAAGAAAATGCAGCTTCTTGTTAGTCCATCACTGTCAAGGTTAGAAGTAATGCAAATTTATATGATAAGTTCTATTTAATTTCTCTTTATTAAATATATAAATAATGTAGCATTTACTATCTAACTTTGCATTTTTTTATGATGCAGCGGAGAAAGAATTCCATCAGAATGCCAACTTTAGGTATATTTCTATTTCTATTTCACCAACTAAAACTTTATGTTTAACGAGCTTTTATAGTTTATACCAAATATGTTATTTATTTGGTATAAACTATAAATACTCCAAGTAATGCAATTCGAGTAAAGCATGACTTATCTTTCCACCCAAGCATGATGAGTTGCATGTACTCAAGGAGTCCATTTTCTTCCAATAGCAATTGTTTGATCTATCATTGAGATCAAACCTGATGACATTACCAGTTTGGATGTCACAATAAATACCTTTCCAGGTACAACATTCTTTGCCAACCCAAGAAGCCCGTCGGCCCGAGGGATCTATTAGACTTTGCTTGAATGTCAATAGGGCATCCCTCTCTCTCTTAACACATCTCACTTTGTCTTCATTAGTGTTTGCCAAAGGTAAAGATACAGTTTTAGTGGCTTCAGTTAGAATAGGTAGAGCAAATGATTGAAGAAGTAAAACAACTAAAGAAACTAAACTTTTGCAACATGACATTTTAGTTGATGTTAGACTAATACTATATTGCACTGAATGATTTGGGCCTGTTTATATAGAAATACAACCCCTAACAAGGTCCATTTCCCCATACGTTGCTACTTTATAAATATGACATTTTTTCTTAAGGTCAATTAGTTCTGTTGAATATTTGTGCTAATTAACTTCCGGGAAATAGAAGACAAAGACTAGTGTTAGTTGAGGTCCTTAGTGTACTGTTCTCATGGAATTACACTGGATATGTTGTTATTGTTGAGGTCGTCACTCGTCGGTATACCTTAATACATAGAAAACATCTTAAACATGTCAGTAAATTTCATTTAGGCACTTAAACAATGACTTATTCTAGTGTCCACCATTGTATGACGGAATAGTTTTCACTAGATATCCTTCCTTCCTCTATTACCAATTCCCTTACAACTACTAAGTAATTCCAAAGTTGTTTTAGGAATTACCCAGTTGACTAACTCCCACCCCCAACACACACACATAAAAACCCTTTCTTTAGTTTTTCCTCCATTGGTGCCTTCAAAGTTGTCTTTCCCTCTAGTTTAGTGACCAGTAGTGTCGTTGTGCCCACCTCGAACCTACTACAGTTATGAAGCTCCTCTTTGTCCTCTTAAATAGGAAATACCTTGAAAGATATACTACTATAGTTTTTCAATGTATTCAACAGGGTCGCCATATTCAAATATGACCATTGATCTAGTGCCAAATGCGACCCTTGTTTTAAGGTGGTTTTCTTGTCTTCCTACTAAATAGACTCTTATCTTAAATTTATTAAAACCTCAACCATAACCTTTATTTTACCATGTAACAGATAGAGTGGTTCTTCACTATCCTTTCTATAATGTGATATACACTTGTGTTTTGAGTTTCTCATTTGTTGGGCTTTATTTCTGATTTGATGATGCAACAAAGTCTTCTCTTTCTCCGACGGTTGTTAAATAATCTTTGATATTATACCCTATAAACTTAAGATTGATTCCATGTAGCTAGGTTAAGTAGGCAACATTGATTATATTGAAATTGTCCAGTGATACATTTCTGTATTATCTGTTTTTGATGTCTTGTTGTTTTGCATAATGTCATGTGAAACTACTTGGGAGAAAATTGACTACACAATTTTCTATATTATTGTTTACCTTTATAGTTTCATAGATAAGATTATCTAGCTTTTAATACAATTTGTTTCTCTCTTACAGTCGGGCGCTGCTGCAAAAAAGGCAATTCTTTCACTCTTATAGGACCCAGGTAATTAATCTCTTATGTTATGCTCGGGGATATTGGAATTTCCTTTTGGCTCCTCGTAAGCCAACAAAATATGAAATGTTTAACAAGTAGGATTATTTTGTATTTACTCGATGTGTACAAGTTTTTTAAAAATCTTACAGAGTGGACGTTGCACTTAAAAGTTACAGTCAGTGGTCCAAAACCTGAAACTTTTGGCAAAGTCAAGTTTCTTGATAGATTCTATAATTTAAGAATTCTGACGTGGAGTATCCTATCAGAGATGATGGATACCTTCCTTGTAACTATATATTAGGGTCATTTTAGCATAATATATATCATGATCAATATATACTTGTTATAAGTAAGGATCAATTAACATCTCAAAGTCGTTAACCAACAAGGTATGTGCTGGATGTGACAACATAGTATGATGTTTAGTTATGCAGAAAAAACATGGGATGCCAGTTAAGTTTTTAATATTATTTGTTTTAGTGTTGAAATTATTTGGGAAGAGGATCCTTGGAGTAACTAGTAAAGTTGTTGCTATGCTAATAGGAGCTCTTGTCATATCTTACATCTTTTATCACTTCACTGCATATTTATCATCTCTAGTAGGGTGTGTGAAAAGAACGATTCAAAATGGATAACTGTAAAACCAATGAGAAAAGCCATTTGCATTATGGATTACCCAGACTTTTATCTTTGTATCTTACATGAACAATAGCAATAAAACTGATGAGAAAAAGAGGATCGTCATTAATATATCAATTGTTACATATGAAAAAAGTTGATTTTATAATAGATCAAGTTCATACCAAGGTTTAGTGCCAAATAAATTCTTAATTGTTAGTATTTCCATATGGGTGCGGGCTAATTTTAGCAATAATGTAACTTGCACTTACATTATTAAGAGGGAGAATAGCACCAAAACAAATAGACTTCCTGATTTACCACTCACATTTTCTTTCGTCATTGCCTTGTGGAACAACAGGGGGTGTCAAAGTTGCCATTCTAAATTTCCACTTCTGCGCCATGTTAATTCAAGTGCGACACTGCTTTTTATTGATAATCAAATTTGTTGTAGTGTTGTATAGTAGTGATCCAAGTTTGTTGTCTCAGTGTAGTATCATCATCAATCTTAATTTTCTTCTCTTTTCCACATGTGTAAAAGTGAGTTTAATGAAGACTAATTGCAAGCTCAATACGTTATTGGTACTTTGGAAGAAACCTCTACATATCTGCCTTAGTTTAGGATAGGAGTAATATTTAGTACTATGTTTAAGTTAGATTTTCTTTATGTTGGACTTGTTTTATTTTTCTTTGTCCTGTGAGGAGGTATAACCTTAGTATAATTTTAGTTTTTTAATTGCATGATTATGGGTGAATTTTATCAATTTGGCATGTTTTATAATTTATTTTTGATTTTTCAATTCTAATTTTAAAAAAAATATCAATATGAAATAATTAAGAGTTTTCTTGTAATTGGTGATAAAAGATTTTATTATCAAAGATAACTTTTAGCAATAATTAAATTAGACTTTTCAAGACAAATATTTTTGTCACGAAATAAACTAGTTCATCATAAGTTTGACTATATTTAGCGACGTATGTTTTTGTCTCAATATCATTCTATTTATTTGATACAAATTAATTTTGTATTTTATGACAATCATAATTGCCAGTAATCAGAATAATTTAGTGACGATTCTACATCATCGGTAAAAAAATACTATTTTTAATTACAAAATGGTAGATTTAACTATAAAATTATTACTCTTTATTATAATAATAAAATTTTCACCAATTCATACATTTAAGGACAAAAAATTTTGTTGTGTACAAAAAGTTGTCAATAGTGACGAAAATACATTTGTTCAACGACGAAATATATATAACTCTAGCAATAATTGGTGTCATCGCTGATTGAACTAAATAATTAGCGACGATGAAATTTTGTCGGTATTGATAACTTTTCAGTGACAAAAGCATATCATCAACTACAAAAAATCATATTTTTATGACAAACAGATTCGTCATAAATGTTACACATTTAGGGAAGATATTTTATTTTTTGTAGCCAATTTATTTTTTTTAGGGGCAAAACACTAAATTGTCTTTATCTACTTTTAGCGACCCACCTTTGGAGACGATTGATTGACGAAATCTTTTTCATCACGCTAAATTTTTAGCGACGAAATATGACTTATAAGTGACAAAATAATTCGTCCGAAATAATCAAATTTGTTGTAGTGGCAGGAACAAATGGTAATAACAGCTTAACAAAGAGGAAAACAAATTAAATGTAGACTTACTTTCTCTCATTCATCTTCTTTCCTGTAGATTTCTCAACCTTCAATACTCATGTTTGACCCCTCTATGTTAGATCTAACTCAAAAATAAAATTAGATTAAATTCTCAAATTTCTATATTAAACTTCAAGTTAAAATTCAAAAATTCTTCAAAAAACTATAAATTAAGAGTATAGCAGCAATTTCAATCTTCAAACTGAAATTTGTTGAAGTTGAAGAAGTGAAAATTTTCAATCTTCAATTTGGGATTTGTTGAAGCGGAAAAAGCGAGAGAAAAACATGTATTCAATATAGACTAAGTTATTGTTGGGTCAACACGTAGATATAAACTACTCCACATACTCAAACACCAATTAAAAAGCACCACAAAACATAATCAATTTAAAATCTTCATTGTACATATTCTATAGGCTCGTGTACAATGAATTTATGCAGTGATAGTGCAGGGCCCAATGGGTTGGTGTACAATAAATTTATGCAGTGATAGTGCAGGGCCCAATGGTACTAGTATACAATGCATTTGGTACAACTTCACCGTGCAGTGATAGTCCTTGCCTTACCGGCTTATATATAAGGGTAATATTATAGTTCTTCATTTTATTTATTTATTATATATTTTAAAAAAACATAAAAATTTACTAATATATAGTAGTAATATAAGTGGCTTGGGAAGCAGCTGTTGGTTGTCCTCCCAGCTTGCCGACTAAACCTACTTATATATATATATATTATATGTACAATAATTTTTTTATTTTAATTTATTTTTCTTATTTCTATCTATTATGTATTTAAAAATTACATAACAGTTCACTGATATATACTATTATAATAATACTATGAATTAGTTCAATCTACGAGGAGAGAAATCTAACATACCTGAACACTGTAGAAGCTCGAAGAATCTGTTAAATCACCTATTTTTTCTTCCGAGATGATTTCACAAGGTGCCATGCTATCAAAATCACAATCTACTTATTATAACAATAATAATGATACCCATACTGCACTATTGTTCTTCGGGTCCAAAATCACGCCAAATTTCATGTAGGGCCCATTTATGAAAATTACATTTTTGAAATCAACTCAACGTCTCCATATGCTCAAGGAATATTTATCCTAAAAAATGGATGAATTCCGAGCTACAATGGTGCTAAAATCAAGTCACCAAGGTTTAGAGATTTTAGAGAAGAAAAAGAAAAATCAACCATGGAAATGAAGGAATCTTACCTCAAATTTGAAGGGAAAACAAGTAATTGATCTTTACCCAATCTCCCAAAAGCACCCATAATGTTATTCCTAAGCTATTCCACTTCTTAGGGTTTAAGTATTTTGAGAATGGATGGGGAATAGGTAAAAACGATCTGAAATAGGGTATTTATACCTTTCCCAGGTGCTCGAGTATCGTAATCGCGACCCGTCGATCGTAATTGCTACATCTGGCCAAAAAGGCAGAAGCGGCGGTCGTGACAAGGGATATCATATTTTCCACACTGGTCTTCTGCCACAGGAAGTTGCGTTCGTGACATGAGGGGCGCATTCACGACACTCATTGTTGGTGGATAGATCGCGATCACGCTCAGTGACCCGCGATCACCGGTGCACCAGAAACATTTGAGTCTTGGAATTGTCAAGTTTCTACCAACCCCTCAGAATTTATTCTGAACACAGTATATGCAAACCAACTATGCTTACCTATCAAATTCAATGTTTCGGACTCAATGACAGAGTCAAAATTTCCATCTAAGATCGCTTCAAAGAAAAATGGGTCCTACATCCATTTTTCATTTTCTTAACTTTCTAACTAATAGCTTAAAATTAGATCGATTGGGCGCCTCGAGACACAAACCAAAGGTCCACCTATCCTAAATTAGATATCCCAAAGCTTTTGGAACAGTCAGATTTGGCATACAAGATCGTTTGACTGAAGTTTTTTCCCAATGGCTATTTTGAACCAGCAAATACTTCAAAACAATAAATTGGCTCTAAAAATCAAATGAACTACCTGGTAACTGAACTGTCGGTCCCATCAAGTCATAAATGACCTTGTCAGCTATAGGAAATCTATTCCGCGATAGTTAAGTATTAGGATGTACCTGGAGCCTCAAACAGGTGAGGATACTGGGTCTGAATCTCGCTCTCAATCTCCCAGATAAGATCTTCTACTGGATGGTATCTCTAATAAACTTTAACTATAGGAATCTCCCTATTGCACAACCGCGTAACATCACTAGACACAATGAGCATAGGCTCCTCTACGAAGGTTAAACGCTCATCCAACTAAACTGAATCCCATCTACGCACATGATACGGATCAAGAATATATCACTGCAACATAGAAAAAAGGAAAATCGAATGTACAATAGCAAAATCTAGGGGTAAGGCTAACTCACAAGCCACCTTACCAATGGTACAAAGAATCTCGAAGGGTCTAACGTATCTGGGGCTGAGCTTGCCTTTTCTCCCGAACCTCATCACACCCTTCATGGGTGACACACAGGGAATACCCGATCACTAACTCCAAATCTCAAGGCACAAAGCCTATGATCTGCATAAGCCTTCTGCCTACTTTGAGCCACTCTCAACCTATCCAGAATCACCCTGACTCTATCCAATGACTCCTGAAGCAAGTCAGTACCACAGGGTCTAACCTTTGAAGTCTCAAACCATCCAATCGAGGAACAACATCGCTACCATATAAAGCCTCAAAAGGCGTCATCTCAATATTCAAATAATAATTGTTATTATATGTGAACTCTACAAAGGCTAAGTGTTTCTCCCACTGACCTCTAAAATTGATAACATAGCTTGGAGCATATTCTTGAGAGCCTAAATAGTTTGCTCTAATTGGCCATCGGACTGCAGATGGAAGGTCATACTAAAATCCACCTAAGTAACCAACTTCTCCTGAAAAGCTCTCCAAAAGATAAAAGTGAACACTGAATCCCGATTTAAAATGATGAATATATGAACCCCATTCAAATGGACTATCTCACGCATATAGATACGAGCTAACCTCTCAGCACTAAAGGACGTCTAAATAGGGATAAAATGTACAAACTTGGTCAGCTAATCCACAATGATCCAACTACCATCAAAACCACGGGCTGTGTGAGGCCAGCTACTAATGAAGTCCATAGTAATCCACTCCCATTTCTACTTGAGAATGGGCAATCTCTGAATTAATCCACCAGGGCGCTAATGCTTGGCCTTCACCTGCTGACAACATAGGCAATGAGCTACAAAGTCTATCATATCTCTCTTTATGCCACTCTACATGTAGTGTTAGCTCAAATCTCTATTCATGTTAGCTATACCCGAATGGATAAAATGTCTAAAAATATGAGCCTCGTGCAAAATCAACCAAATCAAGTCATCAATCCTCCAAACACAAATATGGCTATCAAATCTCAAGACACCTTAAGGATCTATGGTATCCCTCTTGGACTCACCGCTCAACACCTGATCAAAGAGGGTAGAAAGTTTATTATCCTCAAACTAACGATCCTGAATCTGCTAAAATAATGAGAACCCAGCCTCAACACTAGCAAGCATCCACCTAGGGTCTGAACTATTAAGTCGCACCATCAAGTTGGCTAGAGACTGAATGTCTTATGCAAATGACCTCTGAGAAACTGAAATACAAGCCACGCTACCCATTCTTACTTTCTTCTAACTTAAGGTGTCTGCTACCATATTCGCCTTGCTTGGATGATACAAGATGGAAATGTCATAATCCTTAAGCAACTCCATAACCTATGCTGCCTAGCATTAAGCTCCCTCTGGGTCATAATATGCTTAAGACTGTGATGATCTGTGAAAATTTCACAATGCACCCTATAGAGATAATGCCTCCAAATCTTAAGCGTGAGAATTACTATCGCCAACTCCAAATCATGAGTGGGGTAGTTGCGCTCGTGCACCTTAAGCTGCCTCAAACCATAAGCAATAACACGACCCCGCAACATCAATAAAAAATCCAAACCAATACTAGAAGCATCACAATACAGGGTGAATCCCTCACCCTCAATAGGAAGGTCCAAAATAGAAGAAGTAAGGAACTCTTGAGCTTACCAAATATGATACAATGCTAAATGTGTATCAAGAGATTCCAACGAACATAACAACAACAAGATGAACAATAAAGTGCTAGTGAATCAAAAATGGCCACACACGGCTTCACTAGGCTTGCAACACTTGTTTGAACTAAAAAAGTGAGTTTAACAACAAGAACAACAAAGACAATATTGCTAGTGAATTGAAAGAGCCCCACACGGCTTCACTAAACTTTTATATTCAACAACACAATGTTAACAAGATTTACAAAGGAAGAGATAGAAACTTGACATACAATAGTCATTAATCTAAGAACCCTAACAAGAGAAAGGACCCTAAGACTAATAAATATAAAAACCAAGTTCTTACTTGGACCAAGAGAAACTCAAAGAACCTCAAGAACCTAGTTTCTAGCCAAGATACAACACTAGTATCACTCTACTAGTGAGAGTTTGGTTTTGGCCTCTCCAAATGATGAGGGAGAAGTCAAAAATTTACAAGTCTTTATTTCTTGAATAATAGGAATGAACTAAAGCAAGACTAGCCCTATTACATGGCTTATATAGTCACTTAGAAAGAAGGGACAAAGACCAAATTACCCTTGGCATTTAATTGGGTGGGTTTGGGGTGTCTTGGTAGGCCTCTTTACATTTTATTAAATATAGGCCCTTAGATGGGCTCACAAGGGCCTCACACATGGCCAAGAATGTGAACAAGTCTTGGAGTCATTGCAACTCACGTGCTTGGCTTCGTGTGAAAGGTCTCGAGCTAGGAATTCTCGTATCATCCTCTCCATCTCAAAGGGAATTTGTCCTCAAATTTGGATTATTGCCATCCTCCACCGTTTCCACCCGAGAGAGATCACACACATTGAAAGTATTGTGCACTTGATATTCCGGGGGTAGATCAATCTTGTAGGCATTGTCGTTGATCCTTTCTAATACATGGAACGGGCCATCACCCCGTGGCATTAACTTAGCATTCCTTTGAGACGGGAATCTATCCTTCCTTAGGTGCACCCACACCCAATCTCCCAGTTCAAGAATGAGCTTTCTTTTTTCTTTGTTGGCTCGCCTCGCAAGTTCTTGGTTTTTCTTCTCCAACTGCAACCTCACCTTCTCATGTAGCTTTTTCATGGCTTGGCCCGTTTTCTTCCATCTAAGCTTATCATAAGATCACTTGGCAAAGGGGTTAAATCCAAAGGGGTGAGGGGGTTGATGCCGTATACACACTCAAAGGGTGTCATCCCCATGCTTGAGTGTATAACACGATTATAAGTAACCTCAATCAATGGTAAGTGCTCCTCCCAAGAAGTCATTTTTCCTTTAACCATTGACCGTAGCATAGACCCTAAGGTCCTATTTATTACTTTTGTTTGGCCATCGGTTTGTGGGTGGCATGAAGTCAAAAACGACAACTTAGTATCGAGTCCACCCCTCATGGACTTCCAAAAGTAGCTTAGGAATTTAGAATCCCTATCACTCACTATGGTCCTCGGAACACCATGAAGTTTTACAACATTATAAACAAACAAAGAGGCTACACTAGGCGCATCATCACATTTAAAACAAGAAATAAAGTGAGCCATCTTGGAAAGCCTATCCACCACGACAAAAATACTATCCCACCCCCTTCTAGTCCTCGGCAATCCCAAAACGAAGTCCATTGATATGTCAAGTCAAGGATGCCAAGGGGTGGACAATGGGGTGTACAACCCGTGGGGTTGGAGCCGTGACTTGGCTCCTTTGCACTTAACATATTGGCCGCAAATTCGGGCCACATCGTTGTGCATTCTAGGCCAATCAAATTTTTCTTCCAAAATTCCGAGGGTCTTCTAGACCCCAAAATGGCCTATTAGACCGCCATTGTGTGCTTCCCTCATAAATAATTCTCTCCACAAACTTGAGGGAACACACAATCGTCTACCTTTAAATAAGTATCCATCAAATTTGGTATAGGGATGGGAACCCTTATCTGTAACCCACCTATCCCTTTCCAACTCTTCACTTTCCCTATAGATAGGAGCGAAGTAAGGGTTCTCGGGATATAAAGACTTGAGGCTTTCAAACCCCATCAACTTAGACGACAAAGTAGAAACAAGCACATGTTTTCGGGACAAAGCATCGGCAACCACATTGTCTTTACCCTTCTTGTATTGAATAACATAAGGAAAAGTTTCAAGAAATTCAATCCATTTAGGATACCACTGGTTAAGCTTATCTTATGCCCGTAGATGCTTTAAGGATTCATGATCCGTTCGGATCATGAATTCTTTAGGCCACAAATAATGTTGCCAAATGGCCAAGGCTCTAATCAAGGCATACAACTCTAAATCGTACGTAGAGTAGTTTAGAGTTGCTCCTTTGAGATTTTTGCTAAAGTAGGCAATAGGCTTCAATTCTTGCATTAAAATCGTGCCTACGCCGACTTTGCTTGCATCACATTTGTTCATAAAAGTCTTGTCAAAAATTGGCAATTGTTGCAAAGGGGCCGAGATGAGTATAGCTTTCAAGTCCTCGAAGGCCTTAGCTTGTTCATCTCCCCACTAGAAAGCTCGATCCTTTTTAATAAGTTTGGTCAAGGGGGCGGCAATGGGGTTACATCCTTTGACAAAATGTCTATAAAAACTAGCCAACCCATGGAAACTTCTCTCTTCATCTACGGTTTTGGGAGTTGGCCAATTTTTAATGACGTAAATCTTAGATTCATCCACTTCGACCTCTCTTGAGCTCACCACAAATCCAAGAAATACAACATCATGGACACCAAAAGAACACTTTTCTAGATTAGCATATAACTTCTCCTTTTGGAGGATATCAAACACATTGTAAATGCTTTACATGCTCATCTAAGGACTTACTATACACCAATACATCATCAAAATAAACAACAACAAGCTTTTCGATAAATGGATTCATCACATGATTCATTAGTCTCATGAAAGTACTTGGAGAGTTTGTTAGGCCGAATGGCATAACCATCCATTCATAGAGATCGAATTTGGTCTTGAAGGCGGTTTTCCATTCATCACCCAATTGCATACAAATTTGGTGATAGCTACTCCTCAAATTAATTTTAGAAAACAAAAACAAACCACTCAATTCATCAAGCATATCATCTAACCTAAGAATAGGGTGATGATATTTTACCATTATCTTATTGATGGCTCGGTAATCAACGCACATACGCCAAGTCCCATCTTTCTTGGGAACTAGTAGCACCGGAACCATACATGGGCTCATACTCTCCTTGATATATCCTTTGTTGAGGAGTTTCTCAACTTTCCATTGCAATTCCTTGGAATCCATCGGGTTGCTCTTATAAGCCGATTTGTTGGGCAATTGTGAACCCGGTACAAAATCTATTTGGTGCTTAATTCCCTGAAGTGGGGGGATTCCTTGCGGTAATTTCTTTGGGAAGACATCCTCGTAATCCTGCAAAAACATGAGAAATAGGAGGAGAAATGGAAATATTAGTGGCATTAGTGTTAAAATAATAAGCCAAGAGAAGCATCAGAGTGTCCTCATTATGATCCACAAATAATTCTTTGCTCCTAGCCATCATCACTACACTTCCTTGCTCCTTAGAAATTAGGAGCCCCTCGGTTTCCCCTACTCCCTCACTCTCGGGTTCCCCTTTTTTTCCCTCACTCTTGGCCTTCTTTACCTTTTCCCTCAATTTCTGCATCTTTTCGTATAATTCATTCACTTGGGAAGGCAATAATGGATGAAGAGCGACCTTTCGGCCATCCTTCTCAAGTGTATACCGATTGGACCTTCCATCATGTTTGGTCGACCTATCGTATTACCAAGGCCTTCCTAACAACAAGTGACAAGCTTGCATTGGTATCACATCATAAAGTACCTCGTCATGATAGTTGGCTACCTTAAAATGTATCACACATTGCCTTGTGACCTTTAACTCACAGCATTCATTCAATCATTGAAACTTGTAAGGACTAGTGTGAGGTGTAGTCGCCAATTTCAAGAAGTTCACCATTGTAACACTAACCACATTCGCATAACTTCCACTATCTATCACCATAGTACACACACTTCCCTTCACATGACATTTATTGTGGAATAAATTCTCCTGTTGGCTAGGGTCATTTATCGCCTTACTAATCATGGAACGCCTTACTACAAAGTTTGGAATCACGCACTCCCCTTCTTGCAGATAAGCATCCTCACAATCATCATCATTATGTGGCTCATTTTAGGGTTTCTCTCCATCTTGAGACTCGGCCTTATTATCTTCTTTCTTAAGACCCACTTCCCCACAAAGGTAATACAATCTCCCTTTTCTTAGGATCACATTGCACCGGTTTGGACATTCATTAGCTTTATGTCCCCAGCCTTGGCACTTGAAACATTGAAACCCTTTAGGATTAGGATACTTGTGAGCTTCTTGCCGAGGAGGAAATTTATGGACTATTTTAGGATCGGATAGCCATATAGTGGCGGGTTGGTCCTTGTTTTTGGGCTAACCCGAAGATGGTTGAACCATATCTTTGCTCCTCGGCCACCCCAAGGTTAATGGTCCCTTTACCTTGAACGACGACCTCTCTTTAAGCTCCCTTTCAATCTCAAGAGCCGCTTGGAAAATCCCTTCAACGGTATCAAACTTGTGAAGCGTCAAATGAGTGGAGATCTCTTTTTTCAACCCACACTTAAACCGAATGATGTCATGGTCAATTTGTTCTCCCCAATGATCAAGCTTCAACATGAGTTGTTGAAACTAGTCATAGTATGCCATAACACTTCAATTCCTTTGTCGTAAATTGTACAACCTAGCAAGCAACTCATGACGATAACTTTCGGGAAGATACCGTTGCCTTATTAGGTACCTTAACCGAAACCATAGTGGTGGTTGTCCCTCTACCAACTCATTTTTGAACCACTTGACGTATTCCCACCAAGTGTTAGCATAGCCTTCAAAATGAGCTATGCCATAACAACTCTTCTTCTCCTCCGAGATATCATTTACTTGAAACACTTTATCACACGCCGACTCCCAAGCAAGATACACCTCAGGGTCACTTTTACCCTTAAAGATAGGTAGGCTCAATTTGATGGTACTGATGCCTACGTCTCTCTCTAGGTGTTGGTTTCCCTTTTCTCCATACCCTCGGTATCTTCTTGGATCCACATGAACTCCTCTTATTTCTTCCTCTCTCATGTAGGCATCATCAAATGCTCTATACCCTTCATAATTCTCTCTACCATATTTCTTAAGGTGGATGGGATGATTTTGGCCATTTGGAACTTGATTCGGAGGAATTGCATTTTGTAGAGGTGGTAGTCTTTGGTTTAGTGGAGCTTGGAAGGGGGTTCGGATTTTGTGGAGGCATTTGACGTCTGAGTACCTCTTGCAAAACTTGAGACATTTGGGAATGGGTTGGTCTATTGGAGTCTCGGTTTAGAGGGTTATAAGTGGTTTGGCTTGTGGCATTTAGTAGAGCTAGTGAAGGATTTGGCAATTGTGGGAATGTTTTGGGAGTAACGGTGGCGGAGGAATTTCTATCATGTCCACTTGACGAACCATGTCGAGGAGTAGAAGGACAAGAGTTCCTTTGACTCTCCACTTGTTCTAACCTCCCACTAATAGTTATCACTTCTCCCCTTATGGCTCCTACATTCGTACTTCACCTTTCAAGAGCTCGGGTCATAGCCTCAAGAGTGACCCTCATATTCTCTATTTCATTAGCATCCACGGTTTGAGACGTGGTTCCCTCCATTATCAAGGTATCACCTACACAAGCAACAAACAAGTTAGTTTAAAATCCCTCTCCTCACTAATACTCTCTTGGTTCACTCATACTCAAGTTCCACAAGAGTTGTAGATTGGCTAGGAACCCGTGAATCCATAAGGTATGAGTATGCTCTTTCCCGGAATGGATTCTTGTTTAAAACTCAAAGAATTCTCATCGGACTAGAGCCAAGATTTACAACGTATTGAAACGACAAAAGCACACAAACAAACGTTGACACGAACACAAGGCTTCAAGTGACTAATTGACAAGCTAGTAGGAATGTACTAGTTTGTTAATTAGTTCTCAAGTCAATTAGAGGAAACTAGGAATCAATAATAAGAAACTATAACATCCAAATTTGAGCTTAATTATCACGTGAACAGTAACTAGGGTGACATGGCAGCATGTCAATGGCTGCGGGTCCACATAAATAGTTCATCAACTTGAAGTCTTAGTCCCCTTAGATCTTTTGTAATGGATGACTTGTTATTGGGATGGAAAACATAAAGTGTTGTAACATTTTTCAAACCCCTTTTTTTTCTTTTTCTTTTTTCAAACTCAAAAGGTGATGTTTGACCTAACTAGTCTTGTTTTAAGGAAAAGTGGTTGTCAAGTCTTGAAAAGGTGATGTTGGCAAGTCTTCTCACAAATAATTTTCAATTTTATCTTACAACCTTTTTGGATCTATTTTTATTTATAGAAGTTAAGACATAAGATGAGGAGAAGTTTAGGATGAACACAACATCAATACCTTCAAGAACACAACAACAATACACCACAATGGTCACTTCCAAGTTTTTTTTTTCATAGCACAATTCTCTTTTTCATTAAGCTCAACTTTAGATTTAGACACCCTTTGTGTTGATGAGAAAGAAACCAACACAAGAAACAACTAAACAAGTAAAACTTTTGTAGATCTACAACCAATTATTTTTTACCAAAATGTTCAAGAACACACTTTTTGGTAAGTGCTTTCCAAGATTGTTCTTGTAAGAACAAAACCTAGCCTTGAGCTTTGATACCAAATGATACAATGCTAAGTGCGTATCAAGAGATTCCAACCAACACAAGAACAACAAGATGAAAAACAAAGTGCTAGTGAATCAAAAATGGCCACAACGGCTTCACTAGGCTTGCAACACTTGTTTGAACTAGAAAAGTGAGTGTAACAACAAGAACAACAAAGACAATATTGCTAGTGAATCGAAAGATCCCCACACGGCTTCACTAGACTTTTATATTCAACAACACAATGTTAACAAGATTTACAAAGAAAGAGATAGAAACTTGACACACAATATTCATTAATCTAAGAACCCTAACAAGAGAAAGGACCCTAAGACTAATAAATATCAATACCAAGTTCTTACTTGGACCAAGAGGAATTCAAAGAACCTCAAGAACCTAGTTTCTAGCCAAGATACAACACTAGTATCACTCTACTAGTGAGAGTTTGGTTTTGGCCTCTCCAAATGATGATAAAGAGAAGTCAAAAATTTATAAGTCTTTGTTTCTTGAATAATAGGAATGAACTAAAGCAAGACTAGCCCTATTACATGGCTTATATAGTCACTTAGAAAGGAGGGACAAAGAGCAAATTACCCTTGGCATTTAAGTGGGTGGTTTTGGGGTGTCTTGGTGGGCCTCTTTACATTTTATTAAATATAGGCCCTTAGATAGGCTCACAAGGGCCTCACACATGGCCAAGAATGTGAACAAGGCTTGGAGTTGTTGCAACTCACATGCTTGGCTTCGTGTGAAAGGTCTCAAGCTAGGAATTCCCATATCAAAAGCTTGACTCACAATCCTCAAAACATCGTAAAGGAACCTTCTTCTGAGTCAATATGGTCTTTGGTGTTGAAATAGTAGCAAAATCCTCAATGAATCATCGATAATAATAGGCTAAGCCAATAAAGCTACGAACCTCAGTCGGAGATGTAGGCATGCCCCAATCATGAATAGCCTCAGTCTTACTGGGTCTACCATAATTCCATTCTTAGATACCATATACCCAAGGAATGTTATCGACTTAAGAAAAAAATTGCACTAAGAAAACTTGGCAAAAAGCACATGATCTTTCAAAGTATGGAGCAAAATCCTCAAATATTGCACATGCCCCTCTCTACTCTTCAAATACATAAGAATGTCATCTATGAACACAATCCCGAAGGAATCCAAATAAGGTTTGAACACTTTGTTCATCAAATTCATAAATGTGGTTGGGGCACTAGTCAACCCAAAGGACATTACTAGGAACTCATAATAACCATAATAGGTCCTAAAGGCTATCTTTGGGATATCCTTAGCCCAAATCCTCAATTGATGGTAACTAGACCTCAAATCAATCTTAGAAAGCATTGCTGAAGCCTGAAACTAGTCAAATAAGTCATCAATGTGAGGCATAGGATAACGGTTCTTCACTATCACCTTATTAAGCTATTTATAATCAATACACGTATGTATGGATCCATCATTCTCCATCATAAACAATATGTGAGTTCCACAAGGAGACACACTTGGTCTAATAAAACCTTTACTCAGAAGATCTTGAAGCTGAGAATTTAGCTCCTTAAGCTCAAAAGAAGTCATACGGTAAGGTGTCATAGAAATAAGTCAGGTGCTAGGCTCAAGATTAATAATGAACTCAGTCTCATGAGTAGGAGGTATGCTAGGTAGATTGGTAGGGGAAATATATAGAAACTCACAGACTACAAGAACAGAGTCAAGCGACAGAATCTCTACACCAAAATCATGAATATAAGAGAGATAAGACTCAGAACCCCCTTGAGATAAGTTTCTTAGTACACATATAATAAATAATCCTCAGTGGCTCGTGCATAAATACTCCTTATCACATGATCGAGGGCATGCCTGGCATGTCTAAGGTAATGATCTTGGCAAAACAATCCATGACTGCATGATAGTGGGATAATCAGTCTCAACATAAGTATTAACATCTTTAATAGTCACAACACATGATCTGAACACCCGATCCACTACTAAAGAATTGCCCACGAGAGTAGATACTTATAAAAACACCGATAATGAATCCCAGGATAACTCTAACTGCAGGGCATAATAAGCAAACACATATGAGTAAGTGGATTCTAAATCAAATAAAGCAAAGGTCGACTATTGACACACCAAAATTGCACATGTGATATCAGCATCGAAAAACTCATCCTCCGGTCCAGCAGGTACTACATACGACTGACCATTCGTGTTAACTGGCTGGGATCCTAATCGATCACCTGCCCTGCCTACTTGAGAACCTTTATGGGTGCCCTGGGAACTAGCCCTACAATCATGAAAACCACCTATAGCTGAGGGATAAACTTCTCTAATAGGAGGAAAACTCTAAACTATGATTATAATTGCCCTACGACTAGGACACTTTTACTAGTAATGACCTAAAGCTCCACAACTACAGCATGTCATATAAGCTGAACTAGAACCAGAAGATCTGATGGACCCAAAATAATTATCACGGCTAGAATGACCAAAAGATGAGCACCTTTATGAATAACCACCACCCTAACTAGGAAGATCACTAGCACAAGACTCACCTCTATCGGTAATCTAGAGCACCACCTGAATGGGTCTATTAGGCTGATAAAACTAACACAGAAGGTACCTACCTTGTGAATCACTGCCTCTGAATTGGGAGCTACTATGCCTTCCACCAAAGTTACCCTGATACCAAGGCCTTTTATCACTTCCTCCTTAGGACATATAATGTATCTCCTTCATTACCTGAGCGTGGTCATACACCTAAAAAAATACCCACAACAACCAGACTCTAGGTAGATATGGAAAGAAGAAGTCTCAATCATTGAAAAAAGAAATAGACCTTCTCACACTTAATAGATAGAATGACAGTAGCATGCCTAGCAAACTTATGAAATTGAGCCTAATACTCTGAAACTATCATGGAGCCCTGCTCCATCTTTGAGAATTGTTCTTTCAAATGATCCCTAAGATTAAGAGGCATGTACTTCTCCAAGAAGAGCTCGGAGAACGGAGCCCATGTCTAAGGAGAGGATCCAGATAGCCTAAAATCAAAATAACCTCTTCACCAATGTTGAACTACCAAGTCCAACTGAAAGGTAGTATAATCCATAACACGAGTCTCTACTTGGCTCAAATTATGGAACCTATCCTTATAAGCAATTAGAAACTCATATGCATCGTCGCCCACTGTACCAAAAAACCTAGGCTGAGCCAATCTTAAGAATCTTCCAAACATCTTTTGCTCCTCAACAGATAACAGGCTAGGCAACCACTATCTAAGAAACTGCCGATGCAGAAGGGACCTCAACTTTGGGAGCCGCAGCTACAGGTTGTGCCCCACCTCAGTACCACTCTAATATATAGACTGTGCACCATTAAATGGTGCATCACCAACCAACCTTAAGAGCTGAACCAAAGCATATTGGAGAACTAAAGAAGAAATAAATCCCGATGGAGCCTGGGTTGGTCCCTGGCTCACTGTTGGTTAGGGCAAAAAACCTCTATCTAAAGAGTGGAAATAGGATCTAGTGAAGGCTCCTATCCCGTCTCCTAGTTGGGGACACATATCGAGGATGTCCATGACCTCTAGGTCATCTATGAATAGCGACATATCCCTAGGCTTAGTCTCGGGACCCTCGTCTCATGTAGCAGTAGCGCGTGTCCTAGCCATCTGTGAAATAGTAAAACTAAAAGAATGTCTTAGAAACCAACTCCGACACTTAGCACAAAATAAGTGAAGAAGTAAAGAACTCTTAAGAATGTTCTATAGCCTCCTAAAGATAAGAAATGGATGTCTCGATTTTGATTCACGAGACTCAACTAGACACTTGCTCTTGTACTAATAATACCAATGAATCCTAAGCTCTAATACCAATTTTTCACAACCTAATTTACAAGTCATGATGACAACTACTAAATCCCACCTATAGGTAAGAAAAACCTTAGCCTAAAGCTATTTTCAATGGGCTAACTTGGTGGAAAATGCCCCAAATAGGGAAAAATAGATAATACAATTCATAATTTAGTAAGGCAATAAAAATAGTCTAAATAGGTAGCCATAACATAGAAAACTATCCCACAACCTGGTAGAGTCAGTATAAGAGCCACTGCAATACACCATAAGTTCTATAATAGTCAATACAATCCATTTTAAAATAAAAGACTAGACATAAATATGTAGAAGGAAATAGGGAAACTCAGACTCTAAGAGCTCACCCTATCTCTGAAATCCACCACAACACAATCCTCAAATCAACTATGACAACTAGAACTCAGATCTACACTAAAAAGTACAGAAGTATAGTATGAGTACCAAAACCATGGGTACTGAATAGGCATCATGGTCCAAATGATCTAAATCGTGATATAAATATGATACAATGCAAGATAATATAACCAAGTCAAGAAAAAGGGCAAACCTAAGAATAACTCCCACATTGTTGTGCATGATTAAATAAATAAACATAAATAATAACATAAAGAACAAACAATTAATACTACAAAATCGGCCACATAAACCAATAAATGCAGAAAAGTAAATAACTCATGCAGGCCCCCATAAGCCTGGAGGGTAGAACAAGTAACGTATGACCCGAACCACCATCGTTTTACTAAACTCCATGATCCAACTAGAATTTATCTATGACATTCCATATTATAACAATAATCCTATTTCTAGACTTGAACCAGTATATATATATAATATCATAAATAATATCCAAAATCTAAATGATATATATATATATATATATACACATATATAATTATCATAACACTAATAAGCATCAACTCTCAATACCAACCCATCATAACCATCAATTCCAAATCTCCTCAATGTTACCTTAGTAAGTAATTTCAAGGTGTATAACCAGTATATAAAAGGTTGGAAAGATCAACACAAATCTTGGCCTTAGGTGGGTCGAAGAGTCCACTTCTAGATCCCCAAAATTTATTACAAGGAAAATTCTACCCCATACTAGGATAAGGTACCTAAGTCCATTTTTAGATGTTAACTAAGTTGCAATCAACCCTAATATTGAGATTTTACCTATCACATGAGCAATAAAACCAATTATACCTAAATTATGGTTTTTGAATAGCCTAAACGGTCTAACTATCCCAAGCATTGAAAATTCTATCACCAATACATAAAACCTATACTAAATCTAACACAATATCATAAATATACTATGAATTAGCTTAATCTACGAGGAGGGAAACCTAGCCTACTTGGGCACCATAGAAATCTTGAAGAATTCGCTAAATTATTGATTTTCCCTTTCGAGATACTTCTGCAAGGTGTCACGCTATCAAAATCACAATCTACTTATCACAATAGGAATAATACCCAATCTGCACTACTGTGCTTCGGGTTCAAAATCAAGCAAAATCACATGTGGGGCTCATTTATGAAAACCAAGTTTTTGAAACCATTTCAACGTCTCTATATGATTAAGGAACATTTATCCTAAAAAATGAGTGAATTTTGAGCTATATTTATGCTAAAATTAAGTCAGCAAGATTTGGGAATTTTAGAGAAGAAAAAGGAAAATCAACCATGGAAATAGAGGAATCTTACCTTAAATTTAATGGAAAATGCATAATCTATCTTTACCTATGCTCTTAAAAGCACCCACAATGCTACTCCCAAGTTACACTCCTTATGTACTGCCCTATACTAATCTTAGCGCAGTTTAGCTTTCAGTTGCATGCAAAAGGGCTTAAGGCCTGAAATTTGCACTAAGTGTTGGGGAGTTAATCACTTTTAAGACCTCTAACTTTGAGAATTTTTATTTTGGTCTTCCCGATCTTGAGATATTAGTTTTTGAGTAGATTCATGTTCAGGTATGTAAGAAGTATGTCTCAAAGAAGTTTCAGATTTTTCAAATGAGGTTTGGGACATGTTTGGAACATGAAACCAATGGGTCATCACGATAATCCCGAATCAAAGCTCTATTCCCGCTCTCATGCAGACCACTCGCGGTGAGGGAAATGAATGACTGTGGTAGGACCGCATCGCAATAAGAATATTACATACTGTTTTGAATTTAACTAAATGTGGGGCAATTGGATATTTTCCTCCTCAACCCAATCATTCATATCACGACTTGGGTCATCAATTAGGGCATTATTTTCCCTTCTTCTCCAACTTTTCTCTCAAGAAAACCCTCTTCTTCTCCCAAGAATAAGAAATCAATTCCTTTCTCTGCAAGAAATTAAGTTAAGTTTCCCAAGTTCAAAAACCTTCAAGAAAGCAACAATATTACGTTTTCCCTTCAAGTTAAGAAGCTTAAGGTATGTGGGGTGTTCATTCATGGGTCCTTTTCACCCATGAAGCCCAAAAACCCTCTTTTCAGGTAAAGAATGGATTTTTCTACTATTATGATATTTTATATTGCTTAAGATGGGTTTAATTCATATTCTCATGGTGATTTTAAATTCAATCCAGCCCATGTATGATCCCATGCTAGATTTGATTTCCCCGTTCTTTGAATTTAATTCTATTTTAAGTGAATTCCATGTTAGACCCCTAAATTATTATTTTTTGTCGTACAATCATGTTGTTTCCCCTATTTAAAGCATTCTTATATTTAAATTCATGATCCCCACATGTTTGATGGAATGTCTATGCTTATGGGTTTTGAATCATGATTCTTTACTACAATTTTTAAGCTTGTTATTGCATTCAGTGATCATTCAGTGCTGGTGGGTTATGAATACCCAATACCTAAGAGTTTTTAAATGAATTCAGATTATTTTAGTAATGATTCTATCAAACCACAAAATTTATTACTTATTCAGTTGATGTAATCATAATGAGCACTAGAAGTTATGAAATCATTTTCAGTAAAGCTTAGTTTAGTTTAGTCCCAGTATCAGTTCAGTTGGGAGTAGGATTTAGCACTGAGTGAATTCAGGGATGAGGGATCACATGAGTAGAGGGTGTGACCCTTAGTAATAATCGTTGATTTACACAACTACGTATCCAATGTAGGTTAGAGATGTCTACCTACTAGTTAAGGGTAGATAAGGTGTTTACCTGCTAGTTGAGGGTGACACATATATCATTAGAGCACCTGCCAGTTAAAGGTGACTAATTAGTCCTTTATGACATTAGTTTAGTGGATTCACACAGCTAGTGTTGGTATTTATGGCATGGTACTGTCACCCTTCTAACTAGAGTTACAAGTTGGACCCCGATTAACTCAGATTGGGGCATGTCGGTTAGATGATACCTCCCACAGTCTCAATATAGTATTCAGTATATTTTCAGTTCAGTTTGCATTGACCAAATGTATATATTCTCAGTTATTCAGTTATATAGATTATAGGCTTTTAGTTTCCAGATTATTTTAGAAACATGCTTATACTTGGTCTTGCAATCATAGATATTACTTGTTTATTGATTCATGCATAGTTATCCATGTATTTTAGCCAGTCCTTTATCTCATATACTAGTATATTCAAAATACTGACCGCATACTCTTCGTTACACTATGATGTCTTATATCATAGGTTTGGAGACTCAATTTTTCGACCGTAGTTAGACAGTCAGCATTACTTAGCAGCTATAGTGGTGAGTCCTTATCCATCGAGGACATATTATATATCTTTTAGTACTTTAGTATTTTATTATATTAGTCTGTCAGAGTTAGTTAGGGGCCTGTCTCATCAACTCCTCAGTCAGTTAGAGAATTTCAGACAATCAAATAGTTAGTTAAACGGTTATTTAGTTTATCAGTCTTTTTAGTGTTATTAGTTGTTTTAAATTGATAGTAGCTTTTAGTAATTCACTGGATGCTTCAGATTTGTATTATTTCAGTAGTTTATCTTCCGCACATATGTATGATTTTTATTTTACTCAATGGTCACAGCAGGTATCAGCGCATGGGTTAGCTTGTGATCACTTGTGATTGTAAGCATCGGTGTTGTAACTGGTGGGTAGGCCTCAGATTATGATAAAACTTGATATAACAGCCTAAGGTTTTACAGTGTCCTAGGGTGTCTGAAATTCGCATTGAGTAGAGTCTTGTGCATGGATGTGAAGCGCTCCACACTTATGGATGAGGCTATGAGACATTTTAGAAAAAGTTTTCCTTCTTTCAATATTCCTATCATGTGAAAGAGTATGATCTCTATTTAAACTCTTTTTCTAACTCATCCTTCATTTTGTTTATAGGCCATGCCTCATAAAAAAATAACAAAAGAAGAAATAGGGACTAGCTTACACCTCTGCCTATTCATGAAGATCCCCTGAATGGACATGTCTCTGACGTTGAGTTCAGAGCTACTTTTACTACCTTAGCCTATTCAAAAGTTTCTCAGAACAATCAGTAAGCTGTTGGTTCATCCAATCCAGTGGCAACTACAACTACATCTAGGATTTGGGATTTCACCTAAATGAATCCCCCTCTATTTTTGGGATCCAATTCTGAGGAGGATACGCAGAAGGTTTTGGATATGGTGCAAAAGGTGATCGATATCATGGTGTCACTTCTAGTGAGAGTGCAAGCTTGGTTATATATCAGCTGTAGGATATAGGTCACACCTGGTTTAAGCAGTGGAGAGAGGACCGTGGTGTTAATGCAGGGCCTGTTGAGTAGAAGGAGTTTGCCACAACTTTTCTAGACAGGTTCTTCCCATTAGATTTTAGAGAGGCTAAGATTTAGGAGTTCATTAACTTGAAGTAGGGTGGTATGAGTGTGATGGAGTACTCGCTTTAGTTTACTCAGTTGGTGAGGTATGCTCCTAATGTGGTTGCTGACAATAGGTCTAGAATGAGTAATTTTGTGTCTGGTGCAGCTGATAGCATAGTTAAAAAGTGTAGGACTATCATATTGATTAAGGAGATAGACTTATCTAAACTTATGGTTTATGCTCAGAAGATTGAGGAAGAGAAGATTAAGGATAAAAAGAGAGAGAATAAGAGGGCTGAATGGGTTGTTTTAACTTTCCCAGCCAAGGTCAGAAGGTGGTAGCCGTTCTCAGTTCCATCAGAAGTTTTCAGCCCCAACTCCATCTTCAACTAGTGCGTCAGTGCCTAAGTTCAGACAAGATAGTCGGGATAGAGCACTAGGATTTAAGTCCTAGGGTAGTGTGAACAGTAGTCGTACTAATCCTCTCTACGAAAAATATGGTAGGCATCATCAGGTTGTGTGTAGAGCTGGCAGTGATGTGTGTTTTGGATATGGCAAGACAGGACACAGAGTCAGAGATTGCCCAAAGGCTGGTCAGCAGGGTCAGTCTAATCGTCTTCTAGTTCCAGTTGATCACCCGACTCAGCAATATGCCACTTCTAGTACAACCAGTGGACGGCATCAGAACAGGTTGTATGTCCACCAAACTTGATAGGATCAGTAAAGTTCTCCTGATATAGTTACGGGTACATTACAAAATACTTATAATTAATTTATTTTAAATAAAATATCCAACAATCTCCCATTTGTTTAACTATAAATTATGCTAAAACGATCAAGTCATGTTCGTGATAGGGTAATATATCTTCCGATTTGAACAATATCTTAGTGTAATGTCACAAGACAAAATCAAATTTCCATGTAGCATTATGGCTTTGAACATGTTATTCCTTGTGATAACATCAGTGACGCTACATACATAAGTATTTTATTCCAACATTTCACTCAACATGCAAAGCATTTTCATGGCCATGTTCTATCCAAAATTTATGAACATTTATGAGAGAAAATCCAACTTCTAATTGAAGTAGTATGTTCATGTAGGTGAAGTTCTTTCAATGTCTTTGTCATATTTGAGATAATTGTTCCTTGAACAGAACCTCATTAAGAGTGTTAGAGCTCAACCCCCAATCTATGACAACTAGTACTAATATATCTCTTACTTAAGTACTGAAACATCCACATATCAATAACTTGTTATTATCCTTCGAACCCATAACTATTCATTTCATTATTTAGGGTAGAATTGCCATTATTAACGGACCTAATTAAGGAGTTCTAATGTAATCAACTTGAAGTTTTATTCAATAACTTTATTTTAAGAAACTTAGTAAATAGATTAGTCAAAAAATTTGACTTTACCAATGTGATAGAAGTTATTTGATCTTGAATTAATTTTCTCACATAATCATGTCAAAAGATTATGTGTTTTGACTTTACATTATATAATATTATAAAATTGATTTACGGTGGATTGATTATCAAAAAATTGAGCTCATATTTTGTAAAATCAATGAATTCTCTTAAAATTCCTCAACTTCTCAACTCCTTTGCTTGCTTTTACTAATGCAAGTCTTTTTTTATTTCAAGATATTGTATCTCCTACCAGCCTGTATAAATATATTCTATTAAAATAGTATGAAACTTAGAGTTTCATAAATCTTGAGTTCTCCAAAGAAAATCAATAACTTAGATATTGGCTCTTCCAATAGTACTTGGTTAGACAAGTTAAGCCATAATTCTTTCATGATAATTAGTTAACTCGATGTAAGATCAAATAGTGTATTTGTCTCTTTTATGTTCAAGTGACTAAATTGTTTAACACTTTCTCAATATAATGAGATTAACTCTATATATTATCCCTCACTATTTTGTTTAATCTTGATACCCAACATAGTACCAATTTTTCAATTTCCTTCATTACAAATGTGAAAAATAAAACCTCATTGTTTCTATTATGACTTCTGTATTAAGTATTACACTCAACATATTGAGAAACTATCATACAATATCAAATACCCCTAAAAAATTATAAGATAAAAAATACTAACTATCTCAAGTTTATGCTCTTCAAATATATATTAAATGCATATTCATTCTAGTTTTGCATTGTAATCGTATGTCAAACACCTCACCACTTTAAACATATCAAGTCACTTTTCATATAACAAATAGAAAAACCCAATTTACTGTAGTAGTACATATTCTCTAGATCTCAAATTCACTTATAACAACTTTCAGGTACAGACACATACTAGTAAATAATGTATTATTTCATGTTATTCTACAACTTCATAGTTGTTATAATATAACAAAGAATAAAGAGGAAGAGTAGAGAGAGAAGAGAGAGTAATTGTTATTTCTCTTGAGGGTTCTCTTTTCGGTACTTGAGGATGATTTACAATAAAGGAAGTCCTTCTATTTATAGGGAATTTTTACTCCTAGTTTCTGACTAAAAGATAGATACTTCAAATCTTGATAATATTAACTAGACCTTATAGATATTATCGATATTCTTGATATACAATTACTATAAATACATTTATAACACTCTCCCTTAAATGTCTAATTGATAGATAATATGCCTCGTTAAAGACTTACTAGAAAAAATCTAGTAGGAAAAAATCTAGTAAAAAAAAGAGTAAACATCTCTAACAATACGCATATAGGCTTCCTTATTAAAATTCTTATAGGGAAAAACCAATGGGACAAAACCTCATAAGGAAAAAAGAGTACAATGCGTATTAATTCCCTCTAATAAGAACTTTCTTGAGCCTTTGCATCCCAATCTTGTGCACCATCTTCTTGAAAGTTGCAGCAGGTGGAAACTTTGTGAATAACTTAGCTACATTGCCACTTAAACAAATCTAATGCAAGTTAATATCACCATTATCTTGTAGCTCATTTGTATGGAAAAGCTTTGGCAAAATATGTTTTGTACTATCTCCTTTTATGCATCCTTCCTTAAGTTGTGCTATCCATGTTGTATTATCGTAGACCTCAAACACAAACACTCTCGGCTTACTTCATGAATATATGTTATCTTAGCATGGTTCGTTGAAGTGGCTATACAAACTGCTTTGTATATCTCCAAGATATAGCAGTATCCCCCCTTGTGAGCACATTGCATGTTTAAGACTGAGATTCATGTGGGTCAAATTAATCAACAAGATTGGTACTGTAAGTTTTAGAATAAATAAGATCATGTATTTGACCTCATCTTCATGTCTCAGTAAGAGCAGAACTGTATTTTGCTAACAAATTAACTGAAAAGGCTATATCAGGCCTTGTAGTATTTGCAAGATACTCTAGTGTTGTGAACCAATTGCACTAAGATATGGTACTTCATATTTCTTATTTTAGAAAATAATCTATTACTATTGAAAACTCTCCAAGAGTTTCAATAATATTCAAACTATCAATTTATCCCTTATAAGGATAATAAACAAGTTTCCTAGGAACTTTATATGTTTCAGGCATTCTGAATCCTTTAGCGATTTTCATATAGATTTTTTCCAAGTGACAATATTCAACATTTTATGTGTGAAATATTCGAGTGGACTACAAATCAAATAATTTTTATACTTATCAAGATGCAACCTTTCATGTCACCTGATAAATATTTTACGTCAGCATGCTTAAATTAACATTGAATTCACATCTACGTAATCTTTCACAATATTGTATCAATATTGTTCCAAATATATCATTGATGATATATCATTTCGTATCGGTTCATAGTGTGACATAATATTTTGAGATCTCATCATTTCAATATTCTTAGGTACCTGAACCTCTCATAAGATTTTCTGAAGTGTTATGTCGCAGGCTCTTTAAGAGCATATTGCCTTCTTATTATGATTATTCGCTTCTTATCCTTTTCAAGAATTATTTTATTTGGAATCAATTGGTTTACTATGCTTCATGCATGCATATACTTGCTCCTTTAGGGACATAAGATAGGAGCACTTGTAGCTTAAATATAAGATGCTTTCGTCATTTGACTTGAATTATCCTTTGAATGAGGATCTGATGATAATTCCTAACATATTTCATAGCTGCTTATAATCTCCCCCTTATGTTAGGAAACTAACATACATTCTCTATTTTTTTGAGAAATCTATCTTTGTGCATCATGATATATTCAATAATCGTATACCGTACATCAAATTTTTTTTAGATAGACAACGTGTGGTTCCTGACTCAAAACAAATTTTGAGGGGGAATTGATCATAATTTAATGGTTTGATTCATACAAAAACTTTTATACATATCACATTTCAAACCAACACATGAAGCTTTGTTCTCATTAGCACTGGTTCATGTATTTATCGAATGCATTCAATGCCAAACCAGCATTATCAAAATGAATTATCTTGATTACACAATCTGAAAATTATGCTCTTAACTCAATTTTATTAAGCAAGCAACTTTATGAATATCAAATCATAGGTTGACAATAAATGTACAAATGATTATCTTATTGATGCATCTTTACAACATATCACATGATAGGTGAATGAATCCTTATTCACCTTTGATATTTTTTAGAATTTAGGAGATCCAACCCCAATATTAGCTAGTCCAACCAACTTACCATGAGAACAAGCAACATTAAAAGTTCATGAAGAATTTTCTAGTTCTTTAATATATGTTTAATAATCACTATGTACATCTTTAGGATGTCTCAATAGTTCATGTTCATTTATGAACTTATTTGTGCTAGTAAACTTCAAGTTTACCTTGGCATGTGTCTTTTACTTTAGTAAATTTGAGATTTACTATTACATGAATAAAGTTCATATTTACTACTTCAGAAGTAGATTTCAAAATAACTTTTCTCGGTTATTCTGCCTCTTTGAGGTGAGTTATGATACCATCATAATCAAGTGTATGTTTGTATTAATAAGATTTTATAAATATGATCGCATTCACCTTAGAGAATGGATATGTACATCACACAATCGAAATTCTCATTCCTGGTAATGGAATATGATTGTGCTTTAAGCCTATTAAATTTTGATAGCTTAGAACCTCTTTCATGATATTGCTACTTCAGGAGCATATCAAGGCATACATATCTTTTAGAGTATATCATATATTTCTAGTATATTCACTTCAAGAATGGAGCAAATTGTCATCTTTCAAACTTATCATATATTACTACCATATTCCCTTCTTTGAATGGATGAAGTATATCACCAATATGGTGCATTGAGATTCAAACTAAACGTCTTATTTATATAAAGGCGTCTTAGGTTCATAAATTGATGGAACGTGAATCCAACATTTTATCATCATAGTGGATCGAGCTCTTACCTGATGTCTTACCCTATTAGATACGGCTTGAATTCATCATCATACTTTTTAACAATGTTTTTCTTCAAAAACAAATATAAGAAACAAATAATCTCAAACCAAATTAATTCTCTCAGATCCACTATGCAATTGATTGTGTATATAAAAAAGGAAAAGAGAACCTTAAGTTCTTTGACATACAATAAAATAAATTTACTGGACTACTATTGAAGTAATGTAAAAGTGATCCAATAATGAAATTATCACAATTTACAAAAAGTCATATGAATCATTAATATAAGAAAATAAAAATACATGAATTAGCATCAACTTTTTTTTCTTTTTATAAATTGAAAATTAATTTAAAAACAAGCAACAGTAATGGCCATACACATGCTGGTGATGTAATTGTCAGTTTATTCAAGAGTTTCATCACGATATTTCAAGAAAAAATATAACTTCTTAATAAAACAAGCCAACTAAATCGATTTCTTACGGTACCAAAAATTTAAGGTTACCATACAGATCTCAATTGGTAAGAGACTTCGTGTTGATAACGCTTTATAAAATGACAAAGAAAAAAAAGAAGAGTAGAGAGATAAGAGAGAGTAATTATTATTTCTCTTGAGAGATTCTCTTTTCGGTACTTGAGAATGATTTACAATGAAGGAAATCCTTCTATTTATAGGGGAAATTTGCTCTTAGTTTCTGACTAAAAGACAAATACTTCAAATTCTGATAAATATCAACTAGATCTTGATAGATCTTATTAAATCTTGATAGATCTTATCTATAGTCTTGATAAACATTCATTATAATGTAAATACATTTATAACAATAGTAAATTTCACATATGATCTTTATGCAAGAAGAACGAATTATAATGATCACATAAGAAAATATCATTCCTAATTATCATGCATATCAAGGACATCATAAATATATCATTTATCCTAAAATTTACGAAAATAAATTTCACAAAATCACAAAGAATAGAAAATTATAAATAAATAATAACTATGGTTAAGAAAATAGAATGCGATTTTCATCTATCTTCTCTTGATTTCGTATCAACTTTAATGGCATTACTTGAAATTGATGCACAGTAGAAATATCGTTTCAGTATCACAATCAATGGTTTGACACATAAACATTATTGCAGATCATTGGGACTTATTCCTTTTCTTAATATTAGAATATGAGAATCAACAAATGTGTAGGAAACGTTCTCTTATGATATGAGAATCAACATTGGTTTGTCTCTAAAATTTCAAGTGTCTGCTTTCCACACTTATACTATTCATACAAGTATGTAAATTAATTTTCACATAGTTATCTATGTCATTTTTTCAGTGTCACAACTAAAAGACTTTGCCTCAAAGATTTTATTCCCTTTCACTAACTACTCCCGTGTAAATATATTTCCCCCTTCCTTTCACGTGATCTACACCTTATTTGTATCAACGCTTACCTTTTAGGAGAAAAACCTCACTCCCTAATGTGGATACAATAATAATAGCAAATTCATTTGCATACTTAATTTTTGATCTTAGGAAAATTTTTCATGCATAAGCATAAGTGCAGGAGATATACTTCTTAGGATAAAATTATGAAACCCAGGAGATATACTTATGAAGTTCACATAAGAAAATCAAGATTTTGAGATAGAAATAGAAGCATATTGTGTTTTTATATTTATCAGCTCATATGCTAATTTTAAGGTGAATTTCATAGATATAGTATAAGAAATAGTGTGATTTTGAGAATACTATATAGAACTGAGGAGAGAAGGTTAAAAGTACCATAGTTCTATACACTATGTACCGTAGTAGGTTATTATTCATCTTGTCCAAATAGACATGTCTATTATCCTAATGGACATGTCATGTATTATTGAGCTTTTCCTATTGAGGATGTTTAAGTGATCACCCTAGTTAGCCTTTATATCCTGGAAAGGTATACTGGGCCTTTTCAATGAGGGTTTTTACATAGGACTCCATACGGACTCCATGTTGCTCGCATGATTTATGTTAGTTAAGATAATCTCCCATAGAAAAGATAAATTTCTGAAACCAAGTGTAATTACTAACACAGTTTATTAGATTATGCTTTACTATATTTGCTCATGTTTGGCTTTTAGTTTTTTTTTATAATCAAGGTGAGCCTATTTACTCTTAGCATGCATGTTTTCAAATTTATGATGTATGATTGATTTTATTTCTTGCATTCACCCTCATATACTCAGTTCATTCAAGAAGAACTAACCCCATATATGTCTATGTGGCTACATTAATTCTTAGTGTCAATTCTAGTATTTGTCCCTAGAAATGTGATTGGCCACGGTCTCATATCTTATATCCAACCAGTTTTTGAGTCCTCATAGTACGAGGGACAAACATATATTATTTCTAGATGCTTATTATTACTAGTTCGGATGTTATGCTTTTAGTTTAGGTCAGTTGGGTCTGTCTTAGTGGCTCTTTAATTTTAGTTAGAGTCTTCTCAAGATTAGTCATACAATGTGTTTTCTTTTAGATTCTCATAGTTTTAAATAATGTTAAGTTATAGTGTTTTATTGAGAGTGTAGATCCATTGAAACTAGTTTATAATTTTCTTCAGTTTTTTCTTATGTTTTAAGTTTATTTATTATAGTTTAGAGTTGAGCAGAAATCATGGTTTATCTTCGGAGATACTTGTAGTCCTAAGCACTGTGTGACGTTCAGGGTTTATCCTCGGGTCATTACAAACTTGGTATCAGAGCCTAAAGGTCTTAAAGTGTCCTAGGGATTCTGAAAAGTTGCGCTACATAAAGTCTAGATCATGGATTTGAGGGGCACCTCACTAATGAGAGAGAGGCTATGGAAAGTACTTGAAACTATCCATTCTTTCATGATCTTTATTGTGATTTAAAGTTATCCCTATTTGCTCTAATTTATGCATTCACATGATAGAGAATGCCTCCTCGTAGAGCTTATGCCTATAAAAATAGAGATCATCTAACCCCATCACTATCTGCAGACCTTTTGAATGAACACGTCTCCCATATTGAATTTTGGGATTTTTTCCAAGTGTTGGCTCAAGCTGTGAATACCAATACTTGGGGTAATCAGCCAGTAGCATTTCTAATTTAGCAAAATGGAAATTAAGTTGCGGCCAGAGTTTGAGATTTTATGATGATGAATCCACCAAATTTCTGTGGGTCAAAGCTTAATGAGGATCTTTAATTTTATATTGATAGGGTGAAGAAAATACTCATACTATGTATGTTACAAAAGAAGAAAGTACGGAATTAGTTTTCTATTAGTTGAAAGATGTTGCTCATGACTGGGTTACTATATGGAAGGAAGGTAGAGGTGAGAATGCATCTCCTATGAGTTGGGATGTATTTCAAGTGCCTTTTCTGGATAGGTTCTTTCCTCATGAGATGATAGAGGCTAAGGTAGAGGATTTTATAAACCTGAGGCAGGGCTCTATATCGGTGAAGAAATATTTCCTTAAGTTCACCCAGCTAGTTAAGTATGCACCAGAGTTGTTGCTAAATTTCAGGACTCATATGATTAAACTTGTCATTGGAGTGTCTAATTTGGTAGTCAAAGAGTGATGGTTGTCATATTAGTTGGGGATATAGATATTTCTCGATTGATAACTCATGATTAGTATACTGAAGTTGAGAAACTAAAGAAATGAGAGAAGGAAAATAAAAGGGCTAGAATTGGACAATTTGAGTATAGTCAGCAAAAGTTAGAAGGGGGAAATCATTCTTAATTTTAAAGTCATTGTCAACACCTGCACCATCTTCATCCAATGCCCCCATACCCAAGCCTAATAAAGAATAGTGGGGCAGGGCATCGACTTTTAGATTTTAGGGTAGCATTGTTGTGGGATCCAGTTATCCAGCTAACAAGAGATGTGGTCAAAATCATCAAGTTGAGTGCTTTGACGACAGAACAGAGTGTTATGGATGTGGGAATATAGACCACAAGTTGAGGGATTGCCTCTTTGAAAGAGTGGGTAATAGGGATACTCTCCCCCAGTTTCAGTTTGCTATATCAACAACTTAGATAGGACACTAGCTTCACAACAGGTCACATCATCCAATATCAATGGTGGTCAGTAACAAAATTAGTTTTATGCAATAATTTCTCTTCAGAAGTAGGAGAGCTCTCCATATGTAGTCACTTATGCTTCGTGTCTTTTACCTTGATATTTTTATGTTCTTAGACCCGGGGTCAACTCTCTCTTTTATGACCCCACTTGTTGCTGTGAAATTTAGTGCAAGTCTGAGAGTCTTTCTGAACCTTTCATAATTTCCACTCTAGTTGGTGGATAAGTTCTTACTAGACGAGTGTATAAAAAGTGCTCTATTACAGTTCTCCATAGGGTCACTTTAGCAAAGTTAATAGAGCTAGAGATGATAGATTTTGATGACATTCTTGGAATGGATTGGATTCATTCATGTTATGCATAAGTTCATTATTTCACCCAAGTAGTGAAGTTTCAGTTTTCTAATAAGTCCGTCCTCGAGTAAGGGAGGAAGGGGCGGTCTTCTAAGGGTAGTTTTATCATCTATCTTAAAGCTAAAAAGTTAATTTCAAAGGGGTATATCTATTACTTAGTTTGGATCAAAGATACTAAGTCAAAGATCCTAAACATAAAGTCAGCTAGCGTAGTCAATGAGTTTCTCAAAGTCTTTCTGGATGATCTTTTTGGGGTACCTACCGATAGATAAATTAAATTCGGGATTGATCTTCTTTTAGATACTCAGCCCTTCTCTAGTCCTACCTATTGAATGGCTCCGATAGAGCTTAAGGAGTTGAAGGAGATGCTTAAGGATCTCTTACATAAAGGGTTCATTAGACCTACTATGTCTCTGTAGGGTGCTCCAATTCTATTCGAATGCAAAAAAAGATAGTATCAGAATGTGTATAGATTATAGATAGTTAAACAAGGTCACCAACAAGAACAAGTAACCTATCCCCAGGATTAATGACTTATTTGACCATCTTAACGATGCTCGTTGGTTTTCAACAATTGATCTTAGGTCAGGATATCATCAGTTGAAGGTCAGATAATATGACATTTCAAAAACTGCTTTCAAAATACGATATATTAACTTTGAGTTTGTGGTTATGTCTTTTAGACTAACAAATTCTCTTACAGCCTTTATGGACTTAATAAATAGGGTTTTCAAGCAATTTTTAGATATGTTTGTCATTTTTTCATAGATGACATGCTCATCTATTCTCAAAGTGTGGAGGAGCATGCAGACCATTTGAGGGTAGTGTTGCAAACTCTTAGGATTGCCAGCTGTTTGCAAAGTTTAGAAAGTGTGAATTTTGGTTGGAATCAGTCACTTTTTAGGGCATGTGATTTCAGGTGTTGGTATTCACATAAACCCTCAAAATTCAGATGAAGTGAAGCACTAGACTAGGGCCATTACTCCATCTGATATTAGGAGCCTTCTGCGTTTAATCAGTTACTACAAAATATTTGTTGAGGGTTTTTCCTTAATCGTTGAACCATTGACCAATTTGACACAAAAAAAGTAAAGTTTATATGGTTAGATGAATGTGAGAAGATCTTTCAAGAGTTGAAAGATAGATTGACTTCAACACTAGTGCTAGCTTTGCTAGATAGGTTAGACGGATTTGTTGTGTACTGTGATGCCTCCAGAGTTGGGTTAGGTTGTGTTTTGATGCAGAATGGAAAACTAATAGCTTACGCCTTCAGACATCTTTATGACCACAAGAAGAATTATCTGACTCACGATTTAGAATTAGAAACTATTGTGTTTGCTTTGAAAACTTAGAGACACTATTTATATAGTGTGCATGTAGATATTTTCACCGATCGTAAGAGTCTTCAATACGTATTCAAGCAGAAGGAGTTAAATCTTCGTCAAAGAAGGTGGTTCAAATTGCTAAAAGACTATGACATAAATGTGCTCTACCATCTGAATAAGGTGAATGTATTAGTAGATGCTTTGAGCAGGTTGTCCATGGGTAGTATAGCCCATATAGAAGGGAGAAGAAGGAGCTAGCCAATAATTTACATAGATTAGCTTGATTAGGAATATGTTTGCTAGAAATAGATAATGGTAGTGTAGTAGTTCTAAATGGTTTAGAGTCATCCTTGGTGGCAGAAGTGAAACTAAAACAATGTAATGATCCTATACTTAGCCGCTAATTAATGAATATAGTTTATTAGCAAAAGGTTGAGGTTTTCTCCTAAGGGCGAGATGTGTCCTTCGCCATTAGGGTCATTATGTGTTCCAAGTATTGATAGGTTGAGAGAAAGGATATTAAAGGAAACTAATTGTTCTAAGTATTTGATTCACCCTGGTGTTACCAAGATGTACTGTGACCTGTAGAAAATTTATTGGTGTTATGACGTGAAGAAAGACATAGAAGATTTTGTGGCTAAGTGTCCCAATTATTAGCAAGTGAACATTGAGCACCAAAAACCAGAAGGTATGCTTTAAGATATTAGCATCTCTACTTGGAAGTGGGAAGTCATTAATATGGATTTTATTATGGGACTTCCTCGCACTATACATCAGTAGGATTCGATTTGGGTTGTTATAGATCTGATGACCAAGTCAACCCATTTCTTGTTAGTTAATACCTCAAATACAATTGACGATTATATTAATCTTAGGATTCCCTAATCCATGATTTTAGATTGATGTAATCAGTCTACTTTGTAGTTTTGATAGTCATTTTAGAAAGGCCTTACAACAAAGGTAAGGCTTAGTGTCGCTTTCCACCCGCAATTAGATGGTCAGTCCAAATAAACCATCTAGACTCTAGAGGAGTTGTTGCGAGTTTATTTAATTGACTTTAATAGAAATTTAGACGATCATTTATCCCTGATTAGCTTGCCTATAATAATAGTTACCATGTTAGTATTCAGATGGCTCTCTTCGAAGCATTGTACGGATACAAATATAGATCACCTATAGGTTGGTTTGAAGTTGGTGAAACAACTTTGGTTGGGAAAAATTCTATTTTCAAAGTCATAGAGAAGGTTCAGTTGATTTATGAGAGGTTAAAACCCACTCAAATTTAGTAGAAGTCGTATGAAGATATTAGAAGGAGAGATCTAAAATTCCCAATTGGTGATTGGGTATTTCTTAAGGTGTCACCCATGAAGGGGTGATGAGGTTTAGAAGAAAATTAAAGCTCAGTCCTAAGTATATTGGTCCTTATGAGATCATGAAGTGTGTTGGAGTTGTCTCTTATGAGCTAGATCTTCCTTCAGAACTAATCGTAGTTCATCCAGTTTTTCATGTATCTATGCTGAGAAAGTGCATTGGGAATCCATGATTGGTAGTGCTCGTAGGAAGTATTAGAGTGAAAGATAGTTTAACCTATGAGAAGATTCTGGTTGAGATCTTTGATCAATAAATTCGAAGATAAAGAAATAAGAAAATGGCTTTAGTGGAAGTTTTACAGAGAAATCAATCCGTAGAAGGAGCAACATGGGAAACAAAATTAGATATAATGAGTAGATACACCCATTTATTCAATCCTAGTGCAGATTCAGCTTGATATAAGAAAAACCTTCTAATCTATTATACTCACTAGTATCCTTACTCATATCAATTTATCATATGAAGTTCGTGTATGATAAGTCATTTCAGTTGAAAGTTCATGTTTGAGGTGAGTATTTTAGTTGTATAGTAAGATAAGCTTCAGACACCGGCTCAGTAAGTCTATAAGATAAATCTTTCCCCATCCCAACCTTTATTCGAGGATGAATGGTCCCAAGGGAGAGATAATGTTAGACCCCAAAATTCGAGTGATTTTACTTTGATAATTCCTTTGTGTTTAAGTGTGCATTTTTAGTTGATTAATGATAAGGTATGTCAACAGGACAATTAGGAAGTATTTCAAAAATTTTGAAATGTGTTTCGAGACATTTCAGAGCCCCGAAATAGTGAAGGTCCATGTTATAGGCGTGCCACGGAGGCATGGCACACCCTATCATAAAAAATAGTGGCTTGGCATGATAAGGGTATGCAACACTAGCTGGTCACTGCGATTAGGGTGTACCACTCCCTTGGTATAAGCGCTAAGGGTGTGCCATGCCCAAGGACACAGAAATGCCAAATTTAAGTTTTCTTCTCAAATTTTTAAAGGTTTTGGGTATTTTGCCTTCTAATTAATCCAATAACACTACCAAATCTATTTTTCCACCCTCACAAGTCAATACACTCGATTCATCTCCTCCCAAACCCTCAAGAATAATTTCTTCTCCAAGATTCAAGCTTTTAAGGTCCCAATTCAACTTTTCTCCAAGCAATTCACTAACTCCAGGTATGTGGAGTTTGAATAAGGATAACCTTTCATCCTTGTGTCCAAAAGTTAATTTTTTACATTGAATTTAAGAAATTAAGAACTAGGGTTCATACCCACTTTCTTATGCTATGAGATTTTGATGCTGCCTCATGAGTTGAACATTATTTCGCAGATTATTTCATGATATTTCAGTTTCTATCCACTAAAACAATCTTAAGCACCGAGTTTTGATATTTGATATAAAGTTTCCATGAGATATTAGATAATTCTAGTTTGGGCATAAAGTACTCAGTTCACAAGAAATTCAAGCTTACTAGTTCAAGTTACAAAATTATTACAACATGATAAAAGTTTCAGTTTTGATTTTCATTGAGTACAAACAAGATATGAAGTTCACATAACAAATCAAGATTTTGAGATATAAACAAAAGCATATTCTATTTTAGATTTGCCAGCTCATATGCTTATTTTAAGGTAAACTTCAGTGATATTGTACGAGAAATTGAATGATTTTGACAGTATTATCTAGCACCGAG
>NC_061115.1:56055187-56265352 GCF_002878395.1 Capsicum annuum
CTTTGGTGATGGATGTGTTGACGCGGCGTATTCAAGAAGAGAGGCCTTGGTGTATGCTTTTTGCAGATGATGTAGTTTTGATTGATGAGAAGGGGGGGATGATAAATTAGAGGTGTGGAGACAGACCCTTGAGTCTAAAGGGTTCAGGTTCAGCAGGAGTAAGACAGAATATTTGGAATGCAAGTTTAATGACTTGAGGCAAGAAGACGAGGAGGTAGTAAAGTTGGATTCCCAGGCGGTGTGTAAGAGGGATAGTTTTAAGTATCTTGGGTCCATGATTCAGGGGAATGGTGAGATTGACGAGGATGTATCCCACCGGATTGGGGCAGGATGGATGAAGTGGAAGCTCGCCTTGGGGGTGTTGTGTGATAGGAAGGTACTGCCTAAGCTTAAAGGAAAATTCTACAGGGTGGCAGTCCGTCCGGCCGTGTTGTATGGAGCAGAATGATGGCTAATGAAGAACTCTTACATTCAAAAATTGAAGGTGGCGGAAATACGGATGTTGCGTTGGATGTGTGGGCTTACTAGGGGTGACAAAGTTCGAAATGAGACTATTTGGAAAAAGGTTGGAGTGGATTCGGTGGAGGACAAGATGCGAGAAACCCATTTGAGATAGTTTGGACATGTGAAGAGGAGGGGCACGAATACCCCGGTTCATAGGTACGAGAAGCTTACTTTGGATGGTTTCAGTTGGGGTAGGGGTAGGCCAAAGATATACTGGAGAAAGGTTATCAGGCGAGACATGGAGCAGTTACAGCTCATAGAGGACATGACCCTAGATAGGAAGATCTGGAGGATGCGGATTAGGATAGAAAGCTAGTGCCATTTTGGGTCGCTGGAGTTGGGCATTACTTGGTAGGGTATTATTCTTGTTATGACACCTTGTTGCATGCTTTATTATGAGTTTGTTTACTGCTCTTTGATTATGATTCCTTGTGGGTGACATAGGTATGTATTGTGATCTTGTTCCATGCTTTATTAAGGATTTGTGTATTATTCTGTGTCTTGAGTCGGGGGTCTATCGAAAACAATCTTTCTACTTCACTGGAGGTAGTAGTATGGACTGCGTACATCTTACCCCCCTCCCCCACCCCACTATGTGGGAATATACTGGGTTTGTTGTTGTTGTAATATACACTGCACACTTTTTTTTTATGAACAAACAGAACTTTATGAATAAGAAAACTTAACGACAGACCTTCCTGATCGACAACTTATGGATTTCCTACAACAAGACATCTAGAGACATTAGATATGTTGTTTCGGGCCAAATTATTATATTACTCCAGTCCTAAGGCCAGATATGAAAGAAGTTCCCCAATATAATATTAAAAAAAACACAGACAAAATTATATTTTGTCATAAAATTTTGTAAATAAAGTACATACTCTATTAACAGGCGAAGATCACAATAGTTGATTAGTAGTATTGCAGCAAAAAGCCCTAGCAATATCTTCTTTAATCACACCTCGAGACAATAATAACAATCCTTTTTTAATCTTCTTTGGACTTTTCAAATCCCTAGGAATTTACAGATTAATCCATCGTTATTGCTAAAACACTGAGAGAATAACCATATACTAGGGGTATATTTATAATTTGTTTACAAATGTTATAAGATCGAACAACTGGCGGTAATCCGCACGGCTATCCAGATCTATAATATTTAAACATATGTACTAATAAGTAATTTACTAATTTTTACAAGATCGAAAAACTGGCGATAATCTGTACGAAATTTGCCTAAGACCCAAATGCAGACGATAATTCAGGAATGAATTTCGACTCAAAAGCATTACATAATCTGGATACGTAAGCAATGACGATATTTATAATGGTCAAAATAAAAGACGTATGCAATGATATAAAAGATAAATAAATGGATGGATGGAAATTAAAGTAAAGACATGGCCATGTGAAGTCCTCCATTTGCCGACATGTCTACTTCTGTTATTCCTATTATGGATCTTTTCAAGTCTGACCATATATTATCATATATTGTAACTAATACCTTAGTTCCTAGATTTTTTCTAGTTAAGCCTTTTAATCCTACTACTATGAGTCCCATATGCATGAGGCTCATGCTTGACTTGGCAATCTATGTTAAAGATTCTAAACTTATTAAATTTACACTAGCACTATCATTTTCAATTACGCATAATTGCTCTTCCCTATAATGTTTATATAATTGTGTCATTGAAAACATTCCTTCTTTGTATAAAGTCTTAGCGCTTCATAGTTTTAATTTGTTTTGTGGAAAAAGATGGAAAAATGTAGTTGTAGTAGACTACATACAACATATACAGGGTAATCAAGAACCAGATGCGGAAATTATATGTAGATATTTAGAAACATTTCTAGGAGAAAGTACTAAATCACTTTGGAAAGCTTATAAGATAATATTCCCACAAGACTTTCAAGAATTAATAGACTAATGATAGACTAATCAATATAAATATAGACTAATCAATATAATTTTTACAATATTATTGGATTTCATTTTTTTTTAAGACCATACGTATATTTTCTACGTATAGTTTCAATATAAGTTGTCCAAATATTGATTAGTCCTAGTAAATTAATAACTTCAAATATTTAAAAAATATGTAATAAATTTAGTTGACTTTCTAATTTTTATTTGTGTCAAATAAATTTATATATATATATATATTGGAGTAATAAATTGGTTCGACATGTCTCTTCTTCTTTTCCATAAATAATTTTAATATTTGGACTTTGTTTCGTACTTGTCTCTGAATTGTCTAAAATTCGTTGCTTAAGGATGTTAGGTGCTGCAGATGCCGCCACTTTAATCATTGAGAGAGATTATGTTGATGTATGAAAGATGAGGGTTTGAGTGTATTTGGATACATTTGGCCGTAAAAATTATTCACTATTTTTTTAAATTTTTTAAATTTAACTTAATTATTTGAAATTATTGTTTGGCAATAAAATTATAAAATCAATTGAATTTGTTTTTCGAATTCAAAAAACGATTTCTAATTTATCTTCAACCTCACTCTCACTTTTACAATTGTATTAAGGTGCACTCAAACATTTAGAGTACTCTATATTCTTTGAAAAAGTATGACGAATCACATGCTTCCTCTTTAATCTATACTCTTAAAATTCAAATAAATTAAAAAATATTTGAAATCTATAATGCCTAACTAATGTATTATGATTTTTTTTAATTTCTCATTGATGACTGTAAAAAGATCATTTGGACCATTACTCGATTTTACTGTTGTCTGATATGTGTATTGGACCAAATTTAAATTTAGATTCACGAGAGCGGTCCTTTATTGGGGATAGACCACTCACTAACAATTTATTTCATAGCTGAAATTTAAACTTGAGATTTTTAATCAAAGTCAAAGAAATTTTTGTTATTTTTTTTTAAAATACTTGAGGGTAAAGGAAGGGAGTTACAACTTGGAGAATCGAACCCCACCAATAAGGTGGAAGTTTAGGTACATCAAACTAAGTTTAACTTAATCATAGAAGTTGAAAATATTAAGGAAATAATTTACTTAATTAATCATATATTCTATACAACAATAATAAATCCATTATAATTTCAATATATATGTATAGAATATATATATATATATATATATATATATATATAAGTGAGTATCTTGTATTCATTGATTTACTTCATATGTTTTGTTTGGTTTTAGTTGATCCTCCTGCTAAAAATATTTATTTTAGTTTATTTATCTCATAATAAAATCAAGAATAGTGCAGTATATATTTTCTTTTTATCCTTGGCATTAAATAATTATATAAAGTAATAATAATTAAATTTAAGATTTTAAAATATTATTACTAATAAAATTAATTTAATAAAATATATTTTTAAACAATTTCTTTTTAAAAAATTTATCAAATCAGCAAGGATCAAACTAAAATAAAATAAAGGAAGTAGTACTTTTCTTGTATTAATGTTTTATTTTTCTTGTATTAATGTTATACTTCTGCTTCCTTCCTTGGGTCCAATTATTGTTTTCTTTCTTTGTCATTTCCACATCATCTGTCTTTATTATTTAACTATAAAGTTTAATGCGTCCATGCCACGTGCAACGTTGCAGAAGTTTCGTTCTTCATCGGTAACCTAACCATATTCTAAGGTTTTATATTTGTTTATTAGTTTAGCCGCAATTGTAATATTTGATTATTTAAAATTAAATAATTTTATTTATTGTGTAGTTTTGTAATGAAGTGTAAAATATTAAATTAATTTTTAAAAATTCTTCACATTTTAATATAATAATGTAAATATAAATATATTTTTTAGTGTAAACGCATATGTGTTTTACCTCATCACTTTTATGTTTTGATTACATTCTTATTACGTGCTTAAAACTTTTAAAAATTTAACACTTCTTAAGTTTTTCTTATTTTAACGTTTTTATATTTATTTCTAGATTTTTCGAATCATTTTTAAATCAGATTTAGTTGATTTAGAATTCTAAAATTAATGAAAAAATATTAGTTATCATTAATTCTCATGACTTCTAATAAGGAAAGATTTTATCATAAATATATTTAATTAATTTTCAACTCTTAAATATTAGAAAAAATATTGCAAAGATGATTTTGTCTAAAACAAAGATTTAACGAAGGACAAAAAGTTCAAACGACATTTCTAAGGCCTTTCACACTTTTAATAGATTATAGATATAGATATAGATATAGATATAGATGATAGATATAGATAGATAGATTATAGATATACATTATAGATTATAGATATAAATTATAGAATATAGATATAGATATAGATGAAAGAAAAAGAAATGAAAAATTTCTAGTTCAAGATATATTTTGTAACAGAGCATAGTTACAAGAGAAAATTGAAGTAAAGGTGTCTTTTAAGTCTTGAATGAAGGATTAGTAGCATTGACCAACAGATAGGGTCAAACATCATTAGGAAACTTGATTAAGTTAATTGTGGACTTGATTAATATTTTCTAAACTTTCTAATCTTTTCAAAAATACAAATCAACCCAACTCACACCCCTGTTCAATCCAAATCAATCACTCTCTCTCTCTCCAACTTTTCTCAACTCTCTTCCAACCAACAGTTCTGTAAAATTTCTCCCTTCAACCTCCGACGATAAATAGTCGGGCGAGTTCCTTTTCGACTTTCAACCGTTAATCGACGTGAAGACTTCTCCGACGACAACAACTTTGAGTTCTTCGTCGTCCCATTTTCCTTTTCACATGTAAAAAATTATGAAGAAACAAAGGAAGTTGAGACAACTACTCTTCTAGTATTAAAATATGAACTAAATAAAATCCTAATTTTGGGCATTTCTTCTTCTTGTTGTCGTACTATTGATTCAAATTTGTTGGTGATTTTTGGTCACAGTTGATGTTATTAGTGTATGTGTGTGTGTGATGTGTTGGTGTTGCTGGGTTGATTTATTGTTTGTCTTGGTAAAAATGGTATTGCAACAGATAAAATATCTAATGTAACAGATAAAATATATGATGCAACAGATGAAAATCTGATGCAATATATGAAAATCTAATGCAACAGATAAAATCTGATGCAACAGGTGAATAATCTAACAGATCATTCATCTGTTGCGATAGATGACTCTTCTGTTTGGAAAAAATCTAAACAATATTGATCCAACAGATAACTGATTAGTGATCTGTTTTTATTCTTTCCAACGGGTTACTCTTTATTTTGCAACAGATTAGGACTATTTTATTCTTTCCAATGGTTTACTCATCTGTTGCAACAGGTAGATTATATGTTGCAACAGATAACATACTTGGTGCAATAGATTAGTGATCCGTTTTTATTCTTTCCAACAATTTACTCATCTGTTACAATAGGTCTTATATGTTGCAACAGATAAAATACCTAGTGCAACAGATTAGTGATATTTTTTATGGTTTTCAACGGATTACCCATCCATTGCAATGGGTCAATTATATGTTGCATCAGATAAAATACCTGGTGCAACAGATTAGTGCTATTTTTATGGTTCCCACGGATCACTCATCCGTTATAATAGGTCGGTTATATGTTGCAACAGATAACATACCTGACGCAATAGATTAGTTGTTTGTTAGAACTATTACATTACTATTATGCATTAATCAGTTATAATCTATGTTATATTCCTGTTAATTTAAGATAACATGACTCTCAAAAGAAAAGGAATCGAATAAGTTCAAGTAAAGGAATAAGTGCAGCAGCTCAACTATATCTACCACTCTATGAGCTTTCTTTACAAGCGTTAACTCAATTAGGAGCAGAAGATAATGAACACGAGGAAAAGGAATCTTTCAAAAGAGTTGATCCAAATGCTAATAGCCCTTCCGCCGAAGAGTTGGTCAAAACCTTCAGCATTGATCGTTATCCTGTGAGAATGCAGTACGATGGTGCCACAGATTTAACGGGTGATCTCGTGGTTAAGTCAGTCATGGGAAAATCTTTCGACGCCTTCAGAAAAATACTTCGAGAACAAAAATTGGATTCTTATTTCAGGAAAAGCTGATTTGGGCAATATCTTGATTTACTGGAGGACAGCAATGCTCGTTTTTAGATAAAAATGGTATATGATCTTCTCAAACATAGGTTTATGTATGAAAACAAAGATAAGATGGATGAGGTGTGGATAAATTACTATGGCATGCCTGTTTGTTTTGGTTGGAAGGAGTTTGCCATAGTTACCGAACTAAAATGCTATCCTCCTTCTCTTTCTCAAGTTATACTTATTCTGACCCAAAAAAAGCACCCCGCACACCCAACAAAGGAAAAGGCAAGTCAAGTGATCGTGATGACCTGGTGTCCATTGTTGGTCCAAGCTTTAAAAACAAAAATTTGATAGAAGTGTTGAAAGATAAAGGACTTTCAAAGAAGCACAAGCAATCATTGCGCTTGGTTTGGTTTGTACATAATGTTCTTTGGGCGAGAGACGTTAACAACAACATAAGCCTCAGTTTAATAAATCTCTCTGAGGATCTTGAGGTATTTAAAAGCTATCCTTAGGGTTATGAAAGCTTTAAAATGACTGTCGAATATTTGTTGACTTCGTTAACTCCAAAACCAGTCAACTTATATGGCTTTCTATGGGCCTTCATGGTAAATATTTCTTTTATCATGATATGATTCATCATTTTTTTATTCAATAATACTTTTGATTTATTGGCGTTATGTTATAGGCTTGGGCATTTGAAGCCATTCCTTATTTGAGACAACAAGTGAACTACTAGGAAGAAGTTTCCTGTCCAAGAATTCTGAGATGGTTGTCGGCCAAAACCGATAAAAATGCAAATTTTTTTATCTTTTCAACCCCTCCCCCCCCAAGGAAGCAGTAAGTTCAATTCTAATCAAGTTTTTATTTTAATTAATGATTAAATAATTTCATCATCATTCTTAATATATGTACCGATTTATTTTAGATTGTCCATCCGTGGCTTGTTCCGACCAATCGAGAGTTGAAGATGCCATTTTTTCTTACTTTATGATCTGTGCAAACTTTATCGGACCCTAAGGTTGTTGATGGAATAAAAATGAAATTGTTTAGAGCAACAACCATCACAAGAAAAATAATTTTGGAGGGTGGGGCTAATGATGCTCCTATTATGGTTTTTGAAACAACAAGCCATTATGATTATGATCATAATGGTTGTACATATTTTTCTCCAGATTTTACCACATCTAGTGAATTTTCTTCATGCAAATGTCAAGACTACAAGGCGAAACACGATGGAGTGATTAATGCTATTAATGCACTAACTGCTTCTGTAAAGGATCCAAGAGGGGTGTCATTCCATCAAAGAGGATGCCATATCCAGACACTCCAATAGAGATCAAGGCGGCTAAGAGGAGAAGGAAGACACTTCCAAGGCATCATCAATCATAAAAAAAGCAAGATTACAACGCCCCTGTCTTTGTATTGTACCGATATTCAGTGTGCAAGGGCCACAGAAGAGCAGCATGAGCTGAAGAAGGTGAATGTACGTCATCTGTTTTAAAAAACAAACAGGCACAATCTGTTTCAACAAATGATACATCTGCTGAAAATTATCAAATAGATATATACATTTGTTGCAACTGTTGTCTAACCTGTTGCATCAGATTCATTATTTGTTTCAACAGATAAGTCTTATGTTGCAAAAAATGGGTCGTCTGTTCAAAATTATTGTACTAGTCTGATTTACCTATTTGAATTTGTCCGAACAGATAATCCATCTGATGCAACATAAGACTCATCTGTTGCAACAGATGAAAAATCTGTTGCATATCTCTACTTAGCATTGACAATTCTAGCTTTCCAGGTGGATGTCACAGCTACTGCCGAAGAGCATAATATCACAATTGATAATCCATCAACTGCTTCTAAAGATGAAGCAAAAGTGGAGCCTTTTAGTTTGGGAGAACGGAAGAATTACCTGTTTGAAGGGTTCAACATCTAGGACGAGGCTCCAAAACAACTAACACAGTTGATCAACGACTATTCAGAATGGATTACCGATGGGTTGTTAAAGCATCATGCCGGCAGGTACATAAATCAATTTTATGGATATTGGTTTATACAATTTTTGTTGTAATAACCTGACATTAACACATACAAATTATCATGTATAAAACAAAATGACGAGCGCTACAAAGTGAACGAATCGAGTCTTGGTTTTGATATGTTCAACTTTGTTGTTGCACATCTCGGAACGAAGAATTGGTTCTATTTGATGTCACAGCCCCAAACTTGCTGGAATGATGAGGTTTAAATGTCATACATATTACTATTAATTAATACTTTATTTAATTACATCTGTGTATTGAGTTTTTCATCACGTAATTCAAAATATTTGATAATATGTGCAGCACATCAATGTCATTTTTTACTACCTCCGATAAAAGGCCAAGTTGCAAGCACAAGAACAATACAGATATACAACATGCAATTGTTTGTACAAAGTTTACATCAATAATGCCTACGATAGGTATTGTCAACAGCAGTCGAAAGTTTCCAGAAATAAGGAATGCTTAATCAACATAATCAAAGGTTTTAGCATTCCGACTAGCTTACCTTGGTATTTGGTCGATGAAGTGTACATCCTAATCAATTGTAATGATGAATTCCATTGGGTGTTGGCTATCGTTGTTCTAAAAGAGAGGTGCATCCGAGTTTATGACTTGATATCGTGAGGGAGACGTTTTGGGCCGTCGTCTAAGATACAAAAGATGACCAAAACATTGCTTACTTACCTTGATATGAGTGACTTTTTGGACCAAAAGGTTCATACTAATTGGTCGACGATTGAAGCAAACTGGGATAAAATGGCTAATCCATTTGATATACAATATGTTGAAAGAATTACTCAACAAACCATTGGTAGCCTGTAAGTTAAAGTGTCATGATTTAGTTTCATTTCACAAATTTCACAACGCTTGCATAGACTGGAAGATATGGATTATCTATTTTTATAATGCAGGGATTACGGTTTTTTTTTTCCACCTATGCCAAGTATTTGAGTGATGGATTACAAGTACCAAATGATGGACTTGATGTCGGATTACTCCGCAAAAGATATGCTGCTCTTTTATGGAAATACAAAAAAGCAAAAGCTTAGAAGCCGTACACAACCGACATTAAAGATCCAGGATGACCAAAGCCGAATTTCGTAGCACCGGATGAAGAACAACTTGTCCATATTGATTAGATCTTTATAGCTTGAGTCCGTCAATGTAATAACCTATCCTCCTTGGTTTAACTTGTTGATTTATTTGTAGAGTAGATCATTTGTACTCATAATTATTTTTTTTAAATTTCATTTATTTGTTGAGTTATTTCATGTAATTTTTGAAGGCTTCGATTTATTTTATTCTGTCTATGAATATAATTAATCCTTAGTTTTAAACATGTTAATTGAATTGGAGTACTAGATTTAAATATCGTAACAGATAATACATCTGCTGTAACAGATGACATATCTTATCATATAGATTTAGACTTATATTACAACATGAGATGCAACACGTAGGTTATCTGCTGGAAATTATATAATAGTTCTTCCTACTTTTTTAATTTGCTTTAACAGATTACTGATCAGCTGCAACAGATAAGTTATATGTTGCAACAGATCCTATATCTATTGCGATAGACAGACTGGGAACATCTGCATAACGCAACAGATGACCAACTTATTCCAACAGATAATCAATATATCACAACAGGTACTATATCTATTATGATAGATATAAAATCTATTGCATTATAAAAATTCAACTTGGCCAGACATAAAAATTATTGCCACTACATGTAAAGAGAATTTGCTTGAAGTGAAAATTTGTTATCGGGTTCGTTTCTGTCTTTGTACATGTTTTTTTTTTATACATAGTCTCCAACTATTTAGTTAGTACCCCATACGCTCAGACCCATTGCATCTTTCCCACAATGGTGTCTCACACATCGGTCATTTATGTGTCGGTCAGCAAACACTCGATGTATGCAAGCAAGTACGAACCGCACGCTACACCAATTGTATTTCTTGGGAGCTGGATGCTCTTATTTCAACCTTCAAAATCCCATGATTCCTTCACCAAGACTTCAGCCGGTAAATGATCCATCAGCTTACTCTGCATCAACAACTTGGGCAACAATATCAAGAGTGGCTTCATGTAGGTTAAAAATGTCTTCTCGCTGAAGACAGGTAAGTTGCAGTCATAAACCTTAATATTTCCCTCGTATAGTAGTATCTCAACAGTGAGAAAATATGTGACATCCACGCTCATGACTGCAAGGATTGTCTTTGCCTTGGTCCATCTCTTGCCGTGTGGATATGGACTCTTTCCTCTAACATATTTAATTGCTTCTTCATCCCATTGGAACGTAGAAACTAACTGATCAAATCCCGAGCCACCGAAATCAGATATCTTATAGAGTTTAGCGTACCTATCCTTGAAATTATTGTAGAAGTTGAGGTCCATTATCCTATCGGCAACATCATAAGTATCCGGGTACGCTAATTGCCTGCCCCTCATGAGGCAGTGAATTTCATCAATTTACTGTGGTATAAGAAGACAATTTTAAATAAGTTAGAAATTATGAGGAATAATAAAGCAATCAAAAGAATATGATGTAGAGGTTCTCTGAATCAGTTCACAGATTACCCAGCCAGCGTAACTTATGTAATAGATGTGTATTATGTTGCAACAGAATACCAAGTTTTTGCAATAGATTACGCATCTGCTGCGTAGATTCTTCTACACGGAGTAGATTAGAAGGGTAGGTTAGCAAAAGTAAACTTACCTTGTCCTCATACCACACGCACATATTTGTCATATTCGAGAAGTCTTTGGTGGCAAATGAATACATCGTGTATTCTTTTTGAACCTTCATCTTAATGAATTCTTCTAGTTCCTTCTTCTTCTCCTTGCCAAGCACCGCGAATATGTTCACCTTCTTCGGTGGCCCTTGAACTTTATCAACTATTGGAGCGGGGGGAGTTGCAATTTTTGCTGATTTCAGAACAGAGAGAATTTGTCTAATTTTTCTTCTCTTCCTCCTAACCTCCACTGTAGGAATGCATGGCTCCCTCACCTCGTTGGATGGTATGACACCCATCCTAAATTTTAACTCCTCGGCAGCTTCAGCAATAGCTTCTAGATTTTTAAGTATTTTATCCTCTCTGTTCTTACGCACTTTGCATTTGTAATGAGAACATGAGGGTGAGGAGGGGTGAGAGGGACCATTGTAAGGGTGAGAGGGACCGATATAGGGGTGAGAGGGAGGACCTGTGGAAGGGGTGTTTTCAAAATTATTTATTTCTTAATGATCACCAACACGCTCATAATCACGACTGGAAATAGAAGCATCAGTAGGATGGCTGCCACCATCACAAACAACTCCACCAGCAACACCCCAAGAAGAAGAGCTCGGATCTATTACAGTTTGAGGTTGGTCGTGAAGAGCTTTAACATTAGGCTGACCTTGCCTAACTGCTCTTCTTATGGATATTGCTTCAACCAATTCCTTTTTTATTAACTCTACCGTTGGATTTTCTTTTGTATCAACAAGACCCAGAGTAAGAAAAAAGTCATCCCCTGCTCATCAATGGTAGGTACGATCCAAGGATGCACAACTTATAAAAAATAGGAGGAATCTAAATCATATAATAATAATTTGCAGTCATTTAGATTACATGAGGCTCGGGTTATGTTAACACAGCCAACTTATGCAACAGATGATCTAGCTACCATAACAGCTGATCTATATGTTGAAATAAATTGATAATATGTTGCATCAGATTACCCATCTGTTGCATAATTTGCAGTAGATGGGTAATCTATTGAGTAGAGTTTAGAGACCAAAGCAACATATGGTTAATCTTTTGTGAAATATGGATCGTCTATCACAACTAATTACCCATCTGTTGCACTAGTTGCAGTTGACGGGTAATCTATTACAACAGACGACCCATCTATCGCAACAGATGGAACATCTGTTTTAATATATTTCTTTGAGGCAAATTATTTTAGTTAAAAGAAGACGTACTACATCATCCGAAGGGTTAAAAAGATCAGCCTTGTTAATATTTTTTTTGCTGCTCTCTACTCCAGCCAACCACCTAAGGATCCTTGGATGAGAAACCTTATTCAGGTAATCCTTGAAATGCTTTCAGAGGGAAGGAATGGCTTGACATGCCCAAGCCTAAAAATTGTAAACAGGAAGAAAGTAAAATAAAAAGTCACAAGTATATTCAATATAAATTAATAAATGAGTAAAAATAGTGATCAATTTTACCATTAAAACCCAAGGAAAGCCATATAATGTAGTTGTCTTTGGCTTTAGCTCTTTCAATAAATATTTGACAGTCAAGTAGTAGCTGTCGTATCCCCAGGGATAATCGTTGAATTTCTCAAAATCATTAGCAAGCTCCAAAAAATCATGTTCTATGACTTTCCTGACGCCTGTTGCCAATAAAATAGAATGGACAAACCAAACTAAGAACAATTTCTCCCTGTAGTGCTTTGGTATTTCTTTATTCTTGAGATGCGTCATCAAATCCTCCACTTTGTATCTAGGTACAACAATGCCCAACAACCCATCTTTTTTTACCTTGCATTTGTTGGACCCTTTGTGGGGTATTTTCTTGATGACAGGTTCTTCTGGACGATCGCATCTCAAGCCCGTCACAATGGCAAACTCTTTCAATTCAAAATAAATCGATATGCCACAATAGTTGATCCAGAATTCATCCATCTTTTTTTCACCCTCCTTTGGACCTCCATCATCCCCCGCATACTTGATACTGTGCTTGAGAAGGCCATATACTATGCTCATTGGGAAACGGAGAGGGCAAAGCCCAGACAGCTCAAGAAAGTGTGCAAAGCAGTTCTTCTTAAAAAGTCCATCTATGCTTTCCTTCATAATACTCCTAAGTTCGTCAAAAGGTATCCCCAACTGACATTTAAGTACAAGATCACCAAATACTGCTTTAGGGCTATTCATCGGCATCGCAACTCTAAACTTTTTGATACTAATGGTTTTGATAGAATCATGATGGAATTTCGATATTATTTCATGCCCCATTGGTGAGGAGGAGTTATCACTTTCCTCGGCTTAATTTTGCCCTGATTGAGATTGTTCTGGAAGTTCCTCCGAATCTATCTATACTCTATCCTTTTTTGTTTGGTGATCGGAAGTTGATCCACTTTCTCCACTTTCAGTTTGTTTTCTTTTGGGAGACATCTTTTAACTACAAATAAAAGAAAAATAAAAAATACATTGCATTTGATGTCTGCATAATTTTTTTAAAAAAGGTGAGACAAATTTCAGTAAATTATTCTTACCGCATAACAAAAAAAAAATACTCTAACGGACAACCCATCAGTTCGAACAGATGGGGAATCCGAATCTGTTTGAAGACCTATTTAGCATCTCCCAATAGATATTCCACCTATTGCAACAGGTGGACAAATTTCAATAAATTATTCTACACCATATTACAAGAAAATAATCCAATAGATAACCCATCAGTTGGAACAAATGAGAAATCTGTTTGAAGACTTATTTAATATCTCCCAACAGATCTTCCACCCGTTGCAACAGATGGACCACCAACACCACAACCAATTCCACCAAGACCACCACCAATGCCACCAATACCAACACCAATACCACCAACACCACCGCCAAAAAATACAAATACCAACACCACCAACAACAGCCACCAACACCACCACAAACACCATCCAACAATACCACAACAGTCAACAAAACACTGAGAGAAAAACTAAGGTTTTCTTGGGTGCTTCCTACCTTTTTAGCATCAAAACTCAAAATTGTTAACCCATTCTCGAAGATAATACAACTAAAAGTCTTCTTTTTATCATTAACTAAAAGGCCCTATTTTTTAGAATAAAGAACAAATTTAGAACTCTTATCAAACTCTGTTACCTGTGAAGACAGAGAAAATGATGGATACAAGCGGGAATGAAGTCAAAAATCAACTCTATATAGTCGTAAATAGAAAGAAAATCAACTTGTTTTGAAGGGTTGAGCAATATGTTGAGTAGTTATTATTTGTATTATTGAGAGAGAGGGAAGACCCTAAGAGAGAGAAAGAGAGAGAGAGAGAGAAAGAGAAGATCGAGAACTTAAGATTTAAAATAAAACATTTTTCGCACAAATGGATGATTTGTATGGATTGATTTGTAATTTTAGAAAATGACAAGTTTTGAAATTGGTAATTTGGTCCGAATTGATATTAATTAATTTTAAAATTTTTAAAAGATATAGTTTTTGAAACATTGAGTTGATGAGAACTCATTTCAACTCAGAGTGATTGATCGACTACTTAGGTTAGGATGAACGCAATATCAATGCCATGCAATTGCCAAGACTCGATTGGATTTGTAGTTGACCCTGCGAGCTTATTCATTCATCCCTAGTTCCATCTAAATCAACTTAGGTAATATCACTATCCTAACATTGAGTTGATGAGAACTCATTTCAACTCAGAGTGATCGGTCGATGACTCAGGTTGGGATGAACACAATACCAATGCCATACAATTAAAAAGACTCGATTGGATTTATAGTTGACCCTACGAGCTCAATCATTCATACCTAATTCTACCTAAATTAACGTAGGTACAATCAATATCCTAATATTGAGTTGATAAGAACTCATTTCAACTCAGAGTGATCGATCGATGACTCAGGTCAGGATGAACACAATACCAATGCCATGCAATTGCAAAAACTTGATTGGATTTGTAGTTGACCCTGCAAGATCATTCATTCATCCCTAGTTCCACCTAAATCAACTTAGGTACTATCACTATCCTAACATTGAGTTGATGAGAACTCATTTCAACTCAGAGTGATCGATCGACGACTCAGGTCGAGATAAACGCAATACCACCGCCATACAATTGCAAAAACTCGATTATATTTGTAGTTGACCCTGCGAGCTCATTCATTCATCCCTAGTTTCACCTAAATCAACTTAGGTACTATTACTATCCTAACATTGAGTTGATAAGAACTTATTGCAACTCAGAGTGATAGATCGATGACTCAGGTTGGGATGAATGCAATACCAATGCCATGCAATTACAAAGAATCGATTAGATTTGAAGTTGATCCTACGAGCTCATTCATTCATACTTAGTTCCACCTAAATCAACTTGGGTACTATCACTATCCTAACATTGAGTTGATGAGAACTCATTTTAACTCAAAGTGATCGATCGATGACTCAAATCGTGATGAACGCAATACCAATGCCATGTAATTGGAAAAACTCAATTGGATTTTTATTTGACCCTGCGAGCTCATTCATTCATCCCTAGTTCCACCTAAATCAATTGCAATGAAATCTATTATAACAAACGACTGAGCTGTTGAAAATTTTCAAACAGGTACTCATATTTATTGCAAGAAATGACATATCTGATTTAATTATCAAATAGACATTTGCATCTATTGTGACAGATGACTGAGCTTTTGGAATTTTTTAAACAGATATTTATATCTGTTGTAACAGATGACATATCTGATTTAATTAATTATCAAATGGATATTTTATCTGTTGTCATAGATGACTGAGTTGTTGAGATTTTAAAATAGATATTTATATCTGTTGTAACAGATGACTGAGCTATTTGGATTTCTAAACAGATATTTGTATATGTTGCAACAGATGACATATTTTTTTAAAAAAAATTTTTTCTCTTTGAATTTTAAAGCAAGCTTCTGGTCTAAGTAGATAATATCAAGTAGTAGTACTTACTACTAAAGGCGGTAAAAAATATTTTTTGGATATCTCAAAAGTGAGTTCATTGAGCAGTCTTGTCTTGTCTTTTCAATGTCACTAGTCTTAGTCTTTCTCGTGCCTCTCAAATTATTAATGAAATTAATTAATATTAATTAATGAATATTGAAAACCCCCACGTCTACGTACACAATACATCTATAGAAATCTTCCTTCAGCTGCAGTTTATTTTATTCAACTCTCTCATCTTTTTCCTTCTCTCCTCTTTAGTGTCACAGCCTTTTTTCTCTCTTTTTTCTTCTCTTTTCATAAAGATCTTTTTGGATCTAAACCGTTCCATATCTTTTCTCGACTAAAATTTTTATTTTGATCCTCTTTTTGATATTAAGGTATGGTTCATTATTGCTCTTTCATTCTCGTCTTCTTGTTTTTAAGTTATTTATATCTATTTTTTTATTTAATTAATAGTTACCCATATCATATTTATTAAAAAAGTTTGAAGGAACTTTTAAGTGTTGAATAAACAAACCGAGGATTTTTATTATAATATGCAAAAAAAGTCATCTATTGGGAGAAGTTTGAAAGTCATGTTGGAAATATCATTTTTTTAATGTATTTTATTTGTTTCTTTATTGTTGATGCAGTTATTGATGTTGTTGGTGGAGTTGGCGTTGTTGGAACTTATGGTGGGTTATTGTTGATGGTTCTGGAACAAAGGATATTGCTGCATTTTTGTTGATGATGTTGTTGGAACAAATATTGTTGTTTCTTTATTATTGATGTTTATGCTGTTGTTGATGTTGCAACAGATGGAGAAACTATTGGAACAAATCAAACCGCTAGAAAGGATGGTTGATGTATTCCATTAGATTCTACATCTGTTGCAACAGACTCCACGTCTATTGTAATGGACTCCACATCTGTTACAACAGACTCCACATCTGATGCAACAAATGGATAATATTCTTTTTATGACCTTAATTTTTTTCCTCTTTTTTGTAGATATAAGGATCTAACAGTTGATCAACTTTTGCCGGACTATCGCAAGAGGCTGCAGTAAAGATGGGTTTGGAGGAATAAGCTACTTGCAGATGGAACCACTTCATATGTGGGAGTTATGTATAACTGATAATGTTATCATAGAAACACACATAGAGTGCACTAATTTTGTGAATATTGTTTTTACTGATTAGTCATAGATCGTTCAAACAAGATATCTATAATTTTATAGTTAAGATTGGTAGGTCCGAACTAATAAGGCTGAGGGACCATGAATATGGTTCTGATACCCTGTTAAGATTCAATGTCGGTTGTTGCTCATGTTTATTTGTCAAGAATTGTGAAGGGATCTAGTTTTGGTGTCATTGTAAAGAGATTCAATAGCGATTGGACTAACTTTTAGGGTGCATTGGACCCTTAGAGAGCCTTCGAAGCTTAGCACTGTGTCTAACAAGAACGGAAAACCAATATAGTTATTGCCCTAGCCAAAATTTATATGGTTGGGTTGCTCGCTCGGGGTGATGATTATATGCCATAAGATGCGATAGGAGAATACCTTTGAGGGAAAATAGGTGGTTGATGGAAGACTATATCATCTGAGAGCTAATTGAAGAAGAGACATAGGGTAGAAAGTAACTTCTAGCGAATCTGGCTAATGGAATTATCTTAATCGATGCAAAATCTGAATCAAGTGCAAATATAAAAGTTTATCTGATAATGTAATTTTGTCTGTTGTGTCTTTGAAAGAAAAATAATGTAGATGGACACTTTGCTAGGGAGCTGCGTGGTCGGGATTATTACCTAGGTAGAAAATAGGAGAAGACCAACAAAGCAGCCTCACAGGAATCAAGGGTTGAAATGATGTTCAGCGAATCTAGAAAACTTATGCATACAACAACTATAGTTAAAATAAGAAATCTAAGCAAAGGTGGCAATTTCTGAATTTCAAATTTCATCCCATGCCTTCTTGTTTGTGTTATTGATCAGGTCCACTGTTCGTTGACCTGATCGAAACCACAAACGAGATTAAAAGGCAAATAGAGTATCATTGCTTCCTTAGCAATATGGTTATAATTGATTGTGTTTTCTTTTCTTAACATGCTTTCAATATTCCTTGGAGAAGATCAGATGCTTGCTGTAGTATGTAAATTTCGATAATTTTCAAGCTTGCCTCCAGCTTGCTGATTCTGTATTCAAGTTGGTTGTTGCCGTCTTAGAAGTTTGTAAAGATATCCTCGTCTCTTGTAAGCTCGATCAGGAACACTACCTTCAAAGTTGTGGCATTCTAAAAGCCCTTCAGAACACTTTCTTCAGAAGCCTGAAAGGATACATGGAGGGTCGTTGTGTTTATTTTAGGTCAAAATGTGTTGATGCACATTGAAAATATGATCCCAACATTTGAACAACACACTTTTATCGAGCGTTGCTCCATGCATCTTGCTCAACTAATTTGATAAATTAGTAATCATAGAGTTACGTAGCATGTGATCTAAATCGGCTCTACCAAGCCTACCAAATGTTACGTAACTCCGAGCTCATTACCCTATCAAAAAAATATAATCGATATAGTGCACAAATCAACGAGCTCACTCTCTCAGCCTTTCTTCTGATCACTCTTCTCCAATATAGATGACAAGATATCTGCTACTCAAAAGTTTACACTGTCGCCAGACATGCTTGCTTGGGAGCAATTCTTCTACAGTTATCTGTGATGTATTTTGAAGAAATTCTCCCAGGAAAGCATGTCTGGCGATGGTGTAGAATTTTGCATAGCAGATATCTTTTCATCTATATTGCAGAAGAGTGATCAGTAAAAAGGCTGACAGATTGGGCTTGTTTAATTTGTGCACTAACTCGAGCATATATTTTTGATAGGGTAATGAGCTCGGAGTTACGTAACGTTTGATAGGCTTGATAGAGCTGGTTTAGATCACACGCTACGTAACTCCATGCTTACTAATTTATCAAATTGGTTGAACAAGATGCATGGAGCAACTCTCGATAAAAGTGTATTGTTCAACTGTTGGGACCACATCTTTAATGTGCATCAACACATTTTTACCTAAAACAAACACAACAACCCTCCATGTATCCTTTAAGGCTTCTGAAGAAAGTGTTATGAAGGTAGCGTTCTTGATCGAACTCACAAGAGACGAGGAACTCCTTACCAACTTCGAAGACGGCAACGACCAGCTTAAATATAAAATCAGCAAGCTGGAGGCAAACTTAAAAATTATCGGGATTCATATACTACAGCAAATATCTGATCTTCTCCAAGGAATGTTGAAAGCATGCTAAGGAAACAAAACACAATTAATTAATCCATATTGCTAAGGAAATAATGATACTCTATTTGCCTTTCAATCTCATTTGTGGTTTTGATCAGGTCAACGACAGTGGATCTGATAAAAAACATAAACAAGAAGGCATGGGATGAAATTTAAAATTCAAAAATTGCTACCTTCGCTTAGTTTTCTTATTTTAACTGCAGTTGTTGTTGGCGTAAGTTTTCTAGACTCGCTGAAAATCATTTCAACCCTCGATGCCCGTGAGGCTGCTTTGTTGGTATTCTCCTATTTTCTACCTAGGTGATAATTCCAACCACACAGCTCCCTAGCAAAGTGTCCATCTGCATTATTTTTCTTTTCGAGACACAACAAACGAAATTACATTACCGGATACACTTTTATATTTGCACTTGATTCAGATTTCGCATTTGTTAAGATAATTTCATTGGCCAGATTTGTTAGAAGTTACTTTCTACCCTATGTCTCTTCTTCAATTAGCTCTTAGATGATATAGTCTTCCATCAACCACCCTTTTTACTTTGAAAGTTTTCTCCTACCGCACTTTCTGGCATATAATCATCGCCCCGAGCGAGCAACCCAACCATATAAATTTTGGTCAGGGCAATAACTACATTGGTTTTCCATTCTTGTTTGATGTAGTACGAGGATTTGAGGGCCCTCTAAGGGTCCAGTACATACTTAAATTTAAGTCCAATCACTATTGGTTCTCTATAGTGATGACAAATATTGATCCCTTCTCAAAACTTGACATGCATAAACACGAGCAACAACCGTCAGTAATTTGTAACAGGGTATCTGCACCATCTTCATGAGGTCCTCACCCTTATCAATTTCAAACCCATCAAACTTAATGGTACAATGCAGGATCTTGTTTGAATGATCAATGCCTTATCGGTTAAAAACTGCATTCACAAAAACATTGTACTTTGTGTGTGTTGTCCCGATGACCTTATCAATAATACATACTTAACTCCCACACATATGATAGTGGATCCATCTGCCACACCTTATTCTTCCTAGTCCATTTATGGCTTAAATTGAATAAACAGGTGACTAGCTAGTTGCAACCGATGACACATTTGTTTATATTGTCAAATAATTGGAGACATTTGTTACGATAGTTGATCAACCTGTTGCAGAAATCAAACAGATATATACATATGTTGTAAAAGATTGCCATATGTTGTAAGTTATCTAACAGAAATAATATAATTTGCAACATATTACCCATCTATTAGATTTATTTTAAAGTAATTTTCTTTTCTTTTCACGATACAATAATTTATAAATAGGTCCCTCCTTGCAAATATGGATGATCCAAATTCGTACAAGAATATTCATATCGAGTCCTTGTGTGAACTTCAAAGGCAGTTTGATGAACTCCAGAGAGATTTGGCTAACTTTGGAGCTAGGATGCCAGATGAAAAATATTCGATTGACAATATTAATAATAATAGTTGTAATAATAATTAGGTAATGTTATTTATTTTAGCACATGTATGTATTTTCCTCCTTTTGTATATCGGATCTACCCAAGGGATTAAAAAATCTATGAACATTCATTTCATTTTGTTGTCGACTTTGAATTTTTTTATTTCTTATTAGTATTTAATAATAATCATTCTATTTATTCCTTGTTCTCAACATGTCGACGGTTGGTGGTAGGAATTGAGCAGCAATTTGTGTCTATTAATCTGCAATGACAGATCGATCATATATTGCACCTGGCGGTTATTAATAAAAAAGGGTTATTGTTGTTATTGGGAGGGGGAAAAGAAAAAGACATGACTTTCCAATTATCCAATATGAAAAATGTTTTGTAAATAAATAATAAGGAAAGAAATGATAAACATAATTTATAACCACAATTTTAATAACTGATCGTGACTTTTCACCATTTTTGTTTTTGAATTTATTTTTTAAAATTATTTATTATATAATAAAATGGTTATTATTTTATTAAGGAATTTGAAAAGCTATTTTTTTATTTATAAAATAAAAAAGTAAGCAAATTTGGATTAATGATATGATGATAGTTATTTTTTTTTAAAAAAAGTAGATTATATGTTGCAACAAATAAATTATCTGATGCAACAGGTTCACTATTGTTGCAACAGATGATATATCTGTTGTCGCAGATGATTTATCTGATGCAACTGATATCGAATCTATCGTCACAACTCAATAAAAATGGTTCTTAAAAAGAACTAATTAATAATAATAATCTGAAAAGTCATGACTTATCACAATATTTCTTAATTTAATTAAGTCATTACTTTTTACATTAATAAAAAATATAATTAATAAATGGAGATGAACAGTTAGATTATATGCTGCAACAGATAGGCTATCTGATGCAACATATTTTATATTTCTTGCAACAGATAATATATTTGCTGTCACATATGTATTATCTGATGCAATAGATATAGAATCTGTTGCCATAATTCAATAAAAATGGTTCTTTGAAAGAACTAATTAATAATAATAATCTTAAAAGTCATGACTTATATCACAATATTTATTTTCTTAATTTAATAAAAAAAGTAATTAATGTATGGAGGTGAATAGTCGCGCCCTTTTGCCTCTCATTCAAATTCAATCCTCTATAAATAGGTCCCTCCTTACTCAATCGTTCATTCAACTACACTCTATTTATTTATTGCATCTTGTATTTCATATTACACTTTAGAAGATAAGATTATGACTGACCCAGTGTGGAACATTGCTTTTCTGCAAGATGCCGTAAATGAACTTCGAAATCAAGTTCGTGACCTGCAATGGAAACTGGGAGGAGTTAGAGCAAGAATACTCCGCGAGATACGCAGGCTGAGGAGGGCCTTTTTACTTCCGGTTGAAGATTGGCCAGCTGACAATGATGATGATAATAATAATAATTAGATTATAATTTTTCTTTTAGTCTATTATATGTATTTTTATTTGTTTTTGTTTAATAAATAAATTATGTTTGATATTTGACGTTTTAATCCATATTTAATTTTCATTCTGTCTATTATCTTCTCAACAAACATGTCGACGATTCGACGTAAAAAGGAATAATTTAGAATCTAGTAGCAATAGCAAGATTTATCTGTTGGGTTTGTGGTAAGGGTTGATGTGTTGTTCAAAACAGATAACTCATGTTGCAACAGATAAGAAGTCTGATGCAACAGATAAATAGTCTGTTTTAACAGATGACTAGTTTATTGCTTTGCTTGGCTCTGAGGTTTTAATTTGTACTCCCTCCGTCTCAAATTACCCATTCCAAATTGAGATGCCACATTGATTAAGAAAAATAATTAATAATATGTCTAGTTTACCATAACCCACTGATCAGTTGGTGGGATAGTAGACGTGTTTGAAATAACCATTGTTTGCTATTCAATCAAAATTTCATAAGAGAAGAGAGCTTTTAACGTCGGTCGGTGTATAGTCCCCCTATTAATTGATGTTTCGATTTTAATTTGAAGAAAGAGTGATTAATACAAAGGGTAAAACATGGATATTTTTTAATCTTTTCTTGATTAATAAAAAAGACAAGTAAAATAAGAAATTGCATTAGGAAATTTGGGACGGGTAATTAGACGTAAGGAATATCCAGTAGCAATAGCAAGAGTTGAAACATATTGGTTATCTGTTGGGTTTGTGGCAGGGGTTGATTTGTGTTGTTTCAAAAATATTAATCATCGTTGCAACAGATAATTAGTCTGCTGAAATAGATAAACATTCTGATACAATAGATAATTAGTCTGATGCAACAAATAAACATCCTGATACAACAGATAATATGTCTGATGTAATAGATAAACAGTCTGATGCAATAGATAAATCTTCTAATGCAACAGATTACTCATCTGATGCACCAGATTATTGATCTGTTTAAATTATGGGCACTTATGCTGGATTCATGATCGGGGTTCTATCCATTGTTGAAAAAACAGAAGTGTACCTAGATGGCAAATACAAATAAAATTATAATTTTACTTGCCAAAGTCACCTATGACAGATAAATATCCTGATACAACAGATAATACGTCTGATGCAACAGATAATACGTCTGATGCAATAGATAAATAGTCTGATGAAATAAATAAATCTCCTGATACAACAGATTACTCATCTGATGCACCAGATGATTGATCTGTTTAAAATATGGGCACTTATGCTGGATTCATGATCGGGGTTCTGTCAATTGTTGGAAAAATAGAAGTGTACTCAGATGACAAATACAAATAAAAATCATAATTTTATTTACCAAAGTCACCTATGAAGTAATGCCAAAGTGGAAAGTGATGTAGTAAACAAAATTTGACCTAAGAAATTGGTCAGATCGCAGCAGTAGCGCTGCACCACCAGCAACAACACCAACAATAAATTATCGACAAGAAGAAGATGAAGATGATAATGAAGTAGAAGATGATGATAATGAAGCAGAAGATGATGAATAAAGCAGCAGAAACAGAAACAATGAACAACAAAAATTGCTAAGAGAGAGAAAACAACAATGGATCAGAAGAAAAAGAAAGATACCTTTTTCCCCTCTATTTTCTGTTATTTTAGGTATACATTGGGATCAAAGTGTAAATTTAAAAAAATGTGGGTTATTTTCAAACTTCCTTAACTTTCTTAATCTTTAATAAAGTAATTGTCACCTCAAACTAATAATTAAGACTTGTGTCACCTACACCTCAATTAAAATTTTTTTGTCACCTGTGACCCAAACTCCCTAGTTACTACTACCGTCTGCTCCCGTTTGTGTCGAGATGTTGGAAGGACGTATGCCAAAATACTTAATTTTGATCATTTATTTGGGTATAAATTCTTCAAATATTTTTTTAAAAAATTATATATTTAAAAACTGCTATAAAGTACTACGTACAAATTAACATTACTAATAATTTAAAATATTTGAAGAAGTTATAATTAAAAATAATTATTTAACTCTCCAAATATGGAAATACCTTCATATAAATTGAGACAAATAAAATATAATCAAAATTTCCAGTAGATATATTAATAAATTAGATTTAAAACTCACTTATTAATACCACAAATTATTTTCCAAAATTAGAGAACTTATAAAATTTAAATCCGTTGCTATGAGATTCATTCTTTTTCAGTTTCTCCTCTCCTATTCTTTTCCACATTATCTTTCAAAAAACTTTCGCTCTTTTCATCCATCTTATTTTATATAAAAAAAATAGTGTCGTGTTCAATGCAGGGACGGACCTACGTAGTGGCGAGAGGATTCACCGAACCCCCTCGGTAAAAATTACGTTGTATATATAAGGTAGAAAATCTATATTAATGTACATATATTAATTTTGAACCACCTGACACAAGATTGTTGGATACCTCAGTGGTACAATCTCCATTTCCTGGGCCGCTACTTTAGGCTTGGTTTTGGGTTCGATCCCCATCAGGCTACTTTTTTTTCTAAAAAAGTAGACTGAAACCTACAGGAAACCTATAGAACAAAAAAAGAAGAAGCCTACAACTATTAAAAAAAGACTACATACCTCACCTTCTATATAAAAAAAAACTTTAAAATAAGTTAAAATATAAGTTTAAGTATAAGCCTAAAAAAAATAATTAAAAGAAGTTAAAATATAAGTTTAAGTATTTTATATTTATAGACTATATACTATTACGTCCCTTGAAATTATATTTTGTTGGTTGATTCACACATTTATATTTTTATTTTTCGAACCCCCTAAAGAAAATTCCTGGATCCGCCACTGATTCAACGAGTAAAATGTTATTTGACTTGCATATGTTACTGTACCTCCTATTCCCTTCGTTCCAAATTAACTATCAATCTCACTTTCAAACAGTCAATCTAGTGAATTTTCAAAATTAAATTCAATTAAATCAAATTTAATATTTCATAATTAAAATTTAGATATTAAAAAATTACATAAAAATCATATATTATATTATATTTTAAAAATAAATTAGTAAAAATATATTTTAAAACATTAATTCAATTTTTTAAAAATAAAACATGAAAATTTATTTGGAATGGAGAAAATAATACTTCATCCATTCAATTTTACTTGTTACATTTTAGCCTGACATGCTCATTAAGAAAATAGTAATTAACATGACTATTTTACCATACTATTTCTATTAATTGATGTTAAGTATTGACTACTGAGTATTAAAAAATAATTTTAAAAATAAGTAATTAATGTTAAAAGTAAAATATAAAAATAATATTTTTATTATATATTAAAAATGACAATTAAAAGTAAAAGTTTATTTTAGAAATAAAAAATAAGTAAGAAAAAAAAAGGGGTAACTGAGCAAGAATTTGGATCCAAAAGTTAGCTTAAAAAATACACTTAAAATATAGTCAACCAATCAGGCAATCACGAGATGTCTGGATCTATTAAAGCTTGCTACTTCCCTCCGAAAGTATGTTAAAAGAAATTATAAATAAGAAAATAGTTTTAATGATTTATGTCCTTAAAAATATCTTAAAAATTTTATAAATAAGTGTGAATATTTTTAGAAAATTTTAATTGTAAGAATAGTATAAAAAATTTAATTATTTATTTTTTATTTAATAAAATAAATAATTAATATTAAATACTGTAATTATTTTTAATAAAATGACCAACTAGTATAAAATGGAAAAATATATATTAATATTGTCATTTTCCCTGCACGATTAAGGTTTGATGAGTAAACAATGTACCATCACTAATTATTTTTTGTTGGAGGCTTTGCGCTATAGGTGACAAAAGACTTTTAAAATGAGGTGTGGGTGACACAAGTCTTAATTATTAAGTGGAGGTGACAATTACTTTATTATGGATTAAGAAAGTTGGAAAAGTTTGGAAATAACCCATAATTTTTTAAATTTACACTTTGATCCCAATGTTTACCTAATATAATGAAAAACAGAGAAAAAAAAGGCGTCTTTCTCTCTCTTCTCATCTATTGTTGTTTTCTCTCTCTGAGCGATTTTTGTTGTTCATTGTTTCTGCTGTTTTATTCATCATCTTCTGCTTCATTATCATCATCTTCTACTTCATTATCATCTTCATCTTCTTCTTGTCGACTATTTGTTATTGTTGTTGCTGTTGTTGTTGGTACAACGCTACTGCTTTGACCAATTTCTTAGGTCAAATTTTATTTCCTATATCACTTTTCACTTTGGCATTACTTCATAGGTGACTTTGGTAAGTAAAATTATGATTTTTATTCGTATTTGTCATCTGGGTACACTGTTGTTTTTCCAACAATGGATAGAACCCTGATTATGAATCCAACATAAGCGTCCGCAATTTAAACAAATCAATCATCTGGTGCATCAGATGAGTTATCTGTTGCATCAGACTTATTATATGTTGCATCAGACTATTTATTTGTTGCATCAGACTAATTATCTATTGCAACGGATGATTAATCTGTTTGGAACAACACAAATCAGCCCCTGCCACAAACCCAACAAATAACCACTATGTTTTAACTCTTGCTATTGCTACTGGATTCAAAATTATTTTTTACGTCCAATTGCCCGTCCCAAATTTCCTACTTTGATTTGTCATTTTACTTGTCTTTTTCATTAATCAAGAAAATATTAAAAAAATTCCATGTTTTAGCTTTTGTATTACTCACTTTTTCTTCAAATTAAAATGGAAACATCATTTAATTAGGGGACTATACGCTGACCCACGTTAAAGGCTTTCTTCTCTTATGAAATATCGATTAAATAGCAAACAATGGTTATTTTAAACATGTCTACTATCCATCCAACTAACAGTGGATTTTGGTAAACTAGACATATTATTAATTATTTTTCTTAATCAATGCAGCATCTCAATTTGGGACGGGAAATTTGAGATGGAGGAAGTACAAATTAAAACGTCAAAGCCAAGCAACAAACTAGTCATCTGTTGAAATAGACTATTTATTTTTTGTATCAAACTGATTATCAGTTGCATCAGACTTCTTATTTGTTGCAACATATGAGTAATCTGTTTTGAACAACACATCAATCCCTATGTCACAAACCCAATAGATAAATCTTACTATTGCTACTGGATTCTAAATTATTCCTTTTTACGTCTAATCGTTGACATGTTTGTTGAGAAGATAATAGATAGAATTAAAATTAACTATGAATTAAAATGTCAAAGATCAAACATAATTTTTTTATTAAATAAAAACAAATATACATATAACAGAAGATCCTGCATTGTACCGTCAAGTTTGATGGGATCGAATTGATAAGGCTAAGGTCCTTATGAAGATAGTACAGATACCCTGTTATGAATTACTGATAGTTGTTGCTCGTGTTTATGCATGTCAAGTTTTTAGAAGGGATCAATATTTAGCGTCATTACAGGGAACCAATAACGATTGGACTTAACTTTAAGTGTGTATTGGACTCTAAGAACACCTTCGAAGCCTCGCACTACATCAAACAAGAACAAAATACCAATATAGTTATTACCCTATCCCAAATTTATACGGTTAGGTTGCTCGGGGTGATAATCATATGCCAGAAGGTGCGGTAGGAGAATGCCTTCAAATGAAAATTGGTGGTTGAAGAAAAACTATATCATCTGAGAGCTAATTGAAGAAGAGACATAGGGTAGAAAGTGTAACTTCTAGCGAATCTGGCCGATGGAAATTATCTTAAAACATGAGAAATCTGAATCAAGTGCAAATATGAAAGTGTATTCGGTAATGTAATTTCGTCTGTTGTCTCTCAGAAAGAAAAATAATGCAGATGGACACTTTTCTAGGTAGCTGCAACTAGGTAGCATGGTCGGGATTATCATCTAGATAGAAAAGATGAGAAGACCAAGAAAGTCGCCTTAAGGGAATCGAGGGTTGAAATGATGTACATTAAGTCTAAAAAACTCACGCCAACAACAACTGCAGATAAAGTATGAAATCTAAGTGAAGGCCGCAATTTCTGAATTTTAAATTCCATCTCATGCCTTCTTTTTTGTCGTTCTGATTAGGTCCACTGCTTTTGACCTGACCAAAACAACAAACGAGATTGAAAAGCAAATTGAGTATCATTACTTCCTTAGAAATATAGTTATAACAAATTGTGTTTTCTTGCCTTAGTATGCTTTCAACATTTCTTGGAGAAGATCAGATGTTTGTTGTAGTATGTGAATCCCAATAACTTTCAAGTTTGCTGCTCCAGATTGCTTATTCTGGATTCAAGCTGGTCATTACCGTCTTTGAAGTTGGTCAAGAGTTCCTGATCTCTCGTGAGCTCGATCAGGAACACTACCTTTAATGTTGTGGCATTGAAGAAGTCCTTTAGAACACTTTCTTTAGGAGCCTTAAAGGATACATGGAGGGTCGCTGTATTTATTTTTAGGTCAAAATGTGTTGATGCACACTCAAGATGTGGTCCCAAAAGTTGAACAACACACTTTTATCGAAGTTGCTCAATGTATCTTGCTCAACCAATTTGATAAATTAATAAGGAAAAGACTTACGTAGCATGTGATCAAAACCAAAAATACCAAGCCTATCAAACATTTCGTAACTCCAGGCTCATTACCCTATAAAAAAATTTTGACCGAGTTAGTGCACGAATCAAATGAGCTCATTCTCTAAGCCTTTATGTTGATCGCTCTTCCCCAATAAAGATGACAAGATATTTGCTATATAATTTCAGGATAAGAGCAATCAATAGAAAGGCTGAGAGATTGAGATCGTTTGATTCGTGCACTAACAAGGTTAAATTTTTTTGATAGGGTAATAAGCCTGGAGTTACGTAATGTTTGATAGGTTTGGTAGAGTCAGTTTAGATCACACGCTACGTAAATCTTTTGTTTATTAATTTATCAAATTAGTTGAGCAAGATGCATTGAGCAATGCTCGATAAAAGTGTGTTGTTCTACTGTTAGGACTACATCTTGAGTGTGCATCAACATATTTTGACCTAAAAGAAACACAAAGACCCAACATGTATCCTTTAAGGCTTCCGAATAAAGTGTTCTGAAGGACTTCGTTAATGCCACAACTTTGAAGGTAGTGTTCCTGATCGAGCTCACAAGAGATCAGGAACTCTTGACCAACTTCGAAGATGGCAACGACCAGCTTAAATCCAGAATAAGTAAGCTGGAGCAGCAAATTATTGGGATTCACATACTACAGAAAGCATCTGATCTTCTCCAAGGAATGTTTAAAGCATGCTAAGGAAAGAAAACACAATTTGTTATAACCATATTAATAAGGAAGTAATGATACTCAATTTGCCTTTCAATCTCATTTGTGGTTCCAGTCAGGTCAACAGCAATGGACCTAATCAAAACCAACAAGAAGAAGGCATAAGATAGAATTTAAAATTCAAAAATTGCCGCCTTCTCTTAGATTCCTTACTTTAATTACAGTTGCTATTGGCACAGTATTTTAGACTTAATGTACATTATTTCAACCCTCGATTCCCTTAAGGTGGCTTTCTTGATCTTCTCTTATTTTCTATCTAGGTGATAATCCCGACCACGCTACCTAATCGCAGATACCTAGTAAAGTGTCCATCTGTATTATTTTTCTTTTAGAGAGATAACAGATGAAATTACATTATCGGATACACTTTCATATTTGCACTTGATTCAGATTTCTCATGTTTTAAGATAATTTCATCAGCCAGATTTGCTAGAAGTTACACTTTCTACCTTATGTCTCTTTTTCAATTAGCTCTCAGATGATATAGTCTTTCTTCAACCACCCATTTTCCCTTGAAGGCATTCTCCTACCGCACCTTATGGCGCATGATCATCACCCTGAGCAACCCAATCATATAAATTTAGGCTAGGGCAATAACTCTATTTGTTTTTTCTTCTTGTTAGATGCAATGCTAGGGTTCGAAGGCCTTCTAAGGGTCTAATGCACACTTAAAGTTAGTCCAATCGTTATTGGTTCTCTGCAATGACGCTAAAGCTAGATCCCTTCACAATGTTTGACAAATAAACATGAGCAACAACTGACATTAAATCTTAATAGGGTATTAGAACCATATTCATGGTCCCTCAACCTTATTAGTTTGAACCTACCAAACTTAACTGTAAAATTGCAGATATCTTGTTTGAATGATCTATGACTAATCAGTAAAAACAACATTCACAAAATTCGTGTACTCTATGTGTGTTTCCATGATAACATTATCAGTAATACATACCTCCCATATATGAAGTGGTTCCATTTGCATGCAACTTATTTCTCCGAACCCATCCTTACTGCAAATCTTATGATGGTCTGGTAAAAGTTGATCAACTATCAGTTTCTTATATCTATAAAGAAGAGAAAAAAAATTAATGTCACAGAAAGAACACTATTTATTATTCAACAGATATGGGGTCTGTTGCATCAGATATAGAGTCTGTTGTATCATATGTAGATTCTATTACATCAGATGTGGAGTCTGTTGCAATAGATATGGATTCTATTGCAATAGACGTGGAATCTGTTGCAACAGATGTGGATTCTGTTGCAATAAATGTGGAGTTTGTTGTAAAAAATGTGGAGTCTATTGGAATACATCAAACCAGCCTTGCTGGTGGTTTGATTTATTCCAACAGTTTCTCCATCTATTGTAATATCAACAACAACATAGACTGAAAAGAAACAAAAATACAAATAAAAAACAGTAACAACAAATAAACAATAATATTTGTTTCAACACCATCAACAACATCATCAACAACAAAAAAACAACATCCTTTAATCCAACACCATCAACAACAACAACCTCACCAACAACAGCATAAACAACAAAAAAACAAATAAAATACATACAAAAAAATAATACTGTCAACAAGGCTTTTAAACTTCTCCCAACAAAATACTTTTTTAGCATATTGTAGTAAAAATTCTCAGTTCGTTTATTCAAAACTTAAAAGTTTATTCAATTTTTTTAAATAAATATGATATGAGTAAATGGTAATTAAATAAAAAATAGATGTAAATAACTTGCAAAGAAGAAAAAGAGAACAAAATAGCAATAGTGAACCATACCTTAACATCAAAAGGAGATCAAAATAACTATTTTAGTCGAGAAAAGATATGGATCGATTTAGATCCAAAAGGATCTTTATGAGATAGAGAAGAGAAAAGAGAGGAGAGAAAAAAATCTGTGATAATCCTAACCTAAAGAGAAGAGAAAGAAAAAGATGAGAGATGAATAAAATAAATTTAGGGCTGAAACTGAGGAGAGATGAGATAATTCTAGATGTATCATATACGTAGACATGGATTTCAATATTCATTAATTAATATAACTAATATTCATTAATAATTTGAGAGACAAGAGGAAGAATAGTGACATTGAAAAGACAAGATACGACTACTCAATGAACACATTTTTGAGTTATCCAAGAAAAAGAAACTCCTCATTTTTTATCGCACTTTCTAGTACTTACTATTTATCTACTCGGATAGAAGCTTGCTTTAAAATTAAAAAAAATAATTTCAAATAAATATGTCATCTGTTGCAACAGATATAAATATCTGTTTAAAAATCCCAACAACACAGTCATCTGTTATAACAGATAAAAATATATGTTTAAAAATCTCTTTTCATTTGATAATTAAATTAGACATGTCAACTATTCCAACATATATCAATATCTGCTTAAATATCCTAATAGCTCAGTCATCTTTGACGACAGATGCAAATGTTCATTTGATAATTAAATTAGATATGTCATTTGTTGCAACAAATATGAATATCTGTTAGAAATTTCTAACAACTCAGTTGTTTGTTCCAACAGATTTCATTATCTAAATTGCATAGTATTGGTATTGCGTTCATCCTGATCTGAGTCATTGATCGATCACTCCGAGTTAAAATAAGTTCTCATCAACTCAATGTTAAGATAGTAATATTACTTAAATTATTTATGTGGAACTAGGGATAAATGAATGAGCTCACAGGATCCTCTACAAATTTAATTGAGTCTTTGCAATTACATGATGCTGGTATTGCGTTCATCTCAACTCGAGTCATCTATTGAGCACTTCGAGTTTAAATGAGTTCTCATAAACTCAATGTTAAGATAGTGACAGTACCTAAATTGATTTAGGTGGAACTAGGGATGAATGAATGAGCTTACAGGGTCAACTATAAATCTAATTGAGTCTTTGTAATTACATGGTGTTGGCATTGCGTTCATCCCGACCCAAGTCATCGATCGATCACTCCGAGTTGAAATGATTTCTCATCAACTCAATATTAATATAGTGAAAGTACCTAAATTTATTTAGATAGAACTAGGGATGAATGAATGAGCTCACAAGGTCAACTACAAATCCAATTAAGTCTTTGTAATTGCATGGTGTTCGTATTGCGTTCATCCCGACCTGGGTCGTTGATCGATCACTTCGAGTTGAAATAATTCTCATCAACTCAATTTGAAGATAGTGATAGTACCTAAATTGATTTAGGTGGAATTAGGGATGAATGAATGAGCTCACATGGTCAACTAGAAATCTAATTAAGTCTTTGCAATTGCATGGAGTTGGTATTGCGTTCATCCCGATCTGAGTCATCGATCGATCACTCCGAGTCGAAATAAGTCCTCATCAACTCAATATTTTAAAAACTATATCTTTTAAAATTTTTAAAATTAATTAAGATCAATTCGACCCAAATTAACAATTTCAAAACTTATTATTCTTTTCTAAAATTACAAATCAACCCATACAAATCATCCATTTGCGTGAAAAACTTTTTATTTCAAATCTAAAGTTCTCGCTCTTCTCTCTCTCTCTCTTTATTAACAATACAAACAACAACTACTCAACATATTGCTCAATCCTTCAAAACAGGTCAATTTTTTTCCATTTACGACCACATATAGTTGTTATTTTTGACTTCATTCCCGCTCATATCCATCGTTTTCTTTGTCTTCACAGGTAACAGAGTTCAAGAAGAGTTCTACATTTTTCCTTTATTCTAAAAAATAGGGCTTTTTAGTTAATGATGAAAAAGAAGACTTTTAGTTGTATTATCTTCGAGAATAGGTTAACAATTTTGAGTTTTGATGCTAAAAAAGTAGGAAGAACCCGAGAAAATCCTAGTTTCTCTCTCAGTGTTATGTTGACTGTCGTGGTACTATGGAAGGGTATTTGTGATGTTATTGGTGGCTGTTGTTGGTGGTGTCGGTATTTGTGTTTTTTGGTGGTGGTGTCGGTGGTCTTAGTGGTGGTATTGGTGGCATTGATGGTGGTCTTGGTGGTATTGATAGTGGCATTGGTTGTGGTGGTGGTGGTCCATCTATTGCAATGGATGAAAGGTCTTTTAGGAGATATAAAATAGGTCTTCAAATAAATTCCCCATCTGTTCCAACTGATGGGTTATCCGTTGGAGTATTTTTTTGTAATGTGACATAGAATAATTTATTAAAATTTGTCCATCTGTTGCAACAGGTGGAATATTTGTTGGGTGATATTAAATAGATCTTCAAACAGATTCTCCATCTGTTCCAACTGATGTGTTATCCATTGGAGTATTTTTTTTGTGTAATGTGGCGTAGAATAATTTATTAAAATTTGTCTTACCTTTTTTAAAAAAATTATACAGACATCAAATGCAATGTATTTTTTATTTTTCTATTGTTTTTAGTTAAAAGATATCTTCCAAAAGAAAAGAAACTGAAGGTGGATCAAATTTTGACCACCCAACAAAAAAGGCTAGAGTATAGATAGACTCAGAGGAACTTCCAGAACAATCTCAATTAGGGTAAAATGAAGCTAAGGAAAGTGATAACTCCTTCTCACTAATGGGGCGTGAAATAATATCGAAATCCCAGTATGATTTTGTCAAAACTATTAGTATCGACGAGTTTTGAGTTATGATGCCGATAAATAGCACTAACGCAGTATTTCATGTTCTTGTACTTAAATGTCAGTTGGGGAAACATTTTAGCGAACTTAGGAGTATTATGAAGAAGGAAAATATAGATGGACTTTTTAAGAAGAGCTGCTTTACATACTTTCTTGAGCTGTCTGAGGCCCGCTATCTTCTTTTCCCAATGATAATGGTATATGATCTTCTCAAGCGCAGGATCAAGTATACGGGGAATGATGAAGGTTTGAAGGAGGGCAGAAAAAAGATTGATAAAGTCTAGATCAACTACTGTGGCATGCCGGTTTGTTTTGGATTGAAAGAGTTTGCCATAATAGCAGGCTTGAGATGTGATCGACCAAAAGAACCTCTCATCAAGGAAACACCCCACAAATGGTCCAAAAAACGCAAGGAAAAAAAGATGGGTTATTGGGCATTGTTGGACCTAGCTACAGAGGGAAGGATTTGATGTCGGATCTCAAGAATAAAAACATACTAAAGCACTACAAGGAGAAATTGTTCTTAGTTTTGTTTGTCCATTTTGTTTTATTGGCAAGAGACGTCAGGAAAGTCATAGAAGATGATTTATTGGCGTTTGCTGATAATTTTGGGAAATTCAACGATTATCCCTGGGGATATGACAGCTACTACTTATGTTGAATATTTACTGAAAAAGCTAAAGCCAAACACGACCATATTATACGGCTTTTCTTAGGCTTTCACGGTAAAATTGATCACTATTTTTACTCATTTATTAATTTATATTGAATATAGTTATTATGAGTTTTTTTTACTTGCTGCATGTTTACATTTTTTAGGCTTGGGCATGTGAAGTCATTCCTCCCCTCCAAAAGTAGTTCAAGGATTACCCGAATAAGGTTTCTCATCCAAGGATCTTTAGGTGGTTGGCTGCAACAAAGAGCAGCAAAAAATATATTAAGGAGGATTCTTTTTAACCCTTCAGATGATGCAATACGTCTTCTTTCAACTAAAATAATTTGTCTCAAAGAAAGATATTGAAATAGATGTTTCATCTGTTGCGACAGATGGGTTGTCTGATGCAACAGATTACCCGTCAACTGCAACTGGTGTAATAGATAGGTAATCTGTTGTGATAGATGATCCATATTTCATAATAGATTAACCATGTATTTCTATGGTTCTCTAAGCCTACTCAATAGATTACCCATCTATGCAAATTATGCAACAGATGGGTAATCTAATGCAATATATTATCAATTTGTTTCGACATACAGATCAGATGTTGCGGTAGATAAATCGTCTGTTGCATAAGTTGGCTGTGTTAACATCCATGTAACTCGAGCCCCATGTAACCCAACTGATTGTAAATTATTATTATATAATTTAAATGCATCCTGTCTTTTTTTATAGGTTGGGCATCCTTGGATCGTGCCTTCCATTGATAAGCTGGGGATGACTTCTTTTCTTACTCTGGGTCTTGTTGATATAAAAGAACACCCAATGGTGGAGATAATAAAGAAGGAACTTTCCGGAGCAACATCCATAAGAAAATTAGTTAGGCAAGGTCAGCCTAATGTTGAAGCTCTTCACGACCAACCTCAAACTGCAACAGATCCATGTGCTTCTTCTGGGGTTTTTCTGGTGGAGTTGTTTGTGATGGTGGCATTCACCCTGATGCTACTGCTAGTCGTGATTATGATCATATTAGTGCTCAACAAAAAATAAATACTTTTGAAAACACCTCTTGTACAGGTCCTCTGTCTCATTCCTACACCGGTTTCTCTCATTCTTATAGTGGTCCCTCTCACGCCTCCTCACCCTTATGTTCTCATTGAAAATACAAAGTGTACAAGGATAGAGAGAATAAACTCCTTGAAAAGCAAGAAGCTATTATTGAAGCTGTCGAGGAGTTGAAATCCAGGAGAGGTGTCATACCATCCAACGAGATGAGGGATCCATGCACTCCTACAATGGCAGTTAGGAAGAAAAGAAGAAAAATTAGATAAATTCTCTCCGTTCTGAAATCAGCAAAAATTGTAACTCCTCTCGCTCTAAGAGTTGTTGAAGTTCAAGGGCCGCCGAAGAAGGTGGACATATTCATGGCGCATGGCAAGGAGAAGAAGAAGGAACTGAAAGAATTCATGAAGACGGAGGTTAAAAAAGAATACACTATGCATTTATTTACTGCTAAAGACATCACGAATATGACAAATATGTGTGTGTGGTACGAGGATAATGTAAGTTAACTTTTGCTAACCTAGCCTTCCAATCTACTTCATGAAGAAGAATCTATGCAGTAGATGTGTAATCTATTGCAACAGCTTAGTATTCTATTACAACATAATACACATATATTGCATAAGTTGCGTTGGCTGGGTAATCTGTGAACTGATTCAGAGAACCCTGTACATCGGATTCTTTCCACTGTGTTTTTATTCTTTATAATTACTAACCTATTTAAAAGTTGTCTTTTTATACCACAGTATGTTGATAAAATTCTCTGCCTCATGAGGGGCCGACTATAAGCGTACCCGAATGCTTATGATGCTGTCGATAAGATACTGGACCTCAACTTCTACAATAATTTCAAGAATAGGTATGCTTCTCTCCGTGAGCTAGCTGGTACCGATGGATTGGGATTTGATGAGTTAGTTTCTACGTTCCAATGTTATGAATAAGTGATTAAATATGTTAGAGGGCAGAGTCCATATCCACACGGCAAGATTTAGACCAAGGCAAAGAGAATCCTTGTTGTCATGAACATGGATGCCACACATTTTCTCGTTGTTGAGATACTACTCTACGAGGAAAATATTAAGGTTTATTACTGTAACTTACCTGTCTTCAGCAAGAAGATATTTTTAACCCACATGCAGCTATTTTTAAAGTTGTTGTCCAAGTTGTTGACACAGAGTAAGCTAATGGATCATTTGACGGTTGAATTCTTGACGAAGGAATTATGGAATTTTGAAGGTCAAAATAAGAACATCCAGCTTCCAAAAAATACAACCGGTGCAGCGTGCGGGTCGTACTCACTTGTATACATTGAGTGTTTGCTGATCGACACATAAATGACCGGTGTGTACAACGCCGTTATGGGAAAGATGCAATGGGTCTGGGCATATGGGGTACTAACTAAATGGTTGGAGCCCGTGTATAAAGAAGAATATGTACAAAGACGGAGACGAACACGATAACAATTTTTCATTTCAAGCCAATTCACTTTACATGTAGTGGAAATAATTTTTATGTCTGTCCAAGTTGACCTTTTATAATGCAACAGATTTTATATCTATCATAACAGATATAGTACCTATTGTGATAGATTAATTATCTATTGGAATAGGTTGGTCATCTGTTGCGTTATTCAAATGTTCCCAATCTGTCTATCACAATAGATATACGATCTGTTGTAACATATAATCTATCTGTTACAACTGATCAGTAATCTGTTGGAGCAAATCAAAAAAATAAGAAGACCTGTTATATAATTTTTAGTATATGACCTAAATGTTTTATCTCATGTTGCAACATATGTCTAAATCTGTTTGATAAGATATGTTGTTTGTTGTAGCAGATGTATTATATGTTGTGATAATTGAATCTAGTAATCCATTTCAATTAACATGTTCAAAACTAAGGATTAGATTATATTCATAGACAACATAAAATAAATTGAAGCCTTCGAAAATTACATGAAATAACTCAACAAATAAATGAAATATAAAAAAATTATTATGGGTACAAACGATCTACTCTACAAATAAATCAATAAGTTAAACCAAGGAGGATAGGTTATTACATTAACGGACTCAAGCTATAAAGATCTAATCAATATGGATAAGTTGTCTTCATTCGGTGTTATGAGATTCGGCTTTGGTCGTCGTGGATCTTTAATGTCGCTTGCGTACCGCTTCTGAGCTTTCACTTCTCCGTATTTCCATAAAAGAGTAGCATATATTTTATGAAGTAATTCAGCATCAAGTCCATCATTTGGTACTTGTAATCCATCGCTCAAATACTCGGCGTAGGTGGCAACCAAAGGACCGCAATCCCTGCATTATAAAAAAAATAGATAATCCATATCTTGTAGTTTATGCAAGCGTTGTGAAATTTGTAAAATGAAACTAAATCATGACACTTAAACTTATAGGCTACCAATAGTTTGTTAGCAATTCCTTCAACATATTGTACATCAAATGAATTAACTATTTTATTCCAGAATGCTTCAATCGTCGACCATCAGTACAAATCTTTTGGTCTAAAAAGCCACTCATATCAAGGTAAGTAGGCAACATTTTGGTCATCTTTCGTATCTCAGATGATGGTCCAAAACGTCTCCTTCGCGACATCGAGTCATAAAATCGGATGCCCCTCTCTTTTAGAATGACGATAGCCAACACCCAATGGAATTCATCACCATAATTGATTGGGATGTACACTTCATTGATCAAATGCCAAGGTAAGCCAGCCGGAATGCTAAAAACTTTGATGATGTTGATTAAGCATTCCTCATTTCGGGAAACTTTTGACTGTTGTTGACAATACCTATCATAGGTATTATTGATGTAAACTTATACAAATAATTACCTGTCGTGTGTTTGTATTATTCTTATATTTGCAAATTGTCCTTCTTTCGGAGGTAGTAAAAAATAACATCGATATGCTGCACATATTATCAAATATTTTAGATTACGTGACAAAAAAATTAATATGCAGATGAAATTAAATAAAGTATTAATTAATAGTAATATGTATGACATTTAAACCTCAAAATTCCAGCAAGTTGGGGGTTGTGACATCAAATAGATCCAACTCTTCATTTTGGGATGTGCAACAACAAAGTCGAACATATCAAAACCAAGACTTAATTTGTTCACTTTGTAGCGCTCGTTATTTTGTTTTCTATATAATGATTTATATGTGTTAATGTCATGTTCTTACAACAAGAATTGTATAAACCGATATCAATAAAATTGATTTATGTGCCTGCCGGTATGATGCTTTAACAGTCCATCGGCAATCCATTCTGAATAGTCATTGATCAACTGTGTTAGTTTTTTCGAAGCCTCATCCAAGATGTAATTCTTTCGTTCTCCCAAACTGATAGGATCCACTTTTTCTTCTTCTTTGGAAGCAGTTGATGGGTTATCAACTGTGATATTATACTCTTCAACAGTAGCTTCTACTGTGACATCCACCTAAAAAGCCAGAATTATTAATACTAATAAGAGATATACAGTAGATTGTACATCTGTTGCAACAAATGAGTCTTATGTTGCATCAGATAGATTATCTATTGGGACAAATTTAAACAGGTAAATTAGAGCAGCATGATAATTTCAAACAGATGACCCATCTGTTGCTACATAAGACTCATCTGTTGAAATAGATACCGAATATGATACAACAGGTTACACAACAGTTGCAATAGATGTATATATCTGTTTGATAATTTTCAGTAGTTGTATCATCTGTTGAAATAGATGTGTGACTTTGTTTATTGGAATAGATGATGTACATTCACCTTCTTCAGCTCATGCTGCTCTCCTGTGTCCCTTGCACACTTAACATCAGTGCAAGACAAAGACAGAGGCATTGCAATTTTACTTTTTTTATGCTTGATGATGCCTTATGTCTTTCCTTCTCCCTTAGACACCTTGATCTCTAGTGGAGTATCTGGATATGAAATCCTCTTTGATGGAATGACACCTCTCTTAGATGTCATTTCTTTTACAGAAGTAGTTAGTGCATTAATAGAATTGATCACTCCATCGTATTTCACCTTGCAGTTTTGACATTTGGATACAGAACATTCTCTATATGTGGCAAAATTTGGAGAAAAATCTATACAACCATTATGATCATAATCATAATGGCTTGTTATTTCAAAAACTGTAAGAGGGGCATCATTAGCCTGAACAGCAGCACCACTACCACTACCAATCTACTACCATCATCAATAGTAATGATTGATGTATAAACTGGACATATTCTCTCGCCCAAAGAATATTATGTACAAACCAAACCAAGCACAATAATTGGTTATGCTTCTTTGAAAGTCCTTTACCTTTCAATGCTTCTATCAGATTTTTGTTTTTGAAGGTTGGAACAACAATGAACACCAGGTCATCATGATCACTCGACTTACCTTTGCCTTTTATGGGTGTGCGGGGTGCTTTTTTTGGGTCAGAGTAGGTATAACTTGAGAAGGAGAAGGAGGATAATATTTAGTTCGGTAACTATGGCAAACTCCTTCCAACTAAAACAAACAGGCATGCCACAGTAATTTATCCACACTTCATCCATCTTATCTTTGTTTTTATACATAAACCTACGCTTGAGAAGATCATATACAATTTTTATTTGGAAACGAGCATTGTTGTCCTCTGGCAAATCAAGATATTTCCCAAAGCAGTTTTCTTTGAAATAAAAATCCAATTTTTATTCTCGAAGTATTTTTCTGAAGGTGTCAAAAGATTTTCCCATGACTGACTTAACCACGAGATCACCCATTAAATATGTGGCACCATCGCACTGTATTTTCACAGGATAACGATCAATGCTGAAGGTTTTGGCCAACTCTTTGGCGAAAGGGATATTAGTGTTTGGATCATCTCTTTTGAAAGATTCCTCCTCCCTGTGTTCATTATCTTCTACTCTTAATTGAGAAAATGCTTGTAAAGTAAGCTCGTAGAGTGGTGGATGTAGCTGAGATGCTGCACTTGTTCCTTTGCTTGGGCTTGATTCGATTTCTTTTGTTTTGGGAGACATATTATCTTAAATTAATACAAACATAACATAGATTATAATTGATTAATGCATAATAGTAATATAATAGTTTCAACTGACCACTAATCTGTTACACCAGGTATGTTATCTATTGCAACATATAACCGACCTGTTGTATCGGATGAGTAATCTGTGGAAACCATAAAAATAGATCACTAATTTGTTGTACCAGGTATTTTATTTGTTGCACCAAGTATGTTATCTGTTGGAACATATGACCGACCTGTTGTAACGGATGAGTAAACCGTTGGAAAGAATAAAAATAGATGACTAATTTGTTGCACCAGGTAGTTTATCTATTGCAACATATAACCAACCTGTTGCAATGGATGAGTAATTTGCTGGAAATCATAAAAACAGATCACTAATCTATTGCACCAGGTATGTTATCTGTTACAATATATAACCGACCTGTGGCAACAGATGAGTAAATTGTTGGAAAAAATAAAAACAGATCACTAATCTGTTGCAAAATAAGTTTATCTGTTGGATCAATATTGTTTAGATTTCTTCTAAACAGAAGAGTCATCTATCACAATAGATGAATGATTTATTAGATTGTTCACCTGTTGCATCAGATTTTTATAGTTGCATCAAATTTTCATCTGTTACATCATATGTTTCCATCTATTGCATCAGATATATTCATCTATTACATCAGATGTTTCATCTGTTACATCAGATATTTCATCTGCTGCAACACTATTTTTACCAAGACAAATAACCCATCACACACACACACACACACTAAGATAAATCAACCCAGCAATACCAATACATCACACACACACACACACTAAGAACATCAAATGTGACAAAAAATCACCAATAAATTCGAATCAATAGTACGACAACAAGAAGAAAAAATGCCAGAAATTAGGATTTTATTTAGTCCACATTTCAATACTAAAAGAGTAGTTGGCTCAAGTTCCTCTGTTTCTTCATAATTTTTTACCTGTGAAAAAGGAAATGGGACAACGAAGAATTCGAAGTTGTTGTCACCGGAGAAGTCTTCACATCGATTGATGGTTGAAAGTTCAAAAGGAACTTGCCCAAATATTTGTCGCCGGAGGTCGATGGGAGAAATTTTGCAGAACTGTTGGTTGGGAGAGAGTTGAGAGAAGCTGTCGAGAGAGAGAAAAGAGTGGTTGATTTGGATTGAAGAGGGTTGTGGGTTGGGTTAATTTGTATTTTTGAAAAGATTAGAAGGTTTTAAAAATATTAATCAAGTTTTCTAATGATGTTTGACCCTTTAAGTTGGTCAATGTCGCCAATCCTTTATTCAAGACTTAAAAGACACCTTTTGAAATATTAATTTAATTTTTGAAAAATAAAACATGACAATTTATTTGGAATGGAGAAAATAATACTTCATCAGTTCAATTTTACTTGTTACATTTTAGCATGACATGCTCATTAAGAAAATAGTAATTAACATGACTATTTCACCATACTATTCCTATTAATTGATGTTAAGTATTGACTATTGAGTATTAAAAAATAATTTTAAAAATAAGTAATTAATGTTAAAAGTAAAATATAAAAATAATATTTTTCTTATATATTAAAAATGTCAATTAAAAGTAAAAATTTATTTTAGAAATAAAAATTAAGTGAGAATAAAAAAAGGGGTAACTGAGCAAGAATTTGGATCCGAAAGTTAGCTAAAATACACTTTAAATATAGTCAACCAATCAGACAATCACGGGTTGTCGGGATCTATAGAAACTTGCTACTTCCCTCTGACAGTGTATTAAAAGAAATTATAAATAAGAAAAAAATTCTAATAATTTACATTCTTAAAAAATTTCTTAAAAATTTTATAAATAAGTGTGAATATTTTTAGAAAAAATTAATTGTAAGAATAGATTAAAAAAATCTAATTCATAACTTTTTTATTTAATGAAATAAATAATTAATATTAAATAATGTAATTATTTTTAATAAAATGATCAATTAGTATAAACCGGAAAAATATATATTACTATTATCATTTTCCCTGCACGATTAAGGTTTGACGAGTAAACAATGTACCATCACTAATTATTTTTTGTTGGTTTCTCTACAGTCAACCATAATATAGTATAGTATAGTATAGTATAGTATAGTATAGTATAGTATAGTATAGTATAGTATAAAGTAGTATAAATCACCAATCCCAATGCAAATCATTAGGCTAATGCCAATCCATGATTTCTATATTACTCTATTCATCCCTAACCATTTAACGTAAAATAAAACTTTGGAAACTAATAGCACCACTGGTGGAGAAACCTTTCATCCAGCGGATTCATTCAAACTTTCTTCGAATGAATTAAATTTTTTTTATGTATATATAGTGATACAAAAACAGCCCACCAAGATGCCAAAAAAGTCCACTTAACGTGAGAAGATCAAGCAACACAAAGGGATACGAGATGACAAACACAAAAACACATCGATTTGCAAAATAATGAAAGGATAGATAGTGAGACCAAGATTATTACAAGATTAAGAACCAAATATATTTCAACACTAACCCTAATGAATATAATAATTAAAACCACACTCTTATGGTGACCGCCAAGGAAATCAACTCACCTCAAGATCCACCGTTTTCAAGCAAAGCTCAATATTGGCTTTTCCAAGTCCTATACTAAGGATGGCTTTTCCAAGCCCTAACTAAGACCACACTAAGGTGGTCTACTCTCAAGAGAGAGGATTTTCAAGTGTTTCATACATTCATCCTTCAAAAAATAAAGAGAAAAAACCTAATAAGAGACTATATAGCCTAGCTTATTACACAGCATAATGGACCAAAATACCCTTAATTTAAGGAGAGATCATGGGTTGTTTCTTTAATATATGCAAACCCCAAAATACCCTTAATGAAGAGTGCTTCTTCAATGCTCCAAAACCATGGGGGCACACTTTAAAACTTGTAGTCTCGAATTGGCATCAAATGTAAGCCCCCACGCAATCTTCCACACACGGATTTGTTTAATGGCATGCCCAAAACGGGTCCTCCATGCATGTTCTCGTATCCTCAAGGTGACCAAGTCTTGAGCCTCTATGTATTGGCCTCTAAAGATGTCATCAAAAGATGAGATGTCCATTTGTCCTGTATCATCCTCCCCTTCTTGAAAAGGATTCAACCTCGAATCCAAACTTTGCAAAATCGAAGAGAGAACAAACAAATACAAACTCCTCATGGCATGAGGGTTATGGATAGCACAACAAATCATCTCAACATGCCAAGGTTGGACATATTTGCATTATAACCAAGGATCCTTTGAATTAAATATTAAGAACTCAATGAAATATGTACGAAGGATTTGGTTATGGGATTCACCCAGAGTGACACTTTGCTTGTCATGTAGACCAAGCAACAATTTGGGTGCACCAGCATCACCATTTCCATATTTGGCACCGAGGTTAAACGGGAAGAGTGGCCATAGACACGGGTCTAGACAACACTCCCCTTTTTTGTGGTCTCCACCCAAACTAAATGACATACTCTCTACAATAGCATACATATCATTGAAAAAAATAAAGAGTAGAGAAAAGTATCTCTCAAGTAGACTTCTAATAAGGTTCCCTCATGTGTGTACTCACTACTAGTTTTCCAATCATCACCATGAGTAGTCTCAACAATAAAGTCACACAAAGTAGAAGGAGTAACTTCCAAGATTACATATTTCTTACCCTTAAGAGTACTCTCATCTTCCAACAAGAGATTTCCATCTTTAGGAGCAATGTTGTTACACCATAGTGGGTTAACATATAGGCTATAGAATCCAAGGTAAGCTATACTATCTTTTTCACCACTAGGATCATTAGGAGTGTTTATATCATTTTCAAACAAGACATTATACATAATGAGTGCATGATCCAACCCATGGGAAGATTTGGAACAAGCAAGTTCCTCACTCTCTAAGAGATCAATATCAAGTTTCAAAGCAGTTTCAAGCCCAAGATTGTCCCAAGAATAACTCTCGAGTTCACTCCCCTTTTGTTGACCAACTTTTTCAAAAACTTCAATCACTTGAGTTTGATTAATCACATCACACACATACTCAATTAGTGGACAATTTTTATAAATAGGTTGATCAACACCAATAACACAAGACGATGTACTTTCGTTCAACATATAGGCTTCAAAACTAGGTGGACATAAATTGATCTTACAAGAAGAGTCAATTTGGTTATAAATAGGATCAACTAGTGTATCCACACTCACAACATGTACATCATCAACAAAAGGCAAAGAATCATTAGACTCACAAGTAAGTAAGCTACTACTCAAACTCACTGGGCTACTAGCCACACAATTATCATTCACATGCACAAAAGTGTAAGAATTAGCTATTTTACCTTGACGTTCATGAGTCCACTCTCCTTTGCTGTGTTGTGAAGGTCCTCTACAAGCTTGGGCAACAACTTCACTTCGGCATTGTGCTCCTTCACTTTCCATGTCGGTACCTACACAAATGTCCTTAGAAATAGAAGGACAAACAATGTTAGCTCGGTTTGATGGCAATCCCCTCACTTTACTCCACACAATCTCTCCTTTTTCCACTCTCAGATTACCACCTTGAACACCCTTACTCCTCTTAATATTTTGTATCTCATAAGCATTTGGATTGGAGTAAGTATTCACTTCTCTTTGTGGCTCGAGCAGGATGTATGTCACAAGGTGATTTCCCCACCGGTCTCTTACAACATTAGGTTAATTTTGCATATTTGGAACTCTATGTTGTGCAAACCAATGACACCTAAGCATACATGACCGTATTTTAATGGAAAAATATTGCACCACACCTCCTCATGGTATTCAAATTAGGAGAAGATAACTTTGACCCTTTCGGTAGCCTTAAACCCATCCAAGAAATATGGAATAAGTAAAGGCTTGCGAAACAACCCCAAGTAGTCAACCATGGATGGAACGATGTAGTTACTATAGTACCTATCATTTAATACAATGAGGTAGCCCGGTATCTCACAAATGGTCATCTTTCTGTAGTGTACACTCCTTCTCGGATCAAAATTGTAAAGAACACGAGTACCCCTCAATTTTGGGGATGCATACCCTCTTATTCTCGTTGGAAAACCTTCACTAGATCTAGTATAACCATTCACACTATATCTACCTTGATAAGAAGTACTACAAGGTGGAGAATATGAATCTTCACACTCCTCACGTGAACTCTCATCATAGCTCTCATAATCTTTGCGAACGAAAGGGTTATACCTAACACCAAATCTAGGTTTAGAGTGAGAAGTGTAAGACTCCTCACATGCCTCAATGTCATCGTACAATCCATCAAGAGGTCCTACATCATCTCCAAGTTTACCATAAGCACTAGGAACTTTATTCACATCATTTTCTCCCTCAAAACCGTAACTCTCAAATCTGCCCAAGTTTTGGTCATGGCTATTTTCATAGCCTCCGTAATCTGTCTCAACTTCGTAGCCATAAAACCCTTCACTACAATCATAGTCTCCCATGTTGTAGTCACAATAATACCCGCCTATCGAAGACATGTTCCCCTCATATTGCCTTTGTACCTAAACAATGAACAAACAAGATTAGTAGGAAAAGATCCTCACCAACACTCGTATACACCCACCTTTGTGATTTTCACAATTGGAGCGGCGAATATTGAAAGTTGCTTATACTCCGTTAGTCAATAGGATGTCAATTCTACTTGGCGGACGGAATGGATTCTTGTTTGATCGACTCAAGACACAAAAACAAAATTTACTTACAAACTTGAAACAAAGAAAATAGTACGACTTATAAACGAGAAAAGTACAAAATACAACGCTTAACACAAAAGAAAGCATACTCAAAAACTAATCTACAATCTAGTAGGTATTTACTAGTTTGCTAATTAGTATGAGAACTAACAAAATGGAAACCAATAGAATCACAAAAGTGAAACTAGGAATTCCAATGTTCTTGAGATATTGATGATGTGGCACTCAACTATTGATCGATGGACCAAAAAAATATTGTTGAAGTAGAAAAATTTTGTTCCACAATTTTGGTTGTTCAAATTTCACAAAGATGGGGGGAATTTCGGTTTTGGTAGGTTAACAAACAAGACTTTAAGTCCTTTTTTTCAAAATTCAAACCTTGATCAACTTTTACCTTTTTTGCAAGACAACCTTTTAGAGGTCTTGTCCCCCTTTCCTCTTTTGGCTTGTCTAGAAAAATAAACTTACTCCCTTTTGGTATAAAGAATTTTGGGAGGTCTTTTGTTCTTTTTCCTCTTTGGTAATGTCTTGAAAGTTATTTCAATACTAACAAGAGCCCACACTCTCTTCCCTTTGAATTTGGATCAAACAACAACCTTTTACAATTCTTCTTCAACACAACACAAAAACTTCAACAACAACAAAACCGTCCACTCTTCTCACGACAACTTGTAATTTTTTTTGCTCAAGAATTTGGGTTAGACTCAAGTAGTGTTAGAGAGAAAAAAAACAACACAAGAAACAACAAAGACAATCAAAACAACACCTAAATCTAGACATAAATTCAGCCAAACAGCAATAACACTTCGGCCAAGACACCAAACCCGTAGAATAACTTCTTTTTGTGAGATTTTTGATGTTGGACACCTCTTATAATGTTAGGAAATAAAGATCTAACACTAGAACAAACAAAACACAAAAAAATAACAAGAAAACTAGGCTTCAAATTTCGGCCTAAACACAAAAACGTGGACAAATTACTATTTTTGAGTTTTTTAGCTTTTCAACAATTTTTTTCTTATTTTTGAGTGAACAAACCCAAGATTGATCTCATGGGAATGAAATAAATGATAGATTTGATACCAAATGATACAAAAACAGCCCACCAAGATGCCAAAACAGTCCACTTAACGTGAGAAGAACAAGCAACACAAAGGGATACAAGATAACAAACACAAAAACACACGAATTTGCAAAATAATGAAAGGATAGATAGTGAGACCAAGATTATTACAAGATTAAGAACCAAGTGTTTCAATACTAACCCTAATGAATGTAATAATTAAAACCACACTCTTATGGTGACCTCCAAGGAAATGAACTCACCTCAAGATCCACCGTTTCCAAGCAAAGCTTAATATTAGATTTTCTAAGCCCTATACAAAGGATGGCTTTTCCAAGCCCTAACTAAGACTACACTAAGGTGGTGTACTCTTAAGAGAGAGGATTTTCAAGTGTTTCATACATTCATCCTTTAAAACCTAAAGAGTAAAAGACCTAATAAGAGACTATATAGCCTAGCTTATTATATAGTATAATGGACCAAAATACCCTTAATGAAAAGGGAGGTCATGGGTTATTTATTTAACATGTGCAAACCCCAAAATACCCTTAATGAAGAGTGATTATTCAATTCTCCAAAACCATGGGGTCACACTTTAAAACTTGTAGTCTCTAATTGGCATCAAATGTAAGCCCTCACGCAATCTTCCACACATGGATTTGTTTAATGGCATGCCCAAAATGGGTCCTCCATGCATGTTCTCGTATCCTCAAGGTGAACAAGTCCTGAGCCTCTATGTGTTGGCCTATAAAGATGTCATCAAAAGATAAGATGGCCATTTGTCCTGTATCATATAGGAGATGTTGAACTCTCTTTCGCTAGTTCGTATGCTTACTTCTAACCACCATAATGAAAATCCTGATTCCACCGCAGAATAGCAGGTCAAACTTCCAACCATATTATGAAAAGTATGTTTGTTATAAAGTAAATATTCCTTCATAGATTCATGATGAACAAGAAAGTAGTACATACATATTCAAGAACAAATAAGAAAATACAAAGAAAGAGTAAAGCAATATAGAGAGTATTAGATTATATTATTCGTTGAAAGCATAGAGTACAAGATGTGATTAGGTATATATAGATGATCTAAGTAACTAGAAGTGAGAATCTAACTGACTTATCTACTGAGTAGTTGTTTAACTATTTTCAAGAAGAAAGTTATAACTACTTTAACTAACTACTAATTGTGAAGCTTCCCTAATTAATTACTTCATTATTTCTTTATTCTCAATACTTCCCCTCAAGTTAGGAGGTGAAAAATGATTGTATATTTCTAGCTTGGAACTTAAAGTGATGATTTTGCTCTTTGTTGAGTCCTTTAGTCAGTAGATCTGTTGGTTGTTCATCAGTAAGAATGTACTTAGTAGAGACCAATTCTTTACAAATTTTCTCCCTTATAAAGCAGCAATCAATCTCTATATGCTTGGTTATTTTATGGTATACTAAAGTGGCAGCAATTTGGATTGTTGTTTTGTTGTCTTTATGCACATTCACTGGTTGTGTTACCTCTATACCAAGTTCTTGCATAAGTCTAAGTAACTATACCAACTCTAAAACTGTAGAAGTCATGCTTCTGTATTCTGCTTCTATAGAACTTCTAAAAATAATTGATTATTTCTTTGAATTTTATATGTGAGAATCACGAAACTTTACTAGGTGTCCAGACACTAAACTTTTAAAATTTGGATAGAATATCCAATCTGAATCATAGCAGGCTGTGATTGTATTGTTCTGCATACTGGATATTAAAATACCTTGACCAGGTGATCCCTTTACATATCTCATAATCCTGAAACCATCTTCCTTATGAGATTTCTTTACAGTTTGTAGAAATTGACCTAGTGTTTGCACTCCAAAAGTAGTGTCTGGTATGGTTATAATTAAATAGAGAAACTTCTAAATTAATATCAGGTAGATTGTTTGATCAGTTGGTGGATCTTTGTCAGTCGTGTTTATGTGATCATCCAATTGCCTTGTGGTTAGCTTTACATTTATACCAATTGGTGTCACAATAGGTTTAGCACCTCCCAAGCCAATTTCAGATTTAAGTTCTAAGGTATACCCTTTTTTGTATCAATCATTTTTTTAATTTTGTAAATTCAATTTCTAGGAAGTATATCAACTCTCCTAGTCCTTCATCTTAAAGAACTCTTGTAGTTTCTTCTTAGGTTCTGTAATTAGCATATCATCAACATAAATAAGCATAATAGAGATGCCTTTGGATGTTTCCTGAATAAACAAAGAACAATCATAGCCACTTTGCTTAAAACAAAATCCATTAATGCTTTAGTAAGTTTGGCATTCCACTATCTTGGATACTATTTTAGACCATACAAGGACTTGACTAGTCTGCATACTTAATTCTCCCCTTGACTAGTAAAGCCTTGTGGTAACTCCATATAGATTTCATCAACAAATAACCCTATAACAATGTATTAAACACATCTCTTTAATGAAAATTCTAGTTTTTTTGTGTTGCAGTAGTCAATACAGTTCTTACAGTCTTCATCATAACCATAGGAGAGAATGTTTCTTGATAGTTTATTCCTTTCTTTTGACTATAACCTTTAGCGACAAGTCTAGCTGTGAACATTTTTAACTTACTTTTAGACTTGTATTTTATCTTGTATATCCATTTGCAGCCTATAGGCTTCTTTTCTTTAGGTAAAGTAACAACATCCTAAGCGTGGTTACTTTGTAGAGCCTTAATTTCTAATTTCATTACCTCTATCAACCTTGTGTCTTTAGTAGCCTCTGAATATGTCTTTGGCTTAGTGACCAGTGAAAATAGCTATGAAGGCTTTATATTTTTCAGATAGTCCATCATAACTAACATACTTATCTAGAAGGAGAGTCCTAATGAATATTAAGTGAGACAAAGTCTTTTAGCCACAGAGGTGGATGAGTCGTTTTGGTGGATCTTCTCAACTCTACTGCAATAGTTGGTGCGGCATTGACATCTAGGAATGGAGCCTCATTAACTGGTTGTTGTGTGATGAGTGGTAAATTTACCACTAATTTACATCCGAATTCATATACACTACTATGACTTAAAGGTATGAATAAGACAACTTTGTTATTTGAATGCACTAATTTCCATATTTCACAGGTATACAGGTGATGAGAAGGAAATAAGTGAAATTGAGTTTAAAATAAATCAACAAGACAAGAGATGTGGAAAAATCAAAAAGCCCTGAGCAAGATGTGGTCTCAATTTTTGCAATCGCGCCCGCGATCATAGCCAGTCCATAGTAGTCAGAACCTGTGCTCGTGGTATGTTCAATGTAATTGTGAAGCCGCAATTACAGTCCTAGTGGTGCAATCGCGGTGACGCGTGTTAATGCCCAGGGGCAATTATGTAATTGTACACAGCCGATCACAAATCCATTATATGGCAAAACCCTTCCCTATTTGGTATGCTAGATTTTGAACAATTGAATTGGGAGATTTTATAACCCTACTAATTTGGGGAAGCTTTTGTGTTTGAATATTCAATTTGGAATTTGGCAAAATTGAAGTCAAATTGAAGAATCTTCTTACTTCCAATCTCCATGGATACATTAAATGACCCGTTTGGTATATTTTTTCTTCCTAATTTCATGAGTAGCAAAATAATTTATCTTGAGATTATGTTGAAATAGGGTGTAAATATGTGGGGTTTGTGATTTATTAGTGTAGATTCTTTGTCATTGATTGTGGATTTCACTAATGCTTTCTTGATCTAGTTGGGATTTGTAGGTGAAAACTCCAAATTCTCAAAAGCTTACATCATCCTTGAAAGAGGGATGTGAGTGAACTTTTAGGATCTTATATCATCCTTGGAAGAGGGATATGGGTGACAAGGAAATAGTGAACAATAGTAGATATAGTTAGTTCTCTTTCATTATTTAGAAATAAGGGTGAGTTGAGAATAAGCTAGGTTTTGTGTATCTTCCTAGAAATAGGGATGCCCAATTGAGGTATTAGGTGGATTTGATTGCCACATCTATGATGTATCCAAAAGGGTCCATGGAGGATAAGCTTGAGGTTTTATTGACAAACTAGCCTCAATAATTCCTAACCTAGCCTACCCATGTAGTTGATCAATAGAATTTACGCTCAATTATCATGAACACATGCATTATTTTCCCCAAGGAAGACATAATTCCAAGGTTTGTATCATATTGAAATATCGATCACAATTGTTTCCTTTGGTTTGTTAGATTGAATAGACTTTGGTAAAATTACTTTCCAAACCAACCTCCTCATTTTAATTTGTGCAATTCATTTTATTTACACTACGGGCATGCACTTAGACGCGATCAACACCTTCAGAGTTTGAAGACTAGACTCACTTCTTGAGGATTCGACCTCAATGTGAGTTGAGATTTATTGACAAGGATTATCTCATATCAAAGCTATGGTATAGGTGATTATGATCAAAATATCACAGTTGCCGAGGAGTGAGACATAATTTTCACTTGTACGTGTTGATTGTATCTTTGGGTATACCTGTGGTAATTTTGATTTACTTTGTTTATTGTTTTTGTTTCTTCGTAGGGGATTTTAATAGTGTCCACCACACTATGAGCGGCCAAGCAAGTAATGCTGGGACTTTTGATGGTCCCCTTGAAGATGAGAAACAACTCTATGATATTGAACATATGAGTGCCATCCGTATCCCACCGAATTAAGGAAACAGGGCATTGCACGTAACGAGTTTTATGTTGCATATGGTTCAAATGAAGGGGCTTTCGGGGGGTCAAGTTCATGAGGACTCCAACTTACATTTGAAGAATTTTGTGGAAGTTTTTGCCCCCTTCGACATCACCCATATTTTACAAAAATCCATAAGGTTGTGCCTCTTTCCTTTTTCTCTAATGGGTGAGGTAGTATTATGGCTTCGATCTCTTCCAACTGGGTCAGTTACTTCGTGGAATGAACTTATCGTGGAATTTCTAGACCGATACTTCCTGCCATCCAAAATATTGCAATTGTATGATGAATCATGAACTTTCGTTAATTGAATGGAGAGCCTCTATACGAGGTGTGGGAGTGATTTAATGAAAGCTTATGCAATGTCCCAACCATAAGGTCCCGAATAAGATGCTTCTCCAAATCTTCTACCGGGCTTTGGATCAACTAAGCAAAATCGTGGTTGATAATGCAGCCAGAGGCTCACTTGTGAAGTTGTCTTATAACGTGGATACAAACTTGCCTGAGGAAGTCACAAAGAAAAATCGGGGATGGCATACCTAAGAACCAAGGTTGCTAAAAGGGTCTCCTACTATCTCCTATATTGACAAAGAGTAAATTAAAAGAGATGAAGAGAGAGAGAGGAGAACATGATAAAAATGATAACACAATTAGAGTTGATAATGAAACATTTGATGGGTGCACCCACAATAACGGTAAATGCCGTGGCATCCAAGGGCTATGATGAAGAAGATGACAAGAGGATTTATGAATAAACTCAATATTTGGCTAACTATCCGGCGGATTCCCACCCGGCTTATCAAAGGCAAGGTGGGAACTAAGGTTGGACGGATCATAAAAAAGAGCGGGATTGGCGTGATCATGATAGATATTATGATTTGAGAGACAAAGAAATAGAATATGAATTATATGTGCCTTCCTATGACCAAGCAAAGAATAAAGAATCCAACTCCGTTAATCTCAAAAAATTCAAGACCAAAATTGTGTTAGTACGAATTTTAATGAGAGTGGAGATACCAAATAAAATGGTTTGCTAATTGAAAGGCATCTTTTCATAAATCAACCAAACCATGGTATCACACTCTGCCTCAATCAAGCAATTGGAAACTTAAATCAGGCAAATCTCCGCTCAACTTAATTTTAGAAAAAAAAGAGGTCTTCCTAGTGACACCATTATGAATCCAAAAAATGATGCCCAAGTGTTGGATATTGTCACTAGGAGTGGTAAAACCCTCGGTTATCTTATGGTGGATATTGAAAAGGATACTAATGTTGGACAAACAATTGTGAAAAAAAGCTTATGAATGATTCAAATGAGGAGGCTCCGTAGTCTCAAGAAGGGAATGAAAAAGAACCGATGCTAAGTGAAGAAGTGGATGATTAAAAGGGAGTTCTAAAGGTAGTTGAGAATGATGAAGTGCAAAGTGATCCATCTACTACCATAAGGGTTCCTTCCTCATTCCCTTAAAGACTTAAGAAAAAGGAGGACAATGCTAAATTTAAAATGTCCTTGTTAAGCTTAACAATCTATCAATTAATATTCTGTTACTAGAGGTAATTCAAGAGATCCTAGGGTATGCTAAGCTTATGAAAAAGTTGATTTTAAAAAAGAGGCTTGTTGAGGGTGACACCATTGAAATGACTCATGGGTGTAGCTCTATCATGACTAGTACGATAGCGGAGAAGAAAGAAGATCCCAGTGGCCTTTATAATTCCATGTACTATAGAGACACCTAAGTTTGAAAAAGCTTTGTGTGACCTTGGTGAAACCATCAATCTCATACCCTATGCAATCTATCAAAAATATTGGGAAATCCTACACAAACAACAATGAGGCTTTTTATGGTTGACCGGTCTATCAAGAGATCGATTGGAGTTTTGTTTAATGTTTTGGTAAAGATAGACCGCGTCATCCTTCTAGCAGATTTTGTGGTGCTTGATTGTGAAATTAACCAACAGATACCCATTATCCTTGATTGACTTTTCCTTACAATCAGAAGAGTTATCATTTATTTGCCGTTAGGAGAAATAAAATTATGAGTTCATAATGATAAAATATCCTTACGAGTGTGAAAAATAGAAAAACAACCTATGGAGCTTCAAGTGGTGTTGGTTATTGATGTTGTGGATGAGAAGGTGAATGATGGTCCCTTTATGATCCAACTTGAAAAGATGAAGGACGTCGTTCCACGATGATAAATAAGGTATTTTGTGAGAGAACTCACAAATACCACAAAAGTGTCTCATATCCTTTATTTTTAATTTAGCAGAGTGGATTTTAATTTTGTTGTTGATTAATCCATGCATTTATGGAACTATGGAGTGTTTTGAATGAGTTTGAGAAGGGGAAAGTGTGAAACTTTTATGCAGTAGACTTAGCAGGGGAAAATAGAGGACCAAAAATAGCCTCAAATACCGTAATTGTGGCACCCGTACTACTGTGATCGCGGTGACCACATAACCATAATTGTAGCACTTTGACTGTGATTGCGGTACTAAGTGTGTTAAGAAACCATCCGCTTCCTATTTCCCTCACATACTCTCTCCAAATTCCTCTCAAATTACACCTTCTGTGACTGTATATTGAGCATCCCAAAAGCATTATAGCATATATCTTGCATCCTTAATTCGGTATGTGCTTTGACTACTATTTTTAATTACTTTTAGGTAGGCCTTAGAGTGTATGTATTAGGGTGCATAATTGTACTTGTGTGGTGGTTCACTATTATGAAGGGTGTGCACACATTTGGGGAAGTCTTGAGTACCTAAATTGCACTCCCAAATTTAGATAAATATAGTGTGCACCCCAAGTGCTTGATCAAATGCCCAAACAAACTCATATCTAGTGGTTTTCAGATTCTAAGTGCATGATCGAGTACCTAGGAACCTTGTTCCATGTTTTTATAGTTAAGTCCTACTTTGGAACATGATTTGGCCTCAAAATTAGAATTTTGAGTTTTTGAAAATTTAGCTCAGTCTGGCCTCAGATACCATGATTGTGGTCATTAGATCATGATCACGGCACAGCAATCACGGTGTAGTGACCCGCATCACCAAATCTAAAAGGCTGATTTCCAGCCAGACCAAAAATCTTGCACTTCTAATTCTTGCATAAAAACCACCAAGCAACCATCCCATGAGCTTAATTGGACAACATAGCATAGTTTTGGCATGAAAATGTTAATGCTGAGTGTTATTGTGTTGTTCTCATGTTTTCTAAGTTTACATCATGGGAGATTATGACCAAGTATATTTTGTGGCTGCTGAATGCTAAACTTTATACTATGGTGATCTCAAAAAAATGAAGCTGCTACTGAAGAGGGTCATATGTTTGGAAAAGATATTGAAAAAGCTTTGGCATTCTATAACAGACTCGTAGCAACTTGGTGGAAGTGCTTTGTCCCAAATGCTTGTTAGGAAAATGAGCATTAGGTATGGGAGTTTTATGCTAACCTTAGTATAGTATCTTTATCTAACCCAGTCATCAAGATCTAAGAGAAGGAAGTACGCTTTTGAGATAAACAGATAAATGACCTATATGGGCTCCCAAATATAGATATGGCTTAATTCAAGGTGAAAGGATGTGAATCGGGGAGCTGAGTGGCTGAGAAGTTATACCCTTGCTGAGAGGTTCCTTGGGAGGTCACCAAGAAGGGGATAACCATAAATGATTTCATAGTGGAAGCAAAGAAAATAGATGCACATTATTTGTAGTCAGGTTTCTCCATGCACACACATGATTGTTGTTACAGATATGAGAGCTCAGATGATTGCCTGTATACTAGACAATATTTCTTTGAATATTGGTTAGATTGTGATCTCAGATTGAAGTACTTTAAGATCCATGGTGGTATGCACCTCTTATTTCCTTCTTTAATTACTGAGTTATACAAGAGAGCCAGGGTTGAGGTATACTCTGGAGACACTTGGGTGTGCCCAAACACCTCTATTTATTCTCTCAAAATACGAGGAGAGAGCGCACTAGGAAAGAGCAAGAAAAGAAAGATTGACTTGGGAAAGTCGATATTTGCGGATACAGAGTCTTGCAGGCTATCTACAGCAGGCCCCTTTGATGATATGTCGGTTGATTTGAGGGTAATAAAGAAGCTTATAGCAGGGTTTCCTCAACGGCTGGGAGAGCCTTCCACCACATGACATTTCTATGTGTCTCAGTTTGATTATGAGAGGTATTTGAAGGATCAGAGGATGCAGGAAGCCGCCATTTTTAGGCTTGAGAGGGCCTATTCATATTTGGTATAGCCTCACAAGGATCTTAGGGACTCACATGAGAGAATGAAAAAGAGGAGGAAGAAGAGAGACAAGTTCTTCACCAAGATGTGGAAGGCGGTAAAGGGCTTTTGAAAGGTCCTGTAACCTAGAGACATACTTCTTTCTTCCAGATTTAAGAGTGATGAAGAAGCCCCAGCTGAGTGGTCTGATTCTAATGATGCTAGAGGTGATGATGAGTCTGAGAGTAACAACAACTCTTGATGTGGTTACAAGGAGCACCCTTTAACTCTTTATGCTTTATTGATTATGCAGTCAGGTCACTGCAAGATTTTTAGTTGGGGGTGCCTATCTTTGTATTCATTCATTTGTTTTGTATTATTTAGATATTTGGATGTTGATTTGGATGATTCTTATTTTTATTTTTGGGTTGTAATATTCAGGCACTCTGATGGTGCCCACTTTTCATGGAATAGTTGTTTGTTTTATTTTTTAGTTGCTTGTTTCATTTTCAATTTTTATTTTTATCATGTTTATGATGATATTGGATGAGCATTTCCCTATGATAGATTGAGTGACGACATTCTTAAGGGATAATCATCGTGATTCGGTTTTGAGCCATGGATGCACAGAAAGTCTGAGTACCCATACCATCGGTGCTATAAATGCAAGGAAAATCTAAGTACCTGTAGAATTTTGGATTTGGGATTGCACTTATACCTATGGTGAAGTCTGATTAGCCATATGGTTTGCCCTTATGAAAGTCGAAATGTAAGACCACAGCTTGGTTTGGTACCATAAATAAAAAATTATGTGTGGTGCAAATGTGAAGCAAACACCCCTCCCCCGTCCAAAATTTTTTGAAAACCAAGGGCAATGGACATGAACAATGTTGTAACAATACTTTACCTCTTTTTGTGACACTGAAGTCTTTAGATTGTAGAAATTAGTAAATACTCCCTTTTGTCTCTAGTGGAAAGTGCAATTGAGCCTCCTTGAAAGTTTGCATGCCTTGTGTGGTGAGCATATTTGTCCAACTCTCATGCATATTTGTATAATCTAGAACTTGCCCCATTAATTTCTTAAGGCTAATTATGATTATACTTTATTGGTGGAAATAGGAGCCCACTTTAGCCTAAATATCCTACCCATACATAGAATAGTATCCTTAGTTACCCATTTTGAGCATTCAAGCCTTTCTTTGGAAACCACATTACAAGCCTTGAACCATCCAAAGTTTTGCCTCATTTGAACCCTACCCTTCTTGAACTCAAAAAATAAAAATTGAGGACAAATGCCTAAGTAGGGGGTGGTAAGTTTGTAAGGGATGACCTTGGACCATGATAATGTAAGTGGATGCCTATGATACTTTGAAAAGAAAGAAAGGTAAAAAATAAAGGACTTATAAAATAAAGGAATAATATGAGAAAGCAAAAGAATTAGCTAAAAAGAAAATTCTTTCAAAGAATTGGGCAAAACAAGGTAGCAAAGGTAGGCTTGTGTGAATGTTGAAAACAAAGGAAGTGGGATATGGTCCAAAGTTGGTTTAAAATAGTGTGATATAGATATTCAGGGAGGATTTAGTCACTTGTTCCTAATTGATATCATACCCTTCCCCGAACCTACGTTACAAGCTTAAAAAGTCCTTCGATATCTCCAACCAAGTGTAGTCAATTTAGTGATGATTGAAAATAAGGGCAAGCCTATTGTATGGTACTTGTTAGCATTGATAGAGTCTTTTTGAGAGAGAGTATTGTGCACTAACATCTCTTGTTGCATATTTGATAATTTGGTGTGTGGGATTTTTTTTGTTAGGTGGTATGTAAACGAATTGAGGTAGGTAAAATTATCGTTTTCCCAATAAAAGGCAAAGGGGTATAGTTCAATTGCTTTTGATAGGGAGTCACCTCTAGAGAATTGGTAAGTATTACGTTGTTGTTCCTTAAAGTCCTTTGCATCTATGATATTGTGTTTCATATTGAGGGGAGTCTTGAGAATGGCTTTGCCCATATGGAGAGCTACTTGTGGTGTAAATCAAGTTTGAAGCCATTGTGATCATTTAGTTGTATAAATGGGCTTGAATTTTTGCTGTCTCATTAATTACAAAGTAGTATTTCTTAAGGACAAGCAAAGGTTTAAGTTGGGGGTGTGTATGAGTGGTAAATTTACCACTAATTTACATCTGAATTCCTGCACACTACTATGATTCAAAGGTATGAATGAGGCAACTTTATTATTTGAATGCACTAATTTTCACATTTCATAGGTATACAAGTGATGAGAAGGAAAGAACTGGAATTGAGCTTAAAACAGATTAATAAGAGAAGAGAAGTGCAAAAGCTGCAAAGCCCTAAGCAGGAAGTAGTCCGTGATCGCGGCCAGTCCATATAAGTTAGAACCTGGGATCACGGTAGATTCAATGCAATCATGGAGCCACGATCGCAGTCCTTGTGGTGCGATCGTAGTGATGCGGGTTAATGCCCAGGGTCAATTCTGTAATTGTACATAGCCAACCTCATGTCCATTTATGGCAAAAACCTTTTCCTATTTGGTATGCTATATTTTGCACAATTGAATTGGATGATTTTGTAACCCTACTAATTTGGAGAAACTCTTGTGTTTGAATTTTCAGTTTGAAATTTAGTGAAATTGAAGTTAAATTGAAGAATCTTCTTACTTTCAATCTCCATGGATGCATTTAATGATCCTTTTGGTATATTTATTCTTCCTAATTTCATGTGTAACTAAATAATTTATCTTGGAAATATGTTGAAATAGGGTGCAAATATGTGTGGCTTGTGATTTATTAGTGTAGATTCTTGGTCATTGATTATGGGTTTCACTAATAATTGTTTGATCTAGTTGGGATTTGTGGGTGGAAACCCCAAACTCCCAAAATAGATTTGTGGGTGAAAACCCCAAATTATCAAAAGCTCATATCATCCTTGAAAGGGGGATGTGAGTGAACTTTTAGATCCCTATATCATCCTTGAAAGAGGGATATAGGTGACAAGGCAATAGTGAACGATAGTAGATATAGTTTATTCTCTTTTCACTATCTTAAAAATAAGGGTGAGTTAAGAATTAGCTAGGTCTTGGGCATCTTCCTAGAAATAAGGTATTAGGTGGATTTGATTGCCACATCTATGATGTATCCGAAAGGATCCATGGATGATAATCTTGAGGTTTTGTTGACAACCTAGCCTTAAGTATTCCTAACCTAGCCTACCCATGTAGTTGATGACTAGAATTTGCACTTAATTATCGTGAACCCATACATTATTTCCCCCTAAGAAGATAGAATCCCAAGGTTTGTCTCATATTGAAAGCTCGATCACAATTATTGCCTTTAGTTTGTTAGATTAAATAGACTTTGGTAAAATCACATTCCGAACAACCCCCTCCAATTTTAATTCATACATTTCATTTTGTTTACAATATGGGCATACAATTAGATGAGATTAATACCTTTAAAGTTTGAATAATAGACTCACTCCCCAAGGATTCGACGTCAACGTGAGTTGAGCTTTATTGACAATGATCATCCTATATCAAAGCTATGGTATAGATGAGTGTGATCATTGTGGTTCTGGTTAAGGTAATGGATCCTCATCTGTAAGCCTTAATTATACACAGGTGGAGCTTGCACACCAATAAGATCTTCTACATTTGATTCCACATCAGATCTTGATAAATCAGCTAGACTTTGAGTGTAGTTTTGAGTAGACAACCATTCATTATTTTCATCAAAATTGGATGTGCTATCAACAAAAAGTTGTTAAGTAGTGAGATCCTTGTTAAATAGAAATACATTCTCATTGAACAACTGATGTGCCATGGTTTCATGGCACTTTCGATGCTTAAAATAAAAAAAATATGCAAGTACTTGGGTTCATTTTGTTAGATATGGTGTGGTTTTGTGTTTGTTTTGCATGAAACTATGTTTTGGAGCTGAAAATAAGAAAAGAAAGTGAAGTGCGCAGAAGACCCTAATAAAGGGGCTTTTATGTGGCGTAAGTACCACTTAAACCTCCAGTAAGTGTCATCATAGGTTGAGTTCTGAAGCCTAAAGATTGGTCTAATACTTACAACCCACGTAGGAGTCCATAAGTACCACTAATGACCCATAAGTGGGCCTGTAAGCAGTCAACGATCCAGTTTTCCTTATTGATTTTGGTTAGGGTTTATAGGGTTCTGATGTAATCTATAAATGCCCTTTTGATGTCTTTGAATTCGTTTATGCCTTCTTACATTCACAACACTATATTGATTTTGAGATTCAACTTTTGATCTTAGAATCCATTATTCTTGGTTTTACAGCTGATTGTTAATTTAAGATTCTGGGTTTTGTTCTTAAATTAGTGTAAGATTATTCATATGCTTTATTTATTGAATTAAATAGATGTTCTTACAAACGTGAGTGGCTAAACCATATAATTGGGATTGGGGGAACCCTAATGGAATAACGAAGCAGAGGAAATGTGAAGTCGTTCTTGATCAATATACTTGCATATATTGTGATTTTCTTTGATTTGTTTTCTTTCTTAACAACTATAGAAGTTAATAACTTTCTTGTAATTGATATTTACTCCAAAGAAGAGGTAGAGATTAGGAAAATTAGACCACAACAGTAAATTGATGCTACCAACCCTCATCTAATTAACTTGACACTCATAAGGTAATAGTTAATTTGGGATCCAAGATATGGATTTGTAAGCAACACTCTGAGACTCAAAAGGTAAATAGCGAAACTCATCAGAGGCATTCACAAGATGATTGGTGATACCTAACTTATCAAATTTTGCATGAAAGGTATTGATATACTTTGGTGAAGCACGATAAGTCTATGGTGCTAGAAAATCAGGGGGAACCCAGTCCTAGTATTCATCTAACATTGATTTCAACCAAAGCAACCAAGATTTATTACGCTTGATATTATTTTCACAAAATCCCCCCATTTACTTTTCTACATTATTTTAGCTCCTTCAGTAAATTTGTAAGAGATATTCGGCCTATTGCATGTGGGTTTGACCCTAAACTCTATTGGGTTATATATTTGACAGCGATTGCATTATACTTCTTGGAGGTGTAGTTTTGGACGACATCAAATTTTGGTGTCGTTGTTGAAGAATATGGTTACAAATTGATTAACAATTTTTTTGAGGTTGTTGGTTTTATTTTTCTACTATTCTTTTCCTGATCTAGATCTTAAAAGAACTGTATGACACAATCATAGAATATCGGAACATGGTCAAGAAGCTCTTCATGAGGAGCATTAAGATAATCGACTTTCCTTGAATCCGCCTTCTCCGTTAGTCTTCATGAGTTAACTGTACAAATCACTGTCTGATTACTAGCTGAAGCAAATATGAGGAGGGATGCAGCTACCCATCATATAGCTCAAGAGGAAAGACAGAGGTAGAAAGAAGAGCATCGAGCAGAACTCAACAGAGGTAGAAGAGACGGAGTCTAAGTACCCCAAGCCTCTTAGTATTTGCCTGTGTATGATGATTTGAAGGAAGACTTGGGGTATGTTGAGCCTATCAATATAGTAGTTATCATTCCTCTTGAGTTACCCCAAAGAGTAAAGTTTGATATTACAAGTGCTATGATTCATCTTCTCAATATAAAGAGTGTGTTTGTTGGTTTGCCGACTGATGATGCAAACATGCGCATTATGAATTTCATGGGCATCTATACTTTATACATTTACTTTGGCGAGTCAGGCAATTTTGAGACTCAGGTTGTTACCATTCTCTCTGACTGGTGAAGCAACATTATGGTTAGGGAAACTACCTCATAGGTCCATCACTAATTAAAATGAGTTGCAGAAACAGTCCTTGGATTGATTCTTCTAGCTTTCTAGAATGCTATAATTGATAGAAGAGATCTATTATTTTATACAATTACATTCAGAACTACTGTTTGAGGCATGGTTGAGGTTTAAAAAGAAGTTGTTGATGGTGCCCAATCATAGGATTTTGGGGAGGAATTTGCTTGAGATATTTTATAAAGCCCTGAATACCAATACCAAAGCTGTTGTGAATACTATTACTGATAGAACCTTCATGATACTGCGTTGGGAGTTAGCTTCAGAAATCTTAGAACGGGTCTCTATAATCAAATAAGGGTGGCATACTCAGGAGGCCAAAAGAAAGTTGGTACTTATGCTACTAGTGCTTCTAACGAGCAAAGAATTATAGATAATACAGTGGCTCAAGAGGTTGCATAATTATGGATGGAGATTTGGTTGTTGACCAAGAAATTTATAACTTTAAGTTTAGAAAAGGTCAATGTTGTGGGCACACAAGGTAAAGCTCCTAAGCTATATAATTTAGATATGGAGGAAGAGACAATATACCTGGATAGAGAGATGGCAAATTTATGAACCAAGGGTCAAGAATCCAATCAGGACACTTGGAACTCGAGGCAAAGAAATTAAGGTCAGAACTATTATGGGTATAAATATAGGGATCAAAGTAGAGAGAGAGATAGTGACTGGAGGCAAAAAGATGACTATAAGGAGAAGGGTGGTTCATATGTTCCTCCGGATAACTATGATATTGATTCAAGAATGGAAGATTTGCTGAGTAAGCTGGTTAAGGGTTCAGAGAATCAAGAGAGTTTCCTTGAGGAGATTAAGGCAGATATTTCAAGACTGAGCCAGAAAATTGAATTGTATGTTATTGGGATTAAGCACCTTGAGTAGTTATTTGGTCAAATGTAGGCTATGCTGAATCAACGTTAACTGGGCACTCTTTCAAGTAATACTGTGTAGAATTGAAAAAATGACAATCACTGCTTATCCATCACCACTCAAAGTTGAAAGGTGACTATTGATTCCCCTATACATATAATCGATGAGGTATGGTATGATGTTGTTAATATTGATGATACATATAAAGTGGAATTTTAAAAGTTGGTCGTTGTAGTAAGTACTCACAAAAATTAGCTATTGTAGATAAGCGAGATGAAAAGGGTAAAGGTAAGGAGAAAGAAGTTGAGCCTGTAGTGAAGACCATTCCACAACCTTCCCCACCTTTTCCTCAGAGATTAATACAGAAGCAAGAGGAAGGTAAGTCTCAGAAGTTTATCTCAATATTAACGAAACTGTCTGTTAATATTCCTCTTATGGAAGCACTAGAGAAAATGCCCGTCTATGCAAAGTTCATGAAAGATTTGGTGACTAAAAAGCGGACGGTGAGTTTTAAGCCTGTTGATATTAAGCACAATTGTAGCACTATTATTTTCTTATCTTTGGTTAAGAAGAAAAAGGACCCTAGAGCTTTTAACTATTTCTTGCACTATTGTGTTTCTAAATTTTCACAAGCATTGTGTGACTTGGTAGATAACATAAATTTGCTACCACTATTGGTGTACAAGCAGTTAGGGTTGGGGACACCTAAGACACCATCGATGAGATTATTGGCAGCTGATCGAATTGTGAAAAATCTAATTGGTATATTGTGTGATATTTTGGTAAAGGTAGTTTCCTTTATCTATACAGCTGGTTTTGTGATCCTTGAATATCAGGTAGATTTTGATATTTCTATTATTTTAAGAAGGCCCTTCCTAGCCATGGGTAGGGCCTTGGTTGACATAGGGATGGGATATATGAAACCTAGGATTAGTGACGAATATGTACTTTTAATATGGGTCAGTCAGTGCAACAGTTGAAAGACATGAAAGTGGTTTCTGTTATAGACACTGTTGAGAATGATGCAATGAGTGTGCTTATTGAGGAGAGACTTAGTGTTAAGGCTCTAGCGACAGTGATCATGAACTTTGATAGTGATAGCCTTGATGAGTATGATGAGATGGTGAGTGCACTCTATGGATGAGGTTTTTATTCTTATGCAGCAAAAGAGTTAGATATTAACTTGAAGAATAAAGAGACTCCACCATCTCAACCATCTATAGAGGTGCCACAGGCCTTAGAATTGTAGGTCCTCCCTTCCGACTTGTGATATCTATTTTTATGGGACGATAATACCTTATCGGTCATTATTGCTATTGATTTGATTGATACACAGGTTGAGGCATTTATTTTAGTATTACAATGATTTAAAAAGACATCAGATAGACTATTGTAGATATTGTGAGGATTCCACTCGGGATTTGTACTCATAAAATTTAGCTTGAACAAAATCATATGCCAAGCATCAAGCACCAGCATCGTTTGAACCTAACTATGCAAGAAATGGTGAAGAAAGATATTATAAAATAGTTAGATGTGGACGTGGTTTATTCAACAGCAAGTGGGTGAGCCCAGTTCAATGTGTACCTAAAAAGGTTAGGATCACTGTGGTCCTAAATGAGAAAATGAGTTAGTGCCTATGAGATTGGTTACTGGATGGAGAGTGTGCATGGATTACCAAACGTTGAACACTTGGACACAAAAGGACCATTTTTCTATGACATTTATGGATCAGATGCTAGACAGACTTGTAGGCGGAGGTTGGTACTATTTTCTTGAAGGTTATTCAGGGTTTAATCAGATTTTTATTTCCTCCAAAGACCAAGAGAATACTACTTTTATATTCCCAAATGGTACTTTTGCATTCAAAAGTATCCCGTTTGGAATTTACAATGCTCCGGCCACCTTTCACCATTGTATGATGCTGATATTTTTTGATATGTTAAAATACACTAAAAAGGTCTTTATGGATGACATTTTGGTAGTTGGGGACTCGTTTGATGACTGTTTATCCCATATGATTAGTGCACTTCAGAGATGTTAGGAGTGCAACTTGGGTTTGGATTGGGAAAAGTGCTACTTTATAGTGATTTCTCAGACATAATATTTCTAAGAGGTGTATTAAGGTTGACATGGTGAAAAGAGAGGTGATTGAAAAATTACCTCCTTCCATTTCAGTGAAAGTATCAAAAGTTTCTCAGGTCATGCTGGATTCAATAAGGGGTTTATCAAGGACTGCTCTAAAATTGCTAATCTATTATGCAAACTTTTATATAAGGAGGTGAGGTTCATGTTTGTCTCAAGGCCTTTAAGTTTCTTAAGGAGCGGTTCATCTCAACTCTTATTATTGTATCTCTAGATTGGTCCTTACCTTTTGTTGTGATGTGTAATGCTAGTGGTATGGATTTAGAAGATGTCCTAGGCCAACGTTATGAGAAGATCCTTTACCTATCTACTATGCCAGTAGAGCATTAAATCCCACACAGAAAAAATATACAGTTACTAAGCAGGATTTACTCATGGTGGTTTTTGCTTTTGAGAAATTTTGATCCTATTTGATAGGGACCAAAGTCACTATTCATATATCATGCAACATTGAGGTATCTTATGTCGAAAAAAATGTTAAGGCAATGTTAATTTTGTGGGTAGTCTTGTTGCAAGAATTTAACTTTAAGGTGAAAGGCCAAAAAGACACTAAAAACCAGGTTGCAAATTATCTATCCCTCCTCGAAGAAGAGGCAATACTGAAATTAGGGGATGATCTTAAAATTGATGGTAATTTTCTAGATAAGTGGGTCTTGACAGCATCACAAAACTTAATCCACTAGTTTACTAATTTTGCCAACTTTTTGGCAAGTGATCTTGTCCCAAAAAACTTATCATTTTAGTAGCTTAAGCAGTTTATGCATGAGGTGGGAAATATTTTTTGGGATGAGCCTTATTTATTTTAGGTATATGTAGATAAAGTTATCCGGAAGTGTATTCTTGATGTGGAGATGATGAGCACACTTGAAGCATGTCATTCATCAGCACTTGGGGATTATCATGGTGGTACTCGTGTAACCCATAAAATTTTATAGTATGGGTACTATTGGACGATTATTTAAGAATATGATCATGATTATGCTTGAGACTGTGATCAATGTTAGCGGCAAGGTAATATTTGGTGGAAACATAAACTCCCCGTAACACCTATTCTAGACTTAAAGTTGTTTCATATGTGGGGAAATGGTCTCATGGGTTTGTTTGTGATTTTTTATGGGATAAAATATATACTAGTGGCACTCGACTAAGTTTTAAAGTAGGTGAAGGCGGTTGTGCTTCAAATAATAAGGGTTGAAGTGTCACTGTGTTCTTCAAATAATTAGTCATTGTATCCCCATGTGATGCAGGGTCTGAAGGCAAGTCTACCTTTCCTTCATAGTGATCAGGTGTTTGTGGTTAAATCTAGAGTTGAATTGAAGTGGTGAGCTTCCATCCTTCGGAAGACTTTATTTTATATTTTGGTTTCCCTTATCTTAGATTTTTTTAGATTTTTTTTGGCTATGGTCGGGGACATGTCCCAATATTTAACAAGTATTCAATTTTGTTAGAGGATTTATTGAACTACTGTGGATATGGGCATTATGGTTGATGTTCGATATTAGTTTTGGTATTGTGGATGGTTTTTGGATATTGATCTCATATAGACTTTTAGGTTTATCTTTCCTATCCTATCATATATATATATATATTAGTTATATTAGAATAGGCTAAGGGGGTGGTCTCTGGTCTTTGATGGACTTGAGATATCCATCATGGCCAATCCCTAGTTTGAGTCATGACAAATTTGGTATCAAAGCCTAGGTTCATGGTCATTTGGGTATCCACAAAGTCGTGTCAAGTAGAATTTCTTTTATGGGTGTGTAGTGTGCCACACTTATAAGAGAGAGGCTTTGAGGAACTTAGGAATATTTTAATTTCTTGTTCGTCTTATTTTCAGGCTATCGAGTCTAAGGTCTTGGACTACTCTAACTCTCATTTGTTCGCCTTCCAGATCATCCCTCCCAGACGATCTGAAACTCATGGAAACTCATCTGTGCTGCCTGAGGATAATGTTGGCAGATCTCATCCATTTTATGGGGTACAAGCCCGGTCTAGGATCTTTGCTTCCAATTGTCCCCTTAGAGTCCTACCTACCTCCATTGATCCTTCTCTAGAGGGTGATATTCATGTTCAGTCACCTCAGGGAGACATCACTAATGTTGAGTTCTACTAATTCATTCATCTATTGAATCAGTTGGTGACATCTTAGTATCAGATGGGTTGTGCTGGTATTGTTGGGAGTTCATCTGAGACCGCTAAAGTTGGCCAGTTTATGAGGCTGAGCCCTCCGACTTTCACTAGTAATAAGGTTGAGAAGGATTCTCAAAGTTTTATAGATGAGATAGAGAAGATCTTTTGGGTTATCCATTCTACTGAGGTAGAGGGTATGGAATTCACTGCTTATTAGTTGAAGTATGTGGCATACTAATGGTACGAGGAGTGGGAGCGGCTTAGAGGTGATGATGTTGAATTTGCTTTACGGGAGGATTTCTCTAGTTCTTTTCTTGACCATTTTTTTTTCTCAGGAGTTAAGAGAGGTAAAAATGGAGGAGTCTGTGAATTTAAGCAAGGAAGAATATTAGTGAAGGAGTATGCCTTGAAATTCCACCATTTGTCTCGATATGCTCCGAAGCTAGTGTCTATCATGAGGGCCAAAATGAGGAAATTTTCTCCCAGTTTGTCTCATGAGATGCTTTTAGAAAGAAAAGATGCCTTGTTGAACAAGGATATGGACATCTCTAGACTTGTGGTGTATATGCAACAGGTTAAGGAGAAAAAGAAAAAGCAAATGAATATGGAGGTAGAGTAAGAAGTTTTGGTATTCAGATCAAGGTGAAGGTTAACATCAGAATTGTAGAGATAGTGGAAAATCGTCTAAGGAGAGGTGGGAGACCTACGGTTCATAATTGATGGCTAGTGATTTTTATCCAAAACCATTCGGAGATTATCATTTTTAGAGTGATGATGGTTCTAGGGCACAAGGTGCCCAATCTCAGGCCAATAGAGCCAGTCAGCTCCATTATATCCTTCTTGTAGACTGCGTGGTTGATTTTATTGTGGCTTCTGTGATGAGGGAAAGAATTGGTGTTTCAATTGTGGCTATTTGGGACATATGCTAAGGGATTTCCCTGGGGGCAAGGTTGTTTCGAGGAGTAATAAGGTTCCAATTGCCACATCATTAGCGCATGCACCAAGGGGTGCCACATCTAGTACGTGCACAGGTCGAAATCACTTTTATGCTCTTACTACCCATCAGGAGTCAAGGAATCACCTGATATAGTCACTGGTATGTTAAAACTCTTCTCTCTTGATATTTACTATTTACTTGACTTGGGGTCTACTCTTTCTTATGTGACCCCATTTGTGGTTGTGTATTATTATTTCGATCCCAAGTATATTTTGGACCCCTTTTCTATTTTGACTTCGGCGGGTGACTCTGTAGTTACTAGAAGTGCCTATAGGGGCTATGTGCTATCTGTTGGTGGTAGGTAAACTTTGGTAGATCTTTTTGAATTATACATGTTAGATTTTGATGTCATCTTGGGGATGGATTTGTTGCATTCGTGCTATACCTCTTTAGACTGTTGGACTTGTAAGGTCATTTTCAAATTACCTAATGAGCTAGTTATTGAATGGGAAAGGAGTTCCTTAGTGCCTAAAGAAAGGTTCATATCAAATCTTAGAGCCCAAAACTTAATTCCCAAGGGATGTCTTTATCATCTGATCCGGGTTAAGGATTCTAACTCGGAGGGTCCTTTTTTACGATTAATTTCTCTGGTTAGTGAATTTCCTATGGTCTTTCCTGATGATATTCCTAGCGTCCCTCCCGACAGAAAAATTGTTTTGGGATTGATCTTCTTTCTAACACTTGTCTTATCTCTATCCCTCTTTATAGAATGGCTTGGGCAGAGTTGAAGAAACTTAAGAAGCAGTTAAAGGATCTTTTGACAAGGTTTTTATCTTCCCTAGTGTGTCTTCGTGGGGAGCTCTTTTCGTGCTTAAGAAAGCTGGTTCTCTTTGGATGTGTATTGATTATTGTCAATTAAACAAGGTAACTGTGATGAATAAGTACAATCTTTCTAGGATTGATGATCTGTTTGACCAATTTTAGGGTGCTATGTATTTCTCTAAGATTGACCTCCGGTCGAGTTATCATCAGCTTAAGATTAGGGAGGATGATATCCCTAAGACTGCTTTTCGTATTCGGTATGGCCATTATGAGTTCTTGGTCTTGTCTTTTGGGTTGACCAATGCCCCTACAGCATTTATGGATCTCATGAATCGGGTATTCCATCAGTTTTTGGACTTATTAATAATTATGCTTATAGATGATATTCTAGTATATTCAAAAAGTAAGGTGGATCATGCCAACCACTTCCATGTCATGTTGCAGACCCTAAAAGATCAACAATTGTATGTTAAGTTTTTGAAGTGTGAGTTTTGGTTAAATGTTGTTACTTTTTTGGGCCAAGTTATTTCTAGTGAAGGGATCATGGAGGGTCCATAGAAGGTTGTGGTGGTTATGAAGTGGCCTAGACCCACGACTCCAACTGTTATTCAGAGCTTCTTGGATTTAGAGAATTATTATAGGAGGTTTGTGGAGAGCTTTTCGTTGATTGTTGCACCTTTGACTAGGTTGACTCAGAAGAAGTTTCTATGGTCTGATACTTATGAAAGGAGCTTTGAGAAGCTGAAAGATAAATTGACTTATGATAAATTGACTTCTGCTTTGATTTTGACTTTGCCTAAAAGTAGTGATAGATTTATAGTTTATTGTGATGCGTCCCATGTGGGACTTGGTTGTGTATTGATACAACATGGCAAGGTGGTAACATATGCTTCTACACATTAAAAGTTCATGAGAAAAATTATCTAACTCATGAGTTGGAATTTTTGGATGCTGTGTTCACATAGAAGATTTGGCGGTATTATATATATAGGGTCCATGTTGACATCTTTTCTGATCATAAGAGCCTGCAATATGTATTTACCCAGAAGGAGCTGAATCTTAGGCAAAGAAGGTTGCTTGAGTTGTTCAAGGACTATGACATAAGTCTCCACTATCATCCAAGTAAGGATACTATGGTTATTGATGCTCTTAGCAAGTTATCTATGAGGAATTTGTCTCAAGTAGATGAGAAAAAGCGGGACTTGGTAAAGGGTATTCACCTTTTGGCTAATCTTTGAGTTCGTCTCTTAGATTCTGAGGATGGTGGTATGTTTGTGAAAGAGGTAGCGAAGTCATCTCATGGCACTGAGGTGAAGGGGAAACAGGAGTTGGACCCTATCTTGATGTAAATCTAGAATGATATGGGTAGGCAGAAAGTGATGGCTTTTGAGATTGGTGGTGATGGTATCTTGAGGTACTAAGGGAGGTTGTGTGTTCTCAATGTGATAGGCTGCGAGGTAGTATTTTAGCCAACACTCATGAGTCACGTTATTTGATTTATCCTGGTTCGACAAATAGGTACCATGACCTTAAGAAGATCTATTGGTGCAATAACAAGAAGAGGGAGATGGCTAATTTTGTGGCTAAGTGCATGGTGTGTCAGCAAGTAAAAGTGGTACACTTGAGGCCTGGCAGGTTGTGTTAAGAAATAGAGTTGCATGTATGAAATGGGAAGTGATAAATATGAATTTTGTTACCGGTCTTCCGCAATCTCAAAATCAGTTTGATTCTATTTGGGTCATCATGGATAGGATGACTAAGTCTGCTCACTTCTTGTTAGTGAGGACTAATTATTCTGCTGAGGACTATGCAAGGTTGTTTATTCAGGAGATCATGAAGTTGCATGGTGCTCCAGTTTCCATTATTTTTTATCATGGTACTCAGTTCTCATCTCATTTTTGGTGGTCATTTCAGTGAGGTTTGAGGACTAAAGTGACCCTTAGCATCGCTTTCAACAAAAAAATAAATGGACAAGTAGAAAGGACCATTCTGACATTAGAATATATGCTTCGATCCTATACAATTGATCATGGTGGTAGTTAGGTTGACCACTTACCTCTTGTGGAGTTTGTGTATAATAATAGCTATCACTCTAGCATTGGTATGGCTCCGTTTGAGGCATTATATAGTAGAAGGTGTAGATCTCTCACTGGATGGTTCGAACTTGGTTATGCAAGGTTGTTCGATCATGATTTAGATCATCAATCTATGGAGAAAGTGAAGGTGATCCAGGATAGGCTTAAGACTGCCCAAAGTTGCCAAAAGTCCTATGCAGACAAACGATGAAGGGAGTTGAAGTTTCATGTGGGTGATTGGGTATTCTTGAAGGTGTTTCCCATAAAGGGAGTGATATGTTTTGGAAAAAAGGGGAAGCTCAGTCCCAATTACATTAGTCCTTATTTGATTTTGAAGAGAGTGAGAAGTGTTGCTTATGAGTTAGAATTGCTTATCTGTTTGGGTTCTATTCACCCTGTGTTTCATGTGTCCATGTTGAGGAAATGCGTGGGTGATCCCTTCGTACTGCCTATTGAGGATGTTGGTGTCTCCCTATCTTACGAAAAGGTTTCGGTAGAGATCTTAGATAGACAAGTTCGTAGATTATGGACTAAATATGTATCATTGGTAAAGGTCCTTTGCAAGAACCATAAAGTAGAAAAATCCACTTGGGAGGCCAAAGAGGATATGAAGGATAAGTTTCTATTTATATTCCATGTGACGGATGAAGAAGCTTAAGGTATGAATTTCATTCTTCTTTGTTATTATTTGGGTTTATCTTTTGATTCTGGTGTTATCATTCTCATGTGAAACGTGTCTTACCTCATCATTTGAGGATGAATGATCCTAAGGGGGGATAGTGTAACACTCTTGAAATTTTGGGTATTTTTTTTATCCTTCCCATGCTTGAAATATTGATTTTGACTCAAATTATGTTCAGGGATGTTAAAGGGGTAACCTGGAAGAGTTTTGGAATTTTCGGATGGGTTTCGGAGTTGTTTTGGGTGTTGGAGGTAGTAAGCCTCTGCGATATTAACATGCCACGGAGTTTAGTCTCTGTGATAACCTTTGTGACACAAAATATAATCACTGCGATAAGGATCGTGACACGGAGGTTGGACCTCAACGATAAGGTCCGTACCACAGACCTATAGTAATTTCGGGTTGTCTTGTTCTTTTTAAATATGATGAGGGATAAAGGGGTCCTTTCACCTATAAATGATTTTTAATCACTATAAGGACCTATTTCTATCAGTTTTCAATATACAAAGGTTATTCTTGTTACTCTCAACCATCCTCTCTCAATTTCCCCTTTTCAACTCAAGGCTAGGGTTCAAAGAGGCGATCAACTAGGGTCTTAAGGGTGTGGCTTTCTTCAAATTTCCTGGAAATTAAGGCATGTACCTCTTTCCCTATACTCATCTTTTCTTTATGGTATGAATTGGTTATTATTATGCATGGTTTTTATGTTTTGAACTATGGGTTGAGGGTTTTGAATATATTTGGTTTAAATATCTTTCCATGATTATTATTGAGTTGTTATGCATTGAATTGATGATTTATGAACTCTTTAGGTGCATAGGGATGGTGAATGAATTTAGGAGTACAATGGATTCCCCAAAAAAATAGTTTCGGTATGGAAATTAATAATAACCTCGACCCACTTGCATAATTAACTTTGGAATATAATTTATCACTTGATTTGGCTATTCTTTTTTAAACCTTGCATTGCATAAATTGTAAATAGAATATGAGTTGGTTTGGTTTAGTTTTCAAATGGTGTTGGAAAGGCCTTAGTGGCCACGGTTTTAGTTTAATTAGAAACTTTGAAGTCAAATTTGGTTTAATGGTTTTGTATGGCATAAAAGGATAGACTTTTAAGCTCTAATTTTGGTATGATGATACCAATGGGAAATGCCTAATTAAAAGACTCCTTGGTAAATGGTTGAGAATTGGTAAATTGTGTTAATATGAGCTTAGTAAGGGGGACCAATACTGGAAACTCATGTTTACCGACGTGAGGTTTGGTCATGGTGACCTTATTCATGAGATGCACTCTATATTTTGTGGATGGAATTAGCCTTCACGGGTTTAAGCAGGTACGTGCATCTAATACGCACTGGGGTCCTTTCAGCAGGGTGACCTAAACCAATATAGCTTATGGGTGTCTTTAGGATGGCAGAGCTACACAGTCAAGGTTAATGATTTAAAAAAACATGCTAAACCTTGTTCCCCTATTTCCCGTTATATAATATACATATATATGTACGTATTCCATACAATGTTGCGCATTGGATTTTAATAGTACTCATATTATGGATTATGGCATTACTTTACTACTCTATCCCTGAGTTACATGCTATCACTCCAACCGCTAACCATCTTCAGATGATGTATCCCCACGTGATGCAGCGTCCAAAGAAAAGTCTACATTTTCTGCACACTGATCAGGTGTTCATGGTTAGATTCAGAGTTGACTTAAAGTGGTAAGCTAACATCCTTCGAAAGACTTCATTTTATGTTTTGGTTTCCCTTGTCTTACACTTTATTTTAGATTTATTTTAGCTATGGTTGAGGGCACGTCTCGATATTTTACTGGTATTCAGTTTTGTTAGAGGCTTTGTTGGACTACTCTAGAAATGGGCATTATGGTTGATGTTCGGTATTAGTTTAGGTATTGTGGATGGTTTTCGGATATCTATCTCATATAGACTTTTGGGTTTATCTTTCTTATCTTTTCATCTATATATATTGGTTATGTTGGAATAGGCTAATGGGGTGGTCTTTGGTCCTCGGTGGACTTGAGATACCCAACACGGCTAGGCCCTGGTTTGGGTTATGACATGACCGATCAAGAAAGCTAGACGATGCACTTTGAGCTTACTGAACAATGTTTAAAACCCCCATAGGTGCCTCTCCATATCAGCTTGTGTACGGCAAAGCATGACACTTGGCGGTTGAACCTAAGCACAAGGCACTATGGACATTAAAAAAGCTAAATTTTTAGTGGAGTGATGCAGAAAATTTAAGGATGTGCAAGGTAAATGAGTTGGATGAATTCTAGTTCTGAGCATATGATAGTTCAGTTTTTTATAAGGAGAAGATGAAGTTGTATCATGACAAAAAGATCGAGAAAATGGTGTTTGAGCCTGGTGATATGGTCTTGTTATATAGTTCAAGACTTTGCTTGTTTCTTGGTAAGTTGAATTCTAGGTGGTATGGATCATTTATTGTGGTTAAAGTGTTCCCGCATGATGCTATTGAGTTGAAACGAGACAGCAAAGCCCCATTCAAGGTGAAGTACAGCGTGTTAAGCACTATATAGGAAATACTGATGAAGTGAAAGCTTATGTTGATGTAAGCCTTGGTGAAGTCTGAGTAACCAAGGAAATCGAGTCGTGTCGTGACGTTAAATCAAGCTCTTCATGGGAGGCAACCCATGGGCTTGTTAGTGAAGTATGAGTATCCAATATAGCCATGTCGTGCCACGACGTTAAATCAAACATTGGTTGGGAGGCAACCCAATATTGAAGTGTTTATTTTGTTTTTGTTTTTGTAGGTTTAAAGCATGGGAAAATACCTGAAAGTTGGAAAAATTGCAAAATTTAGACAAGTCCAGGTAAGTGGACTTACGGACCCACTTATGGGGGTCGTAAGTCCCACCTATGCTAGGTAAGTGGTGCAGTAGGTGTCAGAGTGAAAATCTAAGGATTTTACAGATCTGAAGTTGTACTTACAAACCCTTTTATGGGGTCGTAAGTAAAACCGACCACCCCATAAGTGGGGTCATTGAAATAAGAGTAAAAGTCAGAGAGTGAGTAGTCACTTACAGTGGATTACTTACGGTCCATAAGTGGCCCTGTAAGTGGACCAAAACTGAGGGTCAATTTTTTTAAAAAGTAGGTAAGGCGTAAGTGACCCAACCCGATCAGATCCAACCTCAACTCTAAAAATACCCCAAAGCCGATCCACTTACCCCTCTACTTTAAAATTTAAAATTCCACTCCTAATCAAACTCCACAATTTCCCTCTTTAATCTATAAAAGGCAAAAATCTCTCATAATCCCATTATTTGCATGCATAAGCATCTGAGTAGGGCTACAACTCATCATATACTTCTTCTACTTCCAAGTTTCTTCAAATCCGGGTAACAATTTTGGCTCCAACTTTAGAAAAAACATATTTTTGATGATTGAAGTTGAAAAATAGTATTTGTTATAGCCTGAAATTTATATTTCATGTTGAACTTTGGAATTTAGGGAGCCTAAATTTGTAAAAATTAAAATTTTGAATGATTTATGTTTGAGATTACCTATGATTATAATATGGAAGTAGAAGTTGAATAGAGTAGGAAAAGCCCAAAAATACTTGTGCAGTACCTGTGAACTTGAATTGGTATATGTTGTAGTGCACAAATTTGGACTTAAAATAGCAATATACACTTTGTGGGATGAAAAAATTGAGAAAAAGTTGAAGTACCCTAAGGATGGCATTTACGCAGGCATTTACGGGCCTCATAAGTAGCACTTACAAGCCGTAAGTGGCCTCGTAGGTGTCAAACCCGAAGCCTTGAAATTTAAGGGCTTTGTCTAAAACTTACGAGGGCACCTACGACCCCTGTAAGTGACATTGATGGCCCGTAGGTGGGGTCGCAGGTACCGTGCCCTAGGTATTCTGATATTTTTCCAACATATTTTGTTCCCTTCTTCTATTTCAGGAACTAATAATTACTTTTCCAAGTAAAATAAAGTACAAAAGAAGGGAGTCCAGTCTAGACTCCAAGACGAGTATCTTGAGAGAAGTGGCTTGAACCCAGATAGACCATTGGTCTCGAGAAAGACTAGAGGCAGATCTCATAGGTACGCTGTAGCTACAACAGTTGGGGCTATATTGGGTTTTCAACACACACAGGCACTACAGGCAGGGGCCCAACCTCCATCACCCCCGGTATTCAGGATAGGACCTCAAATGAAGAATTTAATTCAGACACCACCATACTCTTCCCAATATGAGAAGAAAGAGGATGAGGTAGATTCACAGTCTAGGTCTGGAAATGAGGTTTAGTTCGGGGTAGTTTTTGGTTTTATAGAAGAGAATGATGCACCCGGTTCCCAATCTGAGGAAGGGTCGAAGGATGCATCTGTTTTCAGCTAGTGATTCAATTTTGGGCCCGGTTGCACCCCAGTTTGAGAATGGTGCAACTCAGGTCCCATAAGATATTTCATCATCATTAGCACATGATTCTTCGTCGGTAGCACAGTACACCCAGTTTTCTATTCCACTACCTTTTGCCCCAGCATCTGAGTCCACGCACATCTCGACTAAATCTATTATTGAGGTTTCTCTAAGATGGTGTGTGGAAGGGGTTGCAATATATTTTTATGAAAGATAGCTTCTCTATTAAACAAGATTATATAAAGAGGAGTATTATAGCAGAGAGAAGGATTAATTTGATGGGGCTAGCAGGGGTACCAACTTTGCGGGTCTCTTTTGATAGATAATAGTTGGGGTGGATGACTCGGCCCCAAGTTTCATACATCCTGGCACTAGTTCGGGAGTTTAATATTTCTTATTTTTCTACCATGTATTTGATTACCCCGCCTGAGGGTAGAGGGGTTAAGTAGCCACAGTTGACCCATACTTTAGTTTGAAGGGTGTGCATAGGTATTTTTGAGATGACCATAAATCGTGTATTATTTGGGCTAGATTATGTGGAACACACATCAACAGGAGATTTTTAACGTTCGCATAAGACTAGTGTGTGATAGGCGCTATGAGGGATATCGAGAATCTATAAGAGAAACTTTATTTTTCTAGGTGGATAGTCACCCAAATTTCTAACTTGGGCACTAATGCCCCATGGACAAAGGGTAAGGGGAGATAAAAAAAGGTAGTGTTGTATTTTACAGAAAAATTTTGATAGACTCTGGTATATTTCAGGGTGAGTTCCACTTTATCGGATAATATACTTATATGGGATAGAGCCGCATTGGTTGCTAGCCTGCTTGCTGGATACGATATAGCTTTTGAAACACTAATCCAACTGGATATTTATGTTAGAGCATTCAGTGAGACCACCACTCTTACTTTTCTTTTTCTAATCTAGAAGTTATGTGATACAGTCAGCATACTGACTATTCCTGGTGTTAACCATAGGATTAAGGTGACGAGCACAATAGATATTAGTTTGATCAAGGATTCAGTAAACTCGATCCTTGCATAGAGAGCGTAGCCATATCCCACTACTACTCCAATCTATTCTGAGGGATCTTCAGTTATAGTTGAGCCTATTCAGAGAAGAAATAGTGGTATTGATATTGAGATAGGCGAGCAGAGATATGAGCCTATTACTACTGCTAGTGAGAGGGCTAGGACTACATCTACGTCAGCCCCAGCTTCGACTTCTGAGCCAGTTGGGCATCCACTTTGCCTCCCCGCCCCATAATTATTGATTTGATTAGCATTCCATGTAATTTTCTATAGTGTATGGTTTACCGACAGGATGAGGTGATAACCCGTCTCACTTAGATAGAGTATTACTTGGTTGTACTATATGGACAAATCCAACATTGGGTTCGGACTAAACTTGAGACTATTGAGGCTCGAATTAAGGCAAGAATAAGAATCGATATGGCAGAGTATATGAGGGTGCTTCATACTAGGATTGATAGCTTCAAGACTAGGATGAATGCACAGTTACATGAGATTCAGGCACATGATTTGTTTAGCTTCCATAGGGAGATGGTATATTGCGCGCTGAGGTGCAATCACTAGTAAAGATCCAAGTTTAAGTCATTCATCCAGTCATACCTTCTTTTACATAGTCGTCTCCTCCATCTCCACCTATAAAATTTAATTTATTTGATGAGAAGGATATGGTTTCGATGGTTGGGACCAAGAGAGGTCAGAGTTATAGGACCCCATATTGCCTTTTAATCGGGCCTTAAAAAGGGCCGCCCATGATTCTAGGATGTCCCAGTATGTTGAGGAGCAGAGACGAGCTGAGATAGCAGTGGGTGCATCTTTTAGTCATGATCTACCACCACCTCCATAGGATGAGCCACCAGATACACCAGATGGGTGTGGGTGCGAGTTTTCTACGGATGCCTAGATCATCCCAAGTATGTCTTCATTCCCTTGTTTTATATTGTAATTAGGCACTAGGGATAACGCGTACTCTTGAGTTGGGGGTGGAGGTGTACCACAACCAAGGATTTTTCTTGCTATATTTTTTCCCATCGGCTATGTTATCATACTAGAACTGGCATATTTAGTTTTTTTTTCTATTTGTGACGTGTATGAGTTATGTTCTATTTGTGTTTAATTAGGAGAAAAATTAGGAACCTAAGAAGAGTTGACATATTCTGTTTGTTTTTTAGTGTTTCTGAAAATTGATACCCCTCTAAAAACTTTGTTTTGAACTGTGTGATGTGAATATATGTGTGAACATTGTGAATCTTGTTATAACATTAGGATTAGGGACTAAATAATTAGCTTAGCATTTGCATGAACTGAATAGTAGTTGGTAATATAACCTTGTACCATGTGTGTGTTAGATACTTACCTCATTTTCTTTGTGTATTTAATCTAGAACATGTCCATTTAGTCTTGCCTAGGTTGTAGGATAGTTGGTTAGATTGTAATCATTGTCCATTTTTTGAGTTTAGTCCACTCTTAGCCTAAATAACCATCCAAATGTGAATAAGTATCCCTTGGTCATTGAATTTGAGCCTATATTGACCAATTTTTTTGTTTTCACCTTTCACCTTCCCAATTTAATTATAATGAACCTGTGTTGGACCTGGTCCCTCCTTGGACATTATGCACCTAAACTCAGGCAAATCGTGTAATTTAAGAGTGGCTATTATAGGGGTACGTAGTTATAATTGGGTATGAAGAAGGATTTGAATAGGAGAAAAGAAAGTAGGATTGGGTGCTGTAATAAAAGGAAAAATAGAGAAAAGGAGAAAAGAAAAAAAATAAAATTTAAAAATAAATAAAAAGAATAAAGAAACCACACCCAACTTGAATAAGCAATAAAGATAAAAGAGAGAAATGAGGGAGAAATAAAATAAAGTTGGTTGAGAAGTGGTCCCTAAATATAATTGTAGTATCAAAGAGGGTGGGTCACTAGTTCCCAAATATATCGTACCAGCCCCCAAGCCTACATTACAAGATGAATAAAGTCCTATAGTGATCCTATTTCAACTGTCTGAAAGGCTAAGGTAAAGAAAATAAGGGCAAGTCTATGGTATTCTATGCACGTTGATTGGTACTCCTTTTATGAGTGTGAGTGTGAGTGTGAGTGTCTCGATATCATCCTCTCATTGACATGTATAACCATACTATGAGATTGGGACTTCTTTATTATGAGGGTACATTGGTTGTGTTACTGGCTGCTTTTCTGGTCAGGTAGTGTATACTGCATGTTGGTGCGATTGTTTGTTGCTAATGTAATGACATAGATTAATTTTTTTCATCGTATTATTGTACTACATAGATCTATACAGTTAGTTTTGAAAAAAGTTAAAAATAGGAAGAGATAAAAGTTGTTGAGCTAAAATTGAGTTGACTGTCATAGGTACCTTGGGTTTCTCTTGGTTAAGCATTATCATATTATTTTGTTATGTGTTTGTTACGTGAGGACATGCAAATGTTATAAGTTGAGGGTGTTGATGTGTCATGGTTTTATGGAACTTTTGATCCTTAAAATAAAAAAAATATGCGAGTACTTAGATTTATTTTGTTAGAAATAATGTGTTTTTATGTTTGTTTTGCAGAAAACTTGGTACTAAAGCTGAAAAAAGAAAAAGAAGTGAAATATGTAGAAGACCCCACTTACAGGCCCATATATAGGACATAAGTAACACTTACGGCCACCGTAAGTGGCCACATAAGTGTTAAAGGAAAAATACCTGAGAATCTAAAGTTTGTAGTTTTATAGTTACGAAGGAGAAATTACATCAACAACATATTCCCATTCATACAAAATACACACTTAGCTAAGTCATATAGTACATATCCTTTTTGCAAGACTGAATAGCCTATATATACTGAAGTTTTATTCCTAAAAAAGAACTTATCATATTGATTTTTGTGTTTTGCATGACATAAGCACCATATTAGGTTTCTTGTTATACAACACTTCATAAAGTGTAATACCACTAATTACTGAACTGGGCAGCCTATTGATCAAGTACATAGATGCTAGAACACAGGACCCCAAAACTTGATCGGTATATATCTTTGAAATCTAATTGCTCTAGTGACCTCTAGTGTATGCATAAGATTTTTCTTACCTGCTCCATTTCACTGTGGAGTATAGGCAAATTTAATTTGATGAATTATTCCTAGTTGATTAAACATGTTACTGCATACAACATTAAGAAATTTAGTATCATTGTCAGTTCTTATAATTTTGACAATTTTATCAAACTGAGTTCATGTGTAACTTAGAAGTTTTACAAAGAAATACATACATCACATTTTTTTTGCTTAAATAAGAAGGTCTAAGTAAATCTAGGAAAATCATCCACTATCGTTAAAAAGTATTTATCTCCATCATATGTAGCAAACTAATAAGGACCCCAGAGGTCAACATGAATCAAGTAAAAAAAATGATAATATTAATGCTACTATTATGAAAAGGTTGGTTAGGTTATTTTGCACAAATGACATATATGACACTCAGAAATCACAGGTTTGATATCATGTATACTACCAGGAAGTAGTTTACTAAGTATTAATAAATAAGTATGTCTAAATCTTTTATGCCAAACAGTAATACCAGTCTTGTAACCTGCTGAGTCTTTAGAGTTTTGAACTACGAAGCTGAGTTGATTTTCTGTTTTTTTATTCAGCAAAATGTATAATCCCATTCCTCTTTAACAATATCTTGCACCCTCCTAGCAAAGAGATCCTAAAAATAAGCAACAATTAAGAAAAAATAAAATACTGCACTACAATTCTTAAGTTAGTTTAGACATAGATAAGAGGTTATACTGGAAATGTGGTAGATAAAGCACATTGAATATAGTGTTCTGATAAAAAATGTAGGTTGATCCTATATGTGTAACATATGATACATCTCCATTTGGTAGATGTACCTTCTTGGGAATTATAGTTTTTATAACTGTTCCATTCTTAAGCAAATATGCATCTAAGACCATATGATTTGTTGCACTAGTTTTCATAATCCATCTGGGACTATGTGGTGCTATCATCACCTTTACATCATGTTTAGTAGTCATACTGCCATGTGATCATATGAAGTGGATGGAACAGTAATTGAAGTTCCAGAGTTTTAATTCAGTAACTGAAGAATTTGATCATATTGATCTTTGCTGATAATGTTAAATCCAAGTTGACTTAGCTGATTACTCAAGCTTTGACCATAACTGATGGAGTTGCTAGTTGAACACTTTTTTTATTCTAGTCCAAAACCAATCATTTGTGACTGCTTTTTTGCAATAATTTAAGCCTGTGTAACTGCTCTGGCTCATCTCCACTTGAGACGTTGTAGGCTACCCTACAGTCCCCTTCAAAATTTCTTTTCTTCTACTTATTATCAGCTAGATATCCTGCAACTTTGAAATAATTCTTCTCAGAGTGTCCCTTAATTTTGCATATATCACAAAATAAATTATCATTTCTCTTAAATCTCTAATTCTCATAATTTTTAAAATACATTGCTACATCATAATTTTCAACATTGGAGGTGACATAAGATTTGGCCCCTATCCTAATTATATGATTCATTGAGCTCCATTAGAAAATAAAAAAAGTTTTAACTTTTGCAATGTACGACATAATCTTTAGATTTTCACAACTATAGCCAGAAGAAGGCACAAGAGCTTCAAATTCTTTGCATAAATCTTTGAGTTTAGAAATGTACACAGACACAAATTTTTTTCCTTAGGTATATGTGAATATTTCTTTGTGAAGATTAAAGATTCTGGATCCATCAATTTTTGTGAATCTTTCTCCTAAGTTTTGCCACATAACTTGAGCACTTGAGGCATATATGGGCCCTCTTAACAAGTTCTTAGACACAAAATTTAATAACCAAGATAACATAATTGCATTCACACGCTCTCGATGATTTCATAAATATTTTGGGAATAATTTTTAATCGTTCACTAAGTTCAATTTATAACAATCAAGAAGAGTAATTCTCATAGAATGAAATCATATGGAAAAATTTGTGGTACCTATCAACTGGATAGAGAATATTTAAATGTCGCTCATGTCAGATGTGTGCAAGAACAACGGATAACTGTAGCCAATTTAAGGGATGTGACAGTTAGATCTATGTGACGCCATTGAAGCTGGTTGAGTACTCGATTCTCTATTTTTAGTCATTATTAGCAGTCTTCAGAGATCAATAACTATCATGGAAGCTTTGAAGTAGAAGACTTTTTTGTTAAAAAAAAAAAAAAAAAGAGCAGAAAAGATAAAGAACGGAGAAAAATAAAAAATTCAAAATCAGAAACTATTTTTTCTTATGAATTGATCGAGAATTGAATAAGAAAGAATTACATGAAGCATGATCTTTAGCTCATAGCTTTGATACCATGTTGTAAAGTACACAATCTTTCATGGATTCATGATGAACAAGAAAATAATAGATGCATATTCAAGAACAAAGAAGAAGAAGTAGAAGAATGAAGAGAAAGAGTAGAAAAATGTAGAGAGTATTAGATCATATCATTCATTGAAAGTGTAAAATACAAGATGTGATAAGGTATATATAGATGATCTAATTAACTAGAAGTGAGAACCTAATCGGCCAATCTATTGAGAGCCCATTTGGATAGGACTAAAAAAATAACTTTTTTTTAGCTTATGCACTTAAAAGATGAAAATAAGTTCTTATAAATTAAACAGATAAGTGTTTGGATAGAAGTGCTAAAACTGAAAAGAAGTTGTTGATGTGTTTGGTAAACAAGTGTTGTTAAGCATTTGTTTATTTTCAAATAATAAATGTCCTTAAAGTTGTTATCACCATTAATGAGTTGAATTATGTATAATATTTAATTTTAATAATTCAAAACAAAGAAAAAAAATAAAGAAAAAATTGAAGGGAATAGACAGAGAGAAGCAGCAAAGAGAAACAGAAAGAAAAATAATCTATTTAAGGGTTATAAATTTGAGATATCATTGAAATTGAAGGAAAATATAAGAGCTAAAAAGATAAATATCTTGGTCAAACTTAAAAGAATTTTAATCTATAATAAAAGATTGGGGGTACCCAACTTCTCACTTTTTTCTTTTTTTTTTTAATCAGTTTTTAGCTTTTCTAAATGCTTTTTTATTTTACCAAACACTTAAAAATCTAAAATAAAAAAAGATTAAAAGTTAGTTTGATCATATTTTAATTCTATCCAAACGGGCTCCGAGTTGTTGTTTAACTATTTTCAAAAAGGTAGTTATAACTACTTTAACTAACAATAGAGTTGGGTTTGAAATTGATAGGGCGTTATGCGGAAGCTAATAGTTTGTAAATCATACATGTTATGATTTAGAGAAAAAGAAAAATGTATTAAAGGGGTATATTATTAATATAGTTTGATCAAATGACCTACATATTAAAAACTTATATTGAAAAAGCATAAAACTTATTGGGAGAAATCTCCCCCTAAACAAGCCTCCTTAAGAACTACATTGTGAGTGCTATTATGTTATGGTATGAGAAGAGGTGTCTTCTATTTATAGATTTCTAAAACTTTTCCTCTAGAATAAGGTTAGCCAAATATAAAAGGAAATTAATTTTTCTCTCAGAAAAAATAAAACTAATTATGGTAATACTTTGATTTTCCTTCAATAGAAAACTAAAACTCAAATTTGGTAGGAAAATCAAGACAAAAACCCTAATAAATCTCTTCTTTTTGACTTAATTTTCTTGACAAAACTTGATTCACCTTCTTCACATGCTTGATCTTCGTTCTTCACATAATCTTCATCACTGTTGTGTTGCATGCTTAAAGATGAAGCCCTTTTGGGTTACAAATATATAATACTTTTTGAATTAAAAATATTGAAGCCCTTTATAGGGTTAAAAGTGAGCTTTATTTTTAAAGATGTAACAACAGAGATTGTTGAAAATCTGATTGAAATTATCCTCACATGTAGTTTTTTTTTCTTTGGGCTCTTTATTTTTGACAAAAATCTTCACAATCGACAAGTTAGTTGCAACTTTGATCATAACGTATTCTCAATCTGAATCATCGACTCCGATACCACTTATTGGATTTAAAATTAGTAGGGCGTCTTGCGGAAGCTAATAGTTTGCAAACTCTAGATGCGATAATTTAGACAAAAAGAAAAATGTATCAAAGGAGCATATTATTAATATAGTTTGGTCAAACGACCTACATATTAAAAACTAATATTGAAAAAGTATAAAACTTATTGGGAGAAATCTCCCCCTAAATAAGACTCCTTAGGAACTACATTGTGAATGCTATTGTGTTATGATATGAGAAACGGTGTCTTCTATTTATAGATGTCTGAAACTTTTCCTCTAAGAAAAAGATTAGCCAAATATGAAAGGAAATTAATTTCTCTCAATAAAAATAATTATGATAATACTTTGACTTTCCTTCAATAGAAAATTAAAACTCAAATTTGATAAGAAATCAGGACAAAACCTCTAACAAAGTATTTATCTTAGAAGTACTTTTCAAAAAAGTACTTTTGGTAAGAAACAGTTTGTGTTTGACCAATAAATTAAAAAAATATCTCTAAGCAATAATTAGAATTTGACCGAACTTTTAAAAAGTAATTTTAAGTGTATTTTTTTTTTTTCAAAAGTGCTTTTCAAAAAAGTATTTTTAGAAAAAACTATTTTTTTAGCTTATCAAAAACTGTTTATTCTACTCCCCAAAAGCACTTATTTTATTTTAAAAGTTTATCCAAACACCTTAATTTTAAAAAATAAGTACTTTTGGAAGATTTAAAACTGCCTACAAATAGTGATAAGTACATGTATGAAAGATATTTGTTTTGTATTTATTAATTTAGTAAAAATACCGATTGTAAATTAGTATAATTTAGTGATAGTGAATTTCTTTTTAGGAAAAATTATGATTATTACAAAGAGTAATTTATATTTGGTGAATCACTAAATTTTCAAAAAAAGACTCCAACTTAAAAGATGTGGATTTGGACTCTAATTTAATGAAGATGTCTATTTCTTTAATTAATTCTAGTTTAGTCTATGTGCATTACACGTGTCATGGGTGTCATATTAATATTATTAACTTGAATATTATAAATATTTAAAATTTAGTGTCTAAAATTTACATTGAAACACGACTAATCTAGATTTAAAGCATGAAAATGGACAAAATATTTTAATGATTTAAGTGAATAATATAATTGGATCTTCTTCCTTTCCTTGCTCTACATACTAAAATTTGACTTAGACTTCATACGTTGAAACTCATATGAATTTGAATTTATTCACACCAAATGCATGAGCCTTATTTTGTAAATTTAGTGTTCTCTTTTAAGCATGACAATGTAATTAGAAAAGTTTGATGAAAAAAAAAAGCTTCAAAAAATAAAATTCACCTAAAAGTATCAATAAGCGGGAAAGAAAGTCAACAAAATAAGTTAAACTCTGACTCAAGCAACGGAATTTAAAAAAAAAATTGTTAGCTACATACTATTTTACACATAAATACTGTATATTTTTTCACTAAAAATTTCTTAATTAGCAATTATCTATTAGGAGTACATGACAACTTATTATTGTAAACTCCAAGAACGTATAAAAAATTGAGAAACTTTACCTTAAAATACAAGTAAAATTTGTCTCTTCAAGCATAAATACTATCAAGATTTCACAAAATATTTCTCAATTAACAATTGTCTATCAAGAATGCATGATAATTTGTTATTGCAAACTTCACTAACATATCAAAATTTTAGAAAACTTACCTCAAATCACAAACAAATTTATTTCTTTTAAAAATAGGTACTAATAAAATTTCAATTGGTAAGAAAATTCTATACCAAAACCTGTTTTTCACTAAAAACTTCTCAATTAGAAATTGTGAATAAAAAATATATGACAATTTTTTATCCTAAACTTTAAATTTATACTAAAATTACAAATAAACTTCTCAATCATCAATTGTTTATCAAGACGAAATGAAAATTTATTTTTATAAACATCAAGAACATACTAAAATTTTAGAAAACTCACTTCAAATCACAAGCAAATTTGTGTTTCTTTGAACATAGATATTATCAAGATTCAAAAAAACGTCTCAATTAACAATTGTCAAAAATACAATTATTATAAACTTGAAGAATATACTAAAATTTTATAAAACTTACCACAAAGCATAAACAAATTTATTTCTATAATCAAGATTTTAATTGATTATAATATTCTAAGCTACGTTTAAATAGACAAAAAGAAAGACTAAATTTTTATTTACTTTCTTTTAAGAATAGGACTCAAACACCAATTTTTTTCTCAGATACAAAATTTTGAATTTTTTCCTTTTATGCTTCTAAAATAATTATTTTTATTTTGATACATATTATAAAAGGAGAAGAATTATTAATTCCTACCTAAGTTTTTAGAGATGTCACGTAAAACATAAATCAGATCGATAATTTTAAAGGAAAAGTTAACTAGCTCATTCCAAAAATAAAACCCAATCAAGAAAAATTACGTCCAAAAAAAAAAAAATAAGGATTTTCTTTCTCTTTTTTTTCTTTGGAAAAAGCCACATATACACGAAAATACAAAGCTATCGCCTTATACTCCTCTTCTGTTTCCACAAATAATAATTGATAGAGTTGTTAGATATTGTAAAGATAAAATTCTCATTGATTTTGAATTATTAAATATTATGATTTCTTGTCTTAATTAATTTCAAACTCGACATATTAGGATATAATTAATTGATAATAAATTAAGAAAAATAGTAAAAAACGATTTTGTTTATTGCAAAACACTTTAATGAAGGACAAAAAGTTCAAATTACTTTTTTAAAGGCATTTACACTTTTAATATATTATAAACACAAATTATAGATATAAATATAAATATAGATATAGATTAGGATATACGTAGAAAATATATAAAAATTTATTTGCTGAGGATTGCGGTTTCCGTTACGGCTAATAAGGGGGAAAAAGTGAAACTTTGCTAATTAAGGACAATTTTGTTCAAATAGCTAGTATGATCAAACTTTTTCTATTACAATGTTGTTTGTTGGATACTTTCTTATTCTTATAACGAAATATTATTAAAGAGAATATATATAGTGTAACATAACATGACCAATCAATTAAAAATTTTGATCATAATAATAAAATATTATTATAAAAGATGAATGTTATAGATATCTTATTATGGAGATTAAAAGTAGACATGTTTTGAAATAAAAAGATAAATTTAATTATTTTTTCTTTATTCCGTGTAAACATAGAGTGTGGAAAAATATGAATAGGTTGAAGTGGACTACACACATGTGCTATATAATAAAAAAATAATTAGGTCTAGTGGACTCCCACAACTCAAGACACCCTCCTCCTCACATGCAAGGTTTATGTACAGATCCTACTGCTATATAAAGGGTGGTCACGCTATTAACTTTCAACGAAGAGTAAGAAGAAAAAGATATAAAAAAAAGATGGCAAGTAATTTGGAAGAGGGATTGTTAGTAAAGAATAAATTAGAGGAAAATAATGATAGTGTTGAAGTTGTATTGAGAGATCAGGAATTGAGATGGGAGGTGATAGGGGTGGAGATGAAGAGAATTGGTTACTTAGCAGGACCAATGGCAGCAGTGACATTGTCACAATATTTGTTGCAAGTTATATCTATGATGATGGTTGGTCATTTAGGTCAACTTTACCTATCTAGCACTGCAATTGCTGTTTCTCTTGCTACTGTTACTGGCTTAACTCTTCTTGTATGTATCCTTTCTCTTACATCTCCTCCTTTTGTTTCATGCAAAACCATTATTTATGTGTTTCAGGCGGAGTTAGATTTTTTTTTCCTTAATAATTATGGTGTTAGATTTTTTTTTCTTAATAATTATGGTATCCGAACAAGCTTACACACACCTCGATTAATCACTAGCAACAAATATTAGATACCTCTATCCACAGAAATCACCCAATGTTAATTACCTAATATTTTTGTCTCTGCGAGAAATTGAACTTGAGATCTCATGTGCTCAACCCACCACATCATTGACCACTGGGCCACATATTATAAAACGTTGATTTCAAGTGATAGTGACTGAGTTTTAAATAAAATTAATAAATATACCACTAGTAGTATCTTCTTAACTCACAGATCACTAGGAGAAGATAAAAGAGATCCCCAATTATACAACTTTCAACTATATAAATTAATACCAGCTGTTTCAGAGATATTATTTTCATAACCAAACCTAAAAAGTGTGTATGTTTGACTCTTTTTTCTTTCTTGGTTGGTCCTAAATGAAAATGAAAAGTCACATGAAAAGAGATGCATCAATGGAGAAAAGGGCCCAAGATTTGTGCTTTTCCTGTCTCCTTTCAAGAAGCTCCTGTGCCTTTGGTAGTTCACACTGTACAATTAGCGTCGGAATTGATTTTAGTAGTTTAGATAATTAATCATTTAAATTTTTACTTTGTTGATGAGTATTTGATTTCTCACATTATAATTCAACTCTATATTTCTCCTTCCCCTATTCACGATAAAACCAAAAAGAAAAAAAAAAATTAGGGCCAGAGCCATAAAGTTATGTATTCGGCAAAATTTATAATTTTAACTTAAATTTTATGATTATATTAAGAAACTACTTAATATAAATAAATAATTCATTTAAATTTTTAAACTTGTTTGTATGTATAGTGCTCGTTATGACAAGGTATATTTATCAAAGGGTTGGAAGGACCACCAATGTTCAATGTCTAATATTTACTAGGGGTTATGATAGCCCGTGTTAGCACAACCACAACGCGAATAATATTTTTAGATTAGCAATTGTGATATATATTTTTTTTATAATTTTTAAATAATATGTGTTACACTTTCTGTCTCAATTTATGCGGTATAGATATAATTTCGAAAGTTAACTAAATTTTTTACATATTTTTTTAAATATTTTAAACTATTAATTATCATAATTTATAATACTTTTTCTTCTGTCTTAATTTATATGATAGTAATTAAATTTAGAGAGTCAATTAAATTTTTTTACATCTTTTTAATTATCTTAAGTTGTTAATTATTATGATTTATAATACTTTTACATAATTTTTAAATATATAACAGATTAAAAAGAAAGTAAAATAAACAAATATAAAAAGAACTATCTAAGCAGGCAACACAAGCAAACATGATGATCTGCTACCTGCTTATCATCCTTTATAAATGACATAATAAATCCTAAGGGACAATTTAAGTAGAACAACGCATAGATGATCATAATAATTAAATAAATCACAAGTGACAGTTTAAGTGGCACAACGCTTAGATGACTATAATAATTTATTAGAGGTGATATAGTAAAATAACAATTGAAGCAGCGAAACAAACATGCTTTAAATGACTTACAACAACTAATTAGAAGTGATATAGTAAAATTACTATAAAATTATTTGTGAAATTTTTTTTGAGTGGCCTCATATAAGACGTCAACTTAATTTAAAACATCAAGAGTTAAATTATCATTTTAGTCTATATTACTTTTTTTTATTAAATATTATTAATTCTTGAATACTTAGATGAATTATAATAATTAATTAAGGGTGATATTTAGTAAAAAGTGATATAATAAAGTTACTATAAAAGTATTTGTGAAAAAAATTTAAGTGAGTCTCATATAAGACGTCAAGTTAATCTGAAATTAAACATCAAAAGTTAATTTATTTTATTTCTATTTTATTTTATTTTTAATTACATATTATTATTTTTTAATACTTAAATGACTTATAATAATTAATTAGGAGTGATATTTAGTAAAATTTACGGTTGAAGCAGTTGAAGCAAACATGTCATAAATGTCTTTTTTAATAAAATATTATTAATTTTTTAATACATAAATAATTTATAATAATTAATTAAGGGTGATATAGTAAAATCACGGGTGAAGCAGCCGAAGCAGGTGCGTCGAAACCACCACAAAGTTATTTTATCATTTTATTTCTATTTTATCTATTTTTAATTAAATATTATTAATTTTTGTAAAACTTAAATAACTTATAATAATTAATTAGGGATGATAATTAGTAAAATTATGGTTGAATTAGATATGTCATAACTATTTTTAATTAAATATTATTATTTTTAATATAAAATAATTTATAATAATTAATTATAAATACTATAATAAAATTACAAGTGAAACAGCTAACGCAGGTGGATCGAAATTGGCGCTTCTAATATATAGAAAAATAATAATGGAAGTATTTTTGGAGGGGGTGGGGGGATGGGGGAGGGAGATAGATTCACCGTTGAAGTCAGGTCAAAACAGCTGATAATTATGGGCTGCTTTGTTTTTTCTTTTCCCTTTTCAACTCAAATGCTTTTGTTTCCGTAAAACGTTATCCATGTTTAATTCTAGAACAAAATTAGTCCAATTTGAACAAGTAAACTATAAAATCACCCACATGTAGGGTGGATATGGTATGATATATATTGAATATTATTTTAAAATCAAAAATTTTTATACAGTGGTATTAATGTTATGATATTTGGTAAGAATTTTAAATTATTTTGGTATTTGATACGGTATTTGGTATTTATGTAATAAATATCAAATTATCGTATACCGCACCAAATTTTTTTAATAATATATAAAACTCATGTATATTATATTTAAGATTATTAAATATATTTATATATCATTCATTAGTCAATTGAACATAAAAGTAATTTTTATTTAGAAATAAATTTTTTGGGAAGCTTATTATTTAGGAGTACTATGCTTAAATTTAGGTAATGTTGTTCAGAGTTTGCATCTTAGACTACTCAATCGTGACTGAAATGTTCTTTTTGTGTAATTGATTAATAATGGTAGTTGTTAGTTTTATATGATTGAGACATTCTTAAAGTTTAAAGTTATAGTTTTTTTATATGAATATATGTAAGTCGAAATCAAATAAAGTATGGTTACTAAATTACCATACCGTAAAATACCAAAATCGAATTTAAAAATACCGAACCATACCAATCTAATTTGATATGATAATGATATTGTTCTTTTCGATACCAAAAACCGAAGTTATCATACCAAATTTTAAAATATCGTACCATACTGTAACATGCCCACCCTACCTACATGCCTAAATTCTTTGTTTTGTACGGCGAATAAGTAAAAAATATCGAGGAAGATATTTTTTTTTATTTATGCAATACAATTCTTTTTAAACTTGTTCTACTAAAAATAATATTATCTATAATCTATAATTTATATCTATAATCTATAATATATTAAAAATATATAATTTATATCTATAATCTGTAATATATTAAAAGTATGAAGGTTGTTAGAAATGTTGTTTGAACTTATTGTCCTTCATTAAAAGTATTTGTTTTAGATAAAATCATCTTTTCACTATTTTTTCTAATATTTAAGAGTTAAAATTTAATTAAATATATTTATGATAAAATCTTTCCGTATTAAAATTCATCAGAATTAGTGACAACTCTTTTCATTAATTTAAAAATTCTAAATCAACTAAATTTAATTTGAAGAAGATTTAAAAAATATAGAAATAAATATAAAAGTGGTAGAATAAAAAAATGGAAACAATATATCAATGAGAACTACACAATGATATGCAAAATTTTCTTATTTTTTTTTTGGTAATGATTTGTAAAAGTTACTTAAAATAAAATTATAACTTAAGTAAATAATTATATAGTATGATAGTAGTTTAATTGATTTAGAAGTATACTAAATAAATAAAGGACTTTTACATGGTTTTTTTAAAAAAGAAAAGAAAGGAAAGACCTAATAGTGATATAATTCAATAATTACTATGTGGGTACTTTCTTTCTTTATTTCTTTTTTGTCGCTGCTTTCAATTTCTTTTAATTAAATTTGTTAATTATAATTTTCTATATCTGTGTATTATTTAAGAAATAAGATTTTTATTCCCTTTTATATATTTTAGGATTCAATATTTATATATTATTAAATATTAAATAATAATTATAGGAGAAAAAGTGACAAAACAATTTTATCTAGAGCAGGGTATTTTAACGAAGAATACGAAGTTCAAGCAACATTATTAAGATTCATGTTAAAAGTGTGAAGCGCCTTAAAATATTGCTTGAACTTTTTGTTCTTCATTAAAAGTTTTGCTTTAGACAAAATCGTTTTTTCACTATTTTTTTCCTAATGTTTAAGAGTTTAAAAATAATTAACTATATTTATGGTAAAATCTTTTCTTATTAAAAGTCATCAGAATTAATGACAATGAATACTTTTTCATTAGTCTAAGAATTCTAAGTCAATTAAATTTAATTTTAAGAAGATTTAAAAATCTAGAAATAAATATAAAAGCGTTAGAATAAGAAAAATTTAAGAAGTACCATTTTTTTAAAAAAATTAATACGTGCACTCAATGATCTTGCAAGGATTTAACTTTTAAATAATGAAAAAATATAGAAAAAAAATAATCGTACCATAAATATAACTCAAATTGATGCATTTCTTTGCCTCGTAAAGGAAAGAGGTATTGCATGATAAATGCAATTGATTCATCAACCACTTGAACTTCTTGTGATAAAAGATATATGTGCTTACACTAAAATATATGTTTTTGTTTACATTATTATATTAAAGTGTGAAAAATTTTTAAAAAGTATTTAAGCTTTTTACACTCCATTAAAGATCTTTGCAACAGATAAAATCATATAATTTTAAATAATCAAACGTTACACGTGTGAGATATGTGTGGTTAAACTAGTATTTTTAAACATCAAAACTTTTATTTTATTTTTATTGAAATGAGTTATAGTCAAGGTGAACCTAACTTATAAGTTATGAGTTCACGTGAACTTAGTGATTTTTGTCTGAATTCTATGTATGTAGTAAGAAATTCACTAAATATCTATAAATATTTGACTGTAAACCGAATTATTTCACTCTCCGTTCGCTTTTTACTTGTCACATTTTCTTTCTCGATAGTCAAGTTATATAAATTGTGGCTAACATTTTAATATGAGTAGGATTGCAACTTATAATATTTTTCGTATAGTTTTCAAACATCTAAAATTTTAATATTAAATTAATCTAATTCAATTTAGCTTCTAAGACTAATCAAATTGAGTCTGGTGAGCAAAATATGACAAGTACAAGCAAACAGTGGAAGTATTATATAGTATTAACTTTGAAGTAGAGCCGATAAACTTCAAATTCTCAATCTGACTCTCTTTATATAGAGCTATGCAAATATGAAATGTCTAAACAATGTGAAATCCCTGTTTAAGGGAAGAAAGTATGTAATGTTAAGTTGCATTAACATCATGTTTTGTTAACGAAAAAAAAAGGAAAAGAAAAATATCACATTTGCATGTCACATACTAGGCTGAAAATCTCTTACATGTAATTTTGCAGCTAGGAATGGCAAGTGCACTAGAAACTCTATGTGGGCAAGCATATGGAGCTAAGCAATACAAGAAAATTGGAACACAAACATACACTGCTATATTCTGTCTCTTCATAGTTTGCATTCCCTTGTCCATGTTATGGATATACATTGGACGATTACTCGTGTTCATCGGACAAGATCCTCAGATTTCACATGAAGCTGGAAGGTTCATAATATGTTTAATTCCTACACTTTTTGGTAGTGCAGCTCTTCAGCCACTCATTAGATATTATCTAATGCAAAGTATGATCCTTCCTTTGATTGTAAGTTCATGTGTAACAATTGCCATCCATGTACCACTATGTTGGGTGCTAGTTTATCACACTGGATTAAAGAATATTGGGGCTGCATTTGCAATGGACATATCAATTTGGTTGAATGTCACAATTCTTGCTTCATACATGAGGTTTTCCGCAGCTTGTGAGAAAACTCGTGTGCCAATTTCATCAGAGATTTTCCATGGAACGAAAGAGTTCTTTTGTTTAGCCATCCCTTCGGCTATCATGATATGGTATGTTCACTTTCTATATCACTTGGTTGAAATTGTTAGTATGTTATTTTGTAATCCATATAACATTTTCTTGTTTTTTCTAGTCTTGAAGGGTGGTCCTTTGAGTTCATTATCTTGCTATCCGGGCTATTGCCAAATCCAGAGCTTGAAACTTCAGTGCTCTCTGTATGGTGAGTTATGTAGAAACGTAGTATAATAAGTAATTGAAAGTGTGATTTCTGTATTGTGAGTTATGTAGAAATGTAATATAATTATATAAGTAATTGAAAGTGTGATTTCTGTATTGTGAGTTATGTAGAAATGTAATATAATTATGTAATTAAAAGTGTGCTCTGTTACAGTTTAAGTTCTTAGATGAGACAGTCATAGACTTCAATAAGTTCCCGAATCAGCAATATTGATTGATTTAGATAGAGATGTATACAACATCATGGATTTCACTGATTTTCTTCTTGTCACACTCTTTTTTCACAGCCTCAACACTATTGCTACCCTTTATTCAATTCCATATGGTCTTGCTGGTGCTGTAAGGTATGAACTAAGTACAAAAATGCATAAATTTATGTATGTATATTTTAGCATTGAGGTTCTTACGTCCGTTTGTTATCAGCACGAGAGTTTCCAATGAGTTGGGAGCTGGAAATCCACAAGGAGCACGTATATCTGTTTCCTTGGTGATGCTCCTCACAGTAATGGAGGCTATACTAATAAGCGTGACCCTCTTTGGTTGTCGGAACATTTTTGGCTTCGTTTTCAGCAGTGAGATGGAAGTTGTGAACTACGTAGCAATGATGGCTCCACTTGTTTCATTATCTGTCATAATGGATGCCTTACAATCTTCTCTTTCAGGTTAGACATTTTGCTAATTAAATCTATGTAATACTTTAAATGGTTTATCTGCAATCTGAGTCTCTCTGTTAGGCTGCTGATGGTTTTATATAACCAGACTGTCTCTTACTTTCAAATTTTCAATTCGGTTAGAAAAACTTCTGCTGATCAATTCACGTATCACTTGAGTAGTATTATGAAACCTTCAGAAAAAGCGATGTACTAGTTGAAAAAAAGAAGGATCCCTTGAAGAGCTTATGTAGTCTCAGTAGGACCTGTGCAATATGAAAGAGTCCTTTAGAATTCCTTAGAATTCGAATAAGATTAAAAAAAACGCAAGGCTCAAGTAGAAGAAGGGGTACTTGAACAGATGACCGTCTCAAACTAGTGAAGATTGGAATTGAGTTGGTGCAAATATGGTCTCTATATATAATATGTTGTCAATGTGACTTGATGCATTTTTTGCAGGTGTTGCTAGGGGATGTGGTTGGCAACACATTGGAGCCTATGTCAATCTTTCTTCATTTTACTTATTTGGCATCCCTATAGCTAGTTTATTGGGTTTCTGGTTTGAACTTAGGGGAAAAGGCCTGTGGATTGGCATACTATGTGGTGCAACTCTACAAACTATTCTCCTTTCTGTCTTTACAGGCTTCACTAATTGGAAAAAACAGGTACTTTCTACCTTCTCAATTCTGATTTCCACTTTGTGGCGGAGCCACATAGACTGAAGGGTGGTCAGTTGAACCGAATCTCATTATTCAGAAAATTATATATGTATATTTAAGTCAAAGATTACTTTTTATACATATATATTAAATTATGAACATTCTTGATGAAGTTGCCAACTTGCCACACTTTTGGTTTCAATATTTCACGCTTGTTCCTTTGTTAGACATTTATAATTCTTTTGCTAAGTCTATATGTTGATTTCGTTAACAGGCTGAAATGGCAAAGGAGAGGTTTCTTGAGGTAAAATGAGTATACAACATGATGGGAAAAAAGATAGAAAGAAGAGCTAGACCCATTTTGCTTCAATTTTGACATCTTATATTTGGAGATTGTAACTAAAATTTGTTGTGTGGCCACCAAGTTTACATCCTATAGTGTGATCTTCTACAAGTAATATGGTCAATCATTTCTTGTTGAGTATACTTGCATTTGTTATTTGTATAATCACTAATCTAGGTTTTGAAGTGTGAGGATCCACAAGTAATAAGTTAGAGGTTGGCCCTAAGGAGATTGTACTTAAAGTAGTCATTTGTGTAGTCCCAAGTTTCCTTATTGAAGAGTGAGATTTTTAACATTGGTATGGGTTTGTGTAGTCACCAAATTTCCAAGTTTGTATACTCACCAATTTGCACATGACAAGTAATACCCTATACACTGCCAAAAGGTGGCTCCCTTCTATTAAAAAGCAGAACATAGTGCAAAAGGTATATCCTCAAAACTCCTTTAACTTCAACATGTGTTAATAGTAATTCGAGAACAACTTATTAGAACTCAATAACTTTAACTCATATTTTATATATTTATTAAGAAATTCATAAATTATGAACAAATAATAAATTTTAAATCCAATTATTAATACATATTTTATTCCTAAATAAGTGGTTCTTTTAGCTTGAGCACACGCTTAAGAAACTCACTCTTGAAAAATAAAAGATATTTTTACTAACTTACGTCTAATTATATTTTTTCTTTTTCGTAGTTGACATTGATATTGAAGTAGTAAAAGTAGGGTGCTGCTCAAGACCTTTAGTGGCCTAAAGCCAAAAATGAATGGAAAGCCTTAAACTTTTTTTTCTTTAAATAATATTTTCTTAATTCAAAGTGTACTCTTTTGATTTCTTAAGACGTAAAGTTATCAATATATTTCTTACAAAAGTATTTTGAGATAAATAAATATATTTTTTGAAATTAATGAAACAAATTAAATTGAAATGAATGACACAAAATATTTTTTTTAAAATAACATACTATAATAATTCTATTATTGTTAAAAAAAAAAAAAAACAAAGTGAGGCCCTTAAATTTGGGCCTAAGATGGATGCCTAAGTTTCCAAGGCATGGAGCTGCTTATGAGTAGAAGTGCTTATACTTTAATTTAAAACGAGGGATTAGACTTCAACGTGATCTTCAGATTTTATGAACACTTTATATATATCTGTATAATAATAATAATAAAGCTAATTATAAATAAGGTGATGTGACATCTCTCAATAATTAAGATTCTTATTTGTATCTTTTTTCTCAATTTTTTGAGCCTTTTTTATGTTTTAATTTATGCAATATTTTGGTAAAAAAATTAAAAAATCACCTCATTTAATAAAAGACGAAACGACCCTTTAGGTGAAGTTTAAGTGAATTAAATATGGATTGAGGTTCATTATTATTGGCATTACCCATTTCCATCCCTAATGTTACTTGAGAAATTGAAGGAAAGGTGTCTTTTAAGTCTTGAATGAAGGATTGATGACATTGACCAACTTAAATGGCCAAACATAATTAGGAAACTTAATTAAATTAATTGTGTACTTGATTAATATTTTCAAAATTTCTAATCTTTTTAAAAATACAAATCAACCCACACACCCCTCTTCTCCAAATCAACTGTCTCTCCCCTCTCTCCTCTCTTTATCTCGACTGTTTCTCTCAAGCTTCTTCTAACCAACAGTACTGCAAATTTTCCCCTTCAATCCTTGACGAATTCAACCTCCCAGCGATAAATAGTTGGGCTTCGAGTCATTTTCGACTTTTAATTATCAATCGACGTGATAACATTGCTCTCCGGCGACAATAGTTTTGAGTTCTTCATCGTCCCTTTTCTTCTTTCACTGGTAACTTCTCTGCTAGTATTGATTAACAATTTCTATATTTGCTGCATAAATTTGAAATGAAGACTGAAGAAAAACCTAATTTCTGATATATTTTCTCTTCTCTTTTCAGAGTGAAATATAATTTTTTGTTGTTATTATAGTTTTTGTTGTCGAACTGTTGATTTGATTTTTTGAAGTTTGATTTTTGTTGTTTGTGTTTATACAAACAAAACAACAATTTTGGTGTTTTTGATCACTATTAATGTTCTTGGTGTTTATGTTGTGTTGGTGTTGCTGGGTTGATTTATTATTGTTCTAGGTAAAAATGGTGTATTTGATATTAAATGATGATATTGTTGTTGTTCTATTGAACAAAATCTTGATACTATTTTTTTTCTGGCAATAGATGAATCATCTGATGCAACAGATGATTTATCTGATGCAACAGCTAAACCATCTGATGCAACAGGACGACATGTCCAAGACTTTAATTTCTCCAAGTAGATAAGTCATCTGTTGCAACAAATGACGCTTCTGTTAAAACAAATCTAAATAATATTGACAGTTGATCTGTTGCACAGACCCGTCATCTATTTCAATAGATGAGTGATCTGTTGAAAGAAATCACAACAATTTAAAAACTATTTTATTTTTTTCTAACCGATTACTTATCTGTTGCAACAGGTTAGTTGCATGTTGCAACAAATAACCTATCTATTGCAACATATGTGTGATATGTTGGAACTATTATTTTACTGTGTTGTACATGTTAGATTCACTGTTATCCTTTTTTTAATGATGCATTAATCGATTATAATCTTTTCTATTTTCCTGTTTTTAGATAATATGGCTCCCAAAAGAAAAGAAATCGAAACAAGTCCAAGTAAAGGAATAAGTGAAGCAGCTAGGCTACATCCATCACTCTATGAGCTTGCTTTACAAACATTATCTCATAATGAACATGGGGATGAGGAATGTTTCAAAAGAGATGATCCAAATGCTAATAGCCCTTCCACTAAAGAGTTGGTCAAAACCTTCAGCATTGATAGTTATTCTGTGAGAATGCAGTGCGATGGTGCCTCAGATTTAACTAGTGATTTTGTGATTAAGTCAGCCATGGGAACATATTTTGATGCCTTTAGAAAAGTACTTCGAGACAAAAATTTAGATGTTTATTTTAGGGACATCTTCCTTGGATAATATCTTGATTTGTCAGAGGATAACAATACCTATTTCCAAATTAAAATAGTATATGACCTTCTCAAGTATAGGCTTATGTGTGAAAATAAAGATAAGATGGATGATGTGTGGATAAATTACTGTGGCATGCCTGTTTATTTTGGTTGGAAGGAGTTTGCCATAATTACTGGACTACAATGTTATCCTCCTTCTCCTTCTCAAGTAATACCTATTCTAACCCAAAAAAGCACCCCGCATACACCAAAAAGGCAAATACGAGTCAAGTGATGGTGATGACTTGATGTTCCTTGTTGGTCCAAGCTTCAAAAATAAAAATCTGATAGAAGTGTTGAAAGATAAAAGACTTTCAAAGAAGCACAAGCAATCATTGTTCTTGGTTTGGTTTGTACATAATATTCTTTGGGCAAGAGACATTAACAACAACATACCACATGGTTTAATTAAGCTCTCCGAGGATCTTGAGGCATTTAACAGCTATCCTTAGGGTTATGGAAGCTTCAAAATGACTGTCAAATATTTTTTAACTCCATTAACACCAAAGACAGTCAACTTAAGTGGCTTTTCATGGGCTTTCATGGTAAATATTTTCTTTATTATGGTTCATTTATTTTTTATTGAATAATGCTTTTGATTTATTGGCGTTATTTTATAGGCTTGGGTATTTGAAGTCATTTCTTATTTGAGACAACAAGTGAACTACCAGGAAGAAGATTCATGTTCAAGAATCCTGAGATGGTTGTCGGCCAAAACTGATAAAAATAATTTTTTTTTGATCTTTTCAACCCCAAAAGAGGTAGTAAGTCTAATTCTAATTAAGTGTTTGTTTTAGTTAATGATTTTTTTAAAATTATTTAATCATCATTCTGATATATGTAGTGATTTATTTTAGGTTGTGCACCCGTGGCTTGTTCCGACCAATTGAGAGTTGAAGATGTTTTTTTTTTACTTTACGGTCTGTGCAACCTTTATCGGATCCTAAGGTCATTGATAGAATAAAAAAAATTATTTGGAGTAACAACCATTACAAGAAAATTAACAATTTTTGGAGTGTGGGCTTGTTGTTGCTGATAGTGTTAATGGCAATGGAGTTGTTGTTGTTGTTGTTGGTGGTGCTGTTGTTGTTGGGGCTAATGATGCTTTTCTTGCAGTTTTTGAAAAAACAAACCATTATGATTATGATCATACTGGTTTTCTAGTTTTTGCCCCTCCTAGCTTATGTTCTGTATGCAAATGTGTAGACTCCAAGGCGAAATATAATAGAGCGATTAATACTATTAATGCATTAAATGCTTCTGTAAATGAATTTCCATCTAAGAGGGATGTCATTTCATCAAAGAGGATTTCATATCCATACACTCCATTAGAGAATAAGACGGCTAAGATGGGAAGGAAAGAAATTTTTAAGGCATCATCAAGTATCGAAAAAAGTAAAATTGCAACTCCTCCATCTTTTTCTTGCACTTTTGATCAATATACAAGGACCACAGGAGAGAAACATGAGATGAAGAAGGTAATATATACCATCCGTTCCAACAAACAACAGACTACATATCTATTTCAACAGATGACATATCTGCTGAAAATTATCAAATAGATGTATGCATTCGTTGCAACAGTTGACTAACTTATTACATCAGACATATTATCTGTTACAATATATGTCTCATCTATTTTAGCAAGTCAAACAAATCTTCCAACTATTTTAATTTGTACTAACAGATGACCTATCTACTGCAACAGATGGTTCATCTATTAGGACAAATTAAATCAGGACTTTCTGCTATTTTAGTTTATCTAAATGGATGAGTCATATGTTGCAACAGATGGGTCATCTATTGGAAAATTATCATACTGGTATTTCTCCTATTTTAATTTATACCAATAGATGATTCATTTTTGCATCTCTGTGATTAGCATTGACATTCTGGCATTTCAGGTGGATGTCATAGTAGAAGCTACTACTGAACAACATAATACCACAGTTGTAATCCATCAACTGCTTCCAAAACTGAAGAAAAAGTAAAGCCTGTCAGTCCGGAAGAACAGAAGAATTACCCTTTTGAAGTGGTCAACATCTCGGATGAGGCTCCAAAAAGACTAACAAAGTTGATTAACGACTATTCAAAATGGATTGCCAAGGAGTTATTAAAGCTTCATGCTGGCAGGTACATAAATTATTTTTAAAGATATTGATTTATACAATTCTTGTTGTAAAAATATGAAATTAAAACATACAAATCATGCAGAAAATAAAATGACGAACACTACAAAGTGAACGAATCTGGTTTTGGTTTTGATATCTTTCACTTTCTTGTTGCACATACAGGAATGAAGAATTGATTCTATTTGATGTCACAGACCCAAACTTACTGGAATAATGAGGTTTAAATACCACATCTTAATATTAATAATTTATTTAATTATATATTTATATTAATTTTATTATCACGTAATCTGAAATATTTAATAATATGTGCAGCACATCGATGTCATTTTTTACTACCTCCGAAAGAAGGTCAAGTTACAAACACAAGAATAATACAGATACACGAGAGACAATTGTTTGTACAAAGTTTACATCAATAATGCCTACGATAGGTAATGTCAACAACAACCAGATGTTTTTCGAAATGAGGAATGATTAATCAACATCATCAAAGGTTTTAGCATTTCAGTCGACTTACCTTGAAATTTGATCGATGAAGTGTACATCCCAATCAATTGCGGTGATGAATTCCATTGGGTGTTGGCTGTCATCGTTCTAAAAGAGACGCGCATCCGAGGTTACGACTCGATGTTAGAAAGCATATGTTCTGGGCCATCGTCTAAGATATAAAAGCTATCCAAAATATTGCCTACTTACCTTTATATAAGTGTCTTTTTGGACTAAAAAATTTGTATTGATTGATCAATGATTGAAGCATAACAAAATAAAATGGGCAATTCATTTGATGTAGAATATGTTGAAGGAATTACTCACTAACCCATTGGTAGTCTGTAAGTATCAATAAAGTATCATGATTTAGTTTCATTTCATAAATTTCACAACTATTACATTAATTATAAGATATGGATGATCTGATTTTTATAAATGCAGGGATTGCGGTCTTTTTATTGCCGCTTATGCTGAGTATTTGAGCGATAGATTACAAGAACCAAATGATGAACTTGATGCTGGATTACTCCATAAAAGATATGATACTCTTTTATGGAAATATAGAGAAGCGAAAGCTCAGAAACCGTATGCAAGCGACATTAAAGATCCACGATAACCAAAGCCGAATTCCATAGCACCGGATGAAAAACAACTTGTCCTTATTGAGTAGATCTTTATAGCATGAGTCTGTCAAAGTAATAACCTCTCTTTAGAAATTATTGGCACCAAACCTTAAATTGTTGATTTATTGGTTGAGTAGTTCTTCTATACCCATGATAGTTTTTTTACATTTTATTTATTTGTTAATTTATTTCATGTAATTTATGAAGGCTTCGATTTATTTTATTTTGTCTATGCTATCCTTATATTTGAACCTATTAATTGAAATGGAATACTAGATTTAAATATTGAAATAGATGGTGTATCTGTTGTAACCGACGACATATCTGTTGAAAATTATCAAACAAGTCTTTCTTCTGTTTTGATTTATTCCTATAGATGACCTATCTGTTGCAACAGATAGACTTAGATATAAACATCTACATAATGCAACAGATGACCAACTTATTGCAACAGATAAACTATCTGTCATAACATATAGATTATCTATTACAACTAATAGACAATCTGTTGCATTATAAAAAAAATTCAATTTTCATGAAATATAAAGAAATTTTCATGAAATAAAAATTGTCATGGTGTTTGTGTTTCTATATCTTCTTTTTTATACACAGGCTCCAGGAATTTAGTCAGTATCCCATAAGCTCAGACCTCTTGCATCCTTACCACAGTGTTGTCGTATAGAAAGGTTGTTGGGTTGGATATTTCTATGTCGGTTAGAAAATATTCTATGTGTGCAAGCACGTACGACCCGCATGTGGAACCGATTTTATTTTTTGAAAGGTCCTTGTCCTTATTTCGACTTTCAAAATTCCATGTTTGCTTTAACCATTTCACTGACAAACAATTCATCAGCTTTCTCTGCCTCAACAAGTTGGGGAACAATGTTAACAGTGGCTGCATCTTGGTAAAAAAATTGGCCTCATCAAAGATAGATAAGTTGTAGTCATAAATCTTAATCTTTCCCCCTCGAGTAGTATCTCAAGAGCCAGAAAATATTTTATGTCCGCGTTTATGACTACAAAAATTCTCTTTGCCCCTTATCGTGTGGATATGGACTCTTCCTTCTAACATAATTAATCATATCTTCATCCCATTCGAACACAGAAACTAACGAATAAAATTTTGGTCTATCAGGAGTTGGCACTAGCTTAATGAGCTCATGGTACCTATTCTTGAAATTGTTGTAGAAGTTAAGGTCCATTATCCTATCGCCAACATCATAAGCATTCGAGTAGGCTAATTTTCTGCCCCTCATGAGGTAGAGAATTCCATCAACATACTGTGATATAAGAAGACAATTTTAATTGGGTTAGTAATTTTATAAAGGAAAAACTAAGTGGAAAGATGCAACAGATGGTCCATTTGTTAACAGATTACCAATCTAATGCAACTTATGAAACAGATGGGTAATGTGTTGCAACAGAGCCACCACCAGTTGCATTGGAATACCCATCTATTGCAATAGATGACATATCTATTGGGTATCTTCTTCTTTAAAGAGTAGATTAGAAGGCTAGTTTAGAAAAAGTAAACTTATTGTGTCCACGTTCCACTGCTCCATATCTGTCATATTCTTAAAGTCTTGGGGGTAAAAGGTATTCATGGTGTAGGTCTTTGTGTGTTTCTTGGAATATATGGTCTTTCTCAGGATAGCCTTGGGATACATATTCATTATTTAATTGAAATGGTCAAAAAACTTATCTCTATTGTCACGCCCTATACTGAACCGATCAAAAATGCACACAACGTATGGCTGGCATTATTCGTCATGACTCTCGAGTTTTGAAAATCATTTCTAGAGTTGCCACCTAACTTTTTAGGGAAATTAGGAAAAACCATTTTATGTAGAAAACTCTATTTTGGCCTTTCAAAAATATTTAGAGATTTTGAGTAAGGGTTTTGGTTACCCGGAGGGAAGGTATTAGGCACCCCTCAGAGCTTATCCGAAGATAGTCCTTAAACTCAATTTAGGAAAACGTTTGAAAAAAAATATGTTTTCTTCGATCTACCAAAGGAAAATGTTCAAGATGTAGTTTTCAAAAATTAAAATTAAAATAATATAAACCATGTATCAAAGAATGTATGACGTATAGTGTGATCAAATAAAATACGTACGTATATTTGGGTGTAGTATAGGAGGCAAATGTGAAGAGAAAATATATGTAATATATAGAAAGTAGTATACATGTAAAATATGTTTTTACAGCACATGAGCACCCGTAGGTATTGTATGTGTAATGATGACAAAATAGCACATATAATGCATAAAAGAAAATAAAAAAATATTTGAGATGTATATTGTACCTAAGATAATTTATGAGTGTATGCACACATATAAATAGTAATATTATAGATATATGTGTATTGAGTTGTGGGAGTGTAAAATATGTACAGTATGTGCATATATATAAAACAAGTGCATATAAAAGTTAATTTATGCGCATGGTGATGTGTTTGGAAAATAATATATGTGTCATACTTAAGTATTTGCAAAAAGAATATTTCAAATAAGGTTAAACTTCTAGAAAGAAATTAATTTAAAATGGAAATGGATCGATTTTAGCAATGCTTGATAGTTTACTTATTATTTAAGCCCGATGTTTAAACTATTTCTTTGTAGATAAGAGGAACAATTACCTTTCCATCATTTTAACCTTAATTTTTTTTTAATATAGGAGCAGTCAGTAGCAAAATGTGATATTTATACAAAGAAGCAGTACTTCCAGGCCCTACGAATAACTGAAAAGAACGTTACCCACTTTTGTTTATTGAAAATCCGAGATAAGAAACAACGGTATACGTTAACGGCAGATTGAAGATTGTTTTAACAAAGTTTCTTAGTCTATGCCAAATCACACAAAGCATGTTAGCAAGTAACAATGTCAATAATAACGTGATGTAAAGGACAATGAAAATTAAAGCATTGGGTTCCTTGTAGCCCAAAACTCCTAATACTTGACTCTGACAGCGTACGGTCCTCCTATAGCTGCTGACCCAAAACCCTTTTGGATCATGAATGAGTTTCAAATGAGAACTCCAACTCTGCGATTGTTTCATGAAATAAAAGGAAGGAGGAAAATATTAGAAATCAATTCATCAATTACGAAGAATACAATAGAGAAAATAACAAAGACATATCAACAGAGCCATACTTTGAATAATCAAAATTAAGAGTTAAACACTCATTAGCAAAAAGAAAGTCACGACAACTGTCTATCTACAGGTTTAAAGAGATCGTATAGCACCACGTTCGAGTCTTTAACGAATTAAGAGCGAACAACGAATCATAATTGAAAATTCACGAATACATAAGTTATATATATTTTCACATAATCGGTCAAACGTGGATAATACAACGAAGCCCCTTTTGACTTATGATCTCTCCTAAATTAATATTACAAACTTGAGTCAATGAAGATAAATGTAGGCAATTTAAAAGAGTATGTAAAACAAAACCAGATTTGAAATAGAAAAAGAAAAAACGATAAATCTTATCTCTAATCTCTTCTTTAACTCCCTGGAACCTTATATGATTTTTAAACTAAGTTTTGGTTAAAATAAAAGGTGAAGAAATAGACATACGTGGTCATTTTAGGCATTAAAAATAGCTACAGTCAACCACAGTTAGAGATTAGACTTGATCAATTTCTTTATCTTGTTCAAATGATGACGTGAAACAACACAAATCTGCTTTTTTGGGTTAACCTTTTACATCCTATATTATTTTGACAATTATTTGAAGGCATGACCACACATCACATATTTATATAAAAAGAAATGCATATAATAGTTATATGAGATGAGGCGTGTAAAGACAAAACAAGACGAGGACGCGAGGTAATTAACACATAATCTTGATACTAAGATGTCTCACATATACAAAAGTCAGGTCAAGCCAAAGAAGGGAGACAAAGATGAAATAAGAAAATAAATTTTACATATTGTCACATATTTTGATCATGAAACTGCCACAAGTATAACAAACGAGACATTGATGGTGCAGGACAAGATGATTTCAAGTACTCTTCTTAGAATGGAAACAACGAAAGAACACAAAAAGCGCTTGCCGGAAAATAGAATATCTCAAAAGGATACATGTGTTTCATGTTTCGTAGGCTTATATTTTGATAGCAAATAAATAGGATATCGGTCATACATATTGAACCAATATAAGCTTCAACCGAAACCACTTCCATGAACTTGACTTGAAGACAACAAGCAATACAACAATAGCCGATTAGAAGCTAAAATAGATTATATTTACTTTCTAATTTGTATATTCAACCATGAGATAGATTCATAAAATAAAAAATTTTACTGTACAGGCAACAAAGCAATAAGAACAAAGATTAACATCAGGACGTAATTGCACATTAAAGAAAAGGAGAAGTATATAGAAAATCAAATTTGTACATATTTGATAACAATAATTAAAAGTAGAGTCATAGTCCCGAACTTAATCGATGGATAGAAAATATCAACATACAAATAGATTTGAACCAAAATCACAAGCTCACACGTTAAAAAACAACCAAAATTGAAAAAAGGAATGTTATAGATGAGTGTTCAACTTACTTTGGCAGCAAAATCTGGGTTTCGATAGCAAGGTTCTGACAGTAAAAACTCAAACTCCTATACTCAGAATTTGGACCGAAATCGAAAAGAAGTCATCGATTTTGAGATGCCTTTTGTTCTACTGGTTTTCAATTTGTTGACGTGCCTTTCCACTGACCTTGAACTCTTGTTTTTCTCATGGATCTTTGCTCTTTTTTTACTTTGCTTTTTTTTCTCTCTGAGTTTCTTATGAATTTTTTGCCTGCCCTCTTAGAGATAACGAGGACCCATATTTATAGGCGAATACGTACTTGAAAGTTCGGATTCGACACTCGATTTAAGAAAAACGTGATGAAAAAATTGGTTTGAAATTTATTCAAAAATCTAAAACAAATTTCTTGCTTTTCCAGGCCATTAATGGCGATTTTGACTCCTTTTTTCATTGTTATACGGATTAGAGGACTGTTTTTTCTGTTCTTGAAGGATTCGTGGGCTGAAGGGTCGGTTTTGGTGGGATTCTCGTGCAGGTGGTGGTAGGTGGCCAACTATGGTGGTTAGAGAGGTTCCGTTTTCGGCAAAGTGGAGAAGGGGCGGCGATGAGAAGGGTGAAAGAGGGGCGACCATCGTTGCTATTTTGAGAAAAGGATATTGGGACTATACGATGGTTTCTCACTGTAAAACTTATGCGTGTATTAATATTTCCAAGGTACAGACGCATAAGATGCACTGGTTCTTTGAAAAATTGACTAAAATTTAGATCGTTTGATTGTTTGACCGGACGATTTAAATTTAATCTTAAGATAAGAAATAATTAAATATATAGGATACATATAAAATAGAATAATTGAAAATTTGGAACCTTTGGATTAAAATAAATCAACAAATCAAATCAATTTCTGCTAGTCGGATAAATTTGGACCGATTCTGATCCGATCAATCTTTTGATCTGACAATCCTAAAAGATTATCCTTAAAAATAATAATAGCAAGAAATAATAAAAATAAAATGTATGTATATACGGATAAATATATGAAAAGTCAATTTTTAAATGACTATTTTTTTATTCGTTCAACATTTGATCGGACGGTTCGAATTTAGTTTAAAGAGAAGAGGAAGGAAGAAAAAATAAATATATAATAAATAGATAATTAAATAAATAAAAATAAATTATATAAACCTATACATATAAAAAATAACTAAAAATTTTGGGATCCTTCGGATTAAAATAAATTGACGGATTAGGTTAATTTGTATCTGTTGAGGTGGAATGACAAAGTGGACATAGGAATTGTACTGAGTTTCAGGATAATTTTTGGGATCTTGGTTGAAATTTATAAAATAAGAGTTGGGTTTGGATGAAATAAAAATTGAAGTTGGATTGTTGTCGGACCGAATACTCTTTTTCTATTGAAATTAATTTTATCGATATTTCCTGCTATTCTAAAATTATTTTAGTATGTACGTACATAAATATAGACATAATTTGTATACGTGTCTGATTTACTATCTTCATAACTTAATATTTATAATTTTGACAAAATACGTATATATATAAATATGTATATATAATTTTTATATATAAGAATTAAATCAAAAAAATATGTACATTATATTAATATAATGATGATAATACACACACACACACACATATATATATAGTCCTAAAGTATCGACTGAAAAATACAATTAGAAAAAAATGCGAATGCAACTACCAATTTTTTTTTTGATTTCGCTGTTAAAATATTTTATATTATGATAGAAAAATAAATTCTCTTTTATTTTAAAATTTGAAGAGATAGAGATAAAAATACAAATTTTATTTCTTATTTTATTATTTTTTTTTGAAAAAATTATATAGGGTTAAGAAGCATCAGCAAAATAATTAGAGGAAAAAGAGCAAGCCAAAATTGGGTGTCAACAGTTTTCCCTGGGTGGCTGAAGATTTATGTGAAAATTTTTGGACAATCACATTGACTTAATCAATTTTGCCTCGGGCAAAATGAAATGTTTCAAAGATTATGGTCGGGCTTCAATTTCTGAGCTACCTACCTATCTTGGATTTTATGAGAAATCACACCATTTATAGTTCGAATTGTAGCAAATTTTGTTAAATATCAAAATTTACCTCAATGTAGAGTCATGGTGCCACTAGGTTCCTTTGAAGATGATAACAAAGATTTCAGCATGAATGAAATGGATACGGTGCGCTTATCCTTGAGATGGTTGTTTCGGATAGCTGAGAGTGAGAAGGTGTTGAATAGTAATATCTGTTGAGATTTTGGAAGAAAAGGTATTGTGGATTTTTGAAAATTGCCCCAGTGTTGAATTAGGACGGCACTAGGCGGTGACACTAAGGGAAAATAGATAACTGAGCTGAGTCGAGTTGAGTTTCTTTGTCGGATTCCTTGACGTAGCTAGGGATGCTTGACATTCCGCTAGCTTGCCCCAGTTTGCTGCTAAAAAGATAGTTCCATATTGTACTGCATGATCCTATAAAATAGGTAACAAAAGGGGTAAAAAGCACCTATTGAAATTGTAATGTAAAGAGTAGAGTTAGATATTCAAACTAGTATTGTGATCTTCGTTTGTGGAGGCCTCCGACTGGTGGGGTAATGACTGAATTGTAAAGAGCCTCCATCGGCTGAGCAGTTATTGTAAAATAAAAGCCATCCAACTGGCGAGAAGTTGAGCCATCCAACTGGAGAGCAACTGAAGAATAAGCCATCCAACTGGCGTGTAATTGTTGAAAAAATAAACGTCATTCGATTGGTGAGCAATTGGAGAATAAGATATTCGATTGGAGAGTAGCTGTTGAAAAATAGATGCCATCTGACTAGCTGGCAGTTATTAAGAAGGAAATGACATCCGACTAGCGAATAGTTATTGAGAAGCAAATATTATCCGACTGGCAAGTAGTTTTTAAGAAGTAAAACCTCCAACAGCGGGATATTTTCCTAAAAGTAACTGCCTTGTCTTGGCAAGGCAACCTATGATCTGAACCAGATGATGGTATTTCTACTAGAATTTAATGTTGCTATGATAGTGGCTTTCGTACTACCATGGCAGTGGGTTCAGATGCGTCTGTTGTAATAGCAGTCTTTCTGGTGTGCTTGCTATGGTGTGAGTCTCTGATTAGCAAGCTGTGTTCTGTTTGCTGAAATATGTTTCTCTTATATGAAGGAGTGTTGTTTTGCTTATGTATATTCATTGATTTATGGCGGGGTGTCGTGCTGCTCATTTATATCTTCCAATATGGTAGAGGGTCACTTTGCTTACTTATGTACAATCTTTGAAATATGAAATTTGACTTGTTTGCTTATGTACAATCCTCGAAATGCGAAGCACAACTTTGTTTACTTATATACAGTCCTCAGAATGTGGAAGCTTGACTTTTTTGAATTCAGGAGAAACTCCCCGATTGGCGAAGTTATTCGGCACAGTTAGATGATGATTCTTCGATTGGCGAAGTTATTTGTCGTAGTGAAGTTGCTAGCTTCGATTGACGGAGTTTATTGGAAAAAGTAAAATAGCCTAATTTTCTTTTAAGGATCCTCTTTTATTCGTCTCTGATCCGTGTCTTCAAAATGTACCTACGAAAGAATTCAAATAAAATTCTTAGAGTTAGGAAGGATTAGTATAAATGTATGTAAAGAGAATAAAGTAAGAAAGGAGTATTTGGCTCATGTTGTAGTGATAAGTTGCATGATATCTCCAATCCCGTTAAAAATCTTGACTTGTGGGTGTTGGAAGGGGGTGTTGATTTGTGTCGACTTAGGGATCCTGGATTTGTCTACAGAATTCTCCAATACTCCCTCGACTGCTCGATCAATCCCAAATCTGGAGTCTCTGTAGGTGTGAAAATAGGAAAGTACTTTGAAATATATATATGTATATACATATATACATATGTTTTCACAAATATATTATGTATATATACTAATCTTTTATCGTTCTTAGATTATGACACATTCGAAACTCCATTAAGCCTCAATTTGTTGATTGTGACCCACGTGGCTTTATCCTTCGAGTTGAGTTTTTCTGACTTTATCGATTCTATGATGATTTTGCCAGCGAGATCACTTATATTTAGGGGCTATACTATGAGTGAAAGGGGATTTTCCTAAAGGTAAGACTGAACCTTTCAGGTTGCTTACGTATCATTAAAATAGGAATCAAGTTTGTACCTAGTTTGAGGGAAGAGAAAAAAACATGAAATGCAGTGATTGAATCTGACTCAGACTTCCTACATATCCAAGTGGAATCAGGTCATGACGTAGTTTAATTACAATGGGAGAGATGAAAATATGGAGTGCAATGACCGAGCCTGACTCAGGCTGCCTACATATCCCAGTGGAATCAGGTCAGGCTGTAGTTTAGTATAATGAAAGAGTAAAATATGAAGGGACCAAATCCGATGATGATTGCCTACGTATCCCGCCAGGGAAGTCAGGACGAGCGTAGTTATGAATACATGAAAGGATGATGTTTTTGGTTTTTTCTAAGGAAAATCAGACCCTATGTAGGTTGCCTACGTATCTTGTTGTGGGAATTCAGGCTAATACATAGTTCTGTTACATTAAAGAAAATGCAAAAAGTACAAAGAAACAACAACTAGTCCTAATATCTTCAAATATAGTACTTCTTAATAGCGTTTGAATTGATCAACTTCGTGCATATTGTGCCGTCCATCTTTGCAAGTATTACTGCTCTTCCTGAGAGTACTCGGTGAACTATGTACAGACCTTGCCAATTTGGCATAAATTTTTCCTTGGCTTTATTTTAGTGAGGGAATATCTTCTTCAATGCTAATTGTCCTAGTCTGAATCGACGAGGCTTGGCCTTCCTATTGAACGCCTTGATCATTCTATTTTGATAGAATTAACCATGATAGACTGTGTCCAATCTCTTCTCATTAATAAGTATTAACTATTCGATCCTGCTATGAATCCATTCAGCATTTTCTAGACCAATCTCCTGGATGATTCTCAATGAAGGTATCTCCACTTCCGTAAGTATCACTGCTTTCGAACCGTAAACCAACATGTAAGGAGTTGCCCCAGTAGAAGTTCTAATTGGATGTGATGTCCAAGTAAAGCATATGGCAGCTTCTCATGCCATTCCCTATTAGCGTCTAATATCATTCTCAAGATCCTCTTAATGTTCTTTGTAGCTTCAACTGCTCCATTCATTTGCGGTCGATATGCTGTGGAGTTTTGATAAGATATCTTAAGCCTTTCACAAATCTCTCTCATCAGGTCGTTATTCAAATTGGCCCCGTTGTCTATTATGATTGACTCTAGAATTCCAAATCCACAGACCAAGTTGTTACGAACGAAATCTTCTACCATCTTCATAGTTATGGCCTTATGTGTTGAGGCCTCAACACACTTTATGAAATAGTTGATAGCTACCAAAATAAAATGATATCCATTTGACACTAGAGGCTCTGTGGGCTCAATAACATCCATACCCCAAGCAACAAACAGCCAAGGAGAACCCATCACATTGAGCTCATTTGGTGGAACCTGTATAAAATCCCCATGGACTTGACATTGGTGACATTTCTTCTCGTAACGGATGTTATCCCTTTCCAAAAGTATCCAGCTCTCAAAATCTTCTTTCCAAGCATAAAACCATTTATGTGGGGTCCTCAAGTTCCTGCATGTATCTCCTCCAACAATCTTGTGGCTTCCAATGTGTCGACGCATCGTAGCAATCCTAATTTTGGAGTCCTCCTATATATGATTTCCCATTGAGAAAGAAGTGATTCCCCATCCTCCTCAAATTCCTCTTCTACTTGGTAGTAGCACTCTCTGAATATTCTTCTACTTTGAGCAACTTCTTGATGTCATAGTTCCACGGCTTTCCATCTGGTTCTTCATCTACATGAAAACAATATGCTTGTTGATCGTGTATATCTACATTGTTGGTATCAATGTAATTTTTATTTGGATATTGAATTATTGAAGATAGTATTGCCAAGGCATCAACAAACTCATTTTGAATTCGGGGACATACTTGAACTCAATCTTCGTGAACCTCTTACTTAGCTCCCTAACACATTGTACATAGGGAAAGATTTTGTCATTGTTGGTAGCCTATTCTACTTGCACCTGATGGATCAACAAATTTGAATCCTCTATTACCAAAAGCTCTTTGATGTCTATGTCTACTGCATCCTAAGTCCGAGAATGCAAGCCTCATATTCTACCATGTTATTTGTGCAAGGAAACCTAAGTAATGTTGACCTATTTTTGAAACTAGAACTGCCCCAATTCTGACTCTTTTAAAGTTTGATGCTTCTTCGAAGAACATTCTCCATCCATTATACGGCTGTAAAATGTTTTCTCCTGTAAACAATAACTCTTCTCCAGGAAAGTAGGTATTAAATGGTATGTAATCTTGATACACTAAATTTTTTGTTAGGTGATCAACTAAAACTTGTTCTTTGATGGATTTTTATGTCACGTACACAATGTCAAACTCGCTCAACAACATCTGCCTTTTTTTTATTTTTCCAGTAGGCATTGGCTTCTGAAAGATATACCTGAGTGGATCTATTCTTGAATCAAGTACGTGATATACGCGGACAGGTAGTGCCTTAACTTCTGCGCAACCCAAGTTAATGCTTTAACAGTTCTTCTCCAACAACGTATTCCTTGATTCATACGGTGTAAACTTCTTACTCAGGTAGTAAATAGCCTGTTCTTTCCTCTCTATATCATCGTGTTGCCCTAACACACATCCAAATGCATTATCCATAACAGGTAGATATAACAATAATGGCTTCATCGGCTCCCATGGAACCAATACTGGTGGGTTAGACAAATACTCCTTGATTTTGACAAAATTCTTCTGACATTCTTCAGTCCATCCAGTGGCAGCATCCTTCTTCAATAACTTGAATATTTGTTCACAAATTATCATGGACTAGGCTATGAATTGACTGATGTATTTGAGTCTTCCCAAGAAACTTATTATATCCTTCTTGGTCTTAGGAGGTGGTAAGTCTTGGATTGCCTTTATCTTGGATAAATCTAACTCTATACCTCTCCTACTAACAATGAATCCTAATAACTTTCCTACGGGGACTCCAAAGGCGCACTTGGCCAAATTCAACTTTAGGTCATACCTTCGTAGCCTTTCAAAGAACTTTCATAAATCATCCAGGTGGTATGAACTCCTATTAGATTTTATGACGACATCATCCATATATGCCTCAATCTTTTTGTGAATCATATCATGGAAAAGAGTGATCATAACCCTCGTATAAGTTGTACCAACATTCTTGAGTATAAATGTCTGAGGGATATTAACGTATTTTTCCCTTAATCCAAGTCATCATAACATGACTTATATCAGCAATTTGGGCATAATTTGCCCATTCTCCTTTAATTTTCTCTCAAAGAAATCCTAAATACCTCCTAATAATCTCAAAATTTATTATCTTCTATTCAAGAAAACCAAGAAACTATGCTACCTAATCCAAGAACATTCAAGACAAGTTGATTATCTTTCAATATTAAAGCTTTAAGGTATGTTAGATGTTCATCCATGGGTTCGTTTCACCCATGGAGTCCAAGAATCCATTGTCAATATTAAAATCATGATCGTTACATGTTATCATGAACTATATCCATGAACTCCCATGAATTTTGATTTTCATACCATGTTTACATGTGTTTTCATTGCAATCAGCCCTTGACATGCTTGAAGGATGAAAATTTCATGTTAAATCCTTAACCCATGATTTTAGTATTGAATTTATGTTACTATCCCATGAATTAAACTATTCCCATGAATCCTTGGTAAGTTGATTTAACGTTATTTCAATTGTTTTCACGGGGAATACATTATAGTATGTTTTAAATGTTGTGGTTTCCATATCATGTTCATGCAAATTCTGAATAAAACCCGTGGTTTATGATTTGTTCATGTGATCGTGGTATCTTATCATGTTTTAAAGCACCCCCATGTTAAAGTCTTGACCCCCATGTGTTTGATGAAATTCTTAAGTGAATAATTATGAACAATGATTTTCTTTCATGGTTTCAAAACTTATATGTGTCCCTGTCGTTATTGTTATTGAGTCCTAAGAGTTATGAATACCCAAAATTTAGTTGTTTACTTAGTCTCAGTATTTTCAAAATGGTTTTAGACACATACAAGCAATATCAATTTAGCCAATTATTATGTCAATCAAATTTAGACCAGTTCAGTAATCCAAGTTAGTTCCTCTTTAGTTAAACTTAGTTCAATCCCGTAATCAGTGTCAGTTCAGTTGGGAGTAGGATTCAGCATCGAGCAAACCCAGGGATGGGGGAATTCCTATTAGTATAAGGTTTGACCCTTAGTAGCAATTCCTGAGTTACAGAACTACGTAACCAGCGTAGGTTTGAGATGTCTTCCTACTAGTTTAGTGTTGACACAATTATCATGAGTCTTTCTATTAGTTTATGGTTAACAAGATGTTGTCCTGCTAGTTTAGGGTTGACACAAAACCATTTTTAGTACTCGTGGTACGGTACTAGCACCCTTCCAACTGGGGTCACAGGTTAGACCCCAATTAGCTCATATTGGGGTATGTTGGTTAGATGATAGCTCCTACAGCTTCAATATTAAGTTCAGAACATAGTTCAATTTTGCTTGACCATAGAATACAGTTTATGAATTATTCAGTTATCAGATTTAGTATTTCAATTTATAGACTATTTCATAATCAAGTTATATACTTGGTCATGCATTCTCAGAATTTATAATATTCACGTTTTTATATCAGTTATTCAGTTATCTTATGTTATGTAGTCAATTATTATTCATGTACATAAGCTCTTCCGTATCAGCCTAACCCTATCTAGCATACCAGTACATTCAAAGTATTGACCGCATAGTTATTTCTTACGCCATGATGTCTCATATCATAGGTTCAGATGCTCAGGTTCCCGATTACACTTAGACATTCCAGCACATCAACAATAGCAACATCGGTGAGTCCTCATATTTTAAGGATTAATTATGTTCATTTCAGTGTTTTAAGTTCAATAGTCAGTTGGAGTTAGTTAGGGACCTGTCCCATCAACTCTTATTCAATCAATTTTAGAGGCTTTCAAACACTTCAGACAGTCAGTCAGTTTGTCATTATTTTATCAATTTTCAAACAGTTGTTTTTATACTTATAATTTAGTAATATTTTGGGTCTTTAAAACCTTATGGCGTATTTAGTTATTCCACACATATGTATCTTTTGTTATCAGTTTTATTTAGTGCTCACAGTGGGTACTAGATCATGGGTTAACTTGTGGTCACTAGTGACTGTAAGCACCACGCGGTGTCTAGGGTGTACTCTTGGGCCATTACAAACTTGGTATCAGATCCTAAGGTTTTAAAATGTCCTAGGGAGTCTTAAAGTCATCTTGAGTAGAGTCTTGTGCATGGGTGTAAAGAGTGCCACACTTATGGACAAGAGGCTACAAGGCATTTTAGGAAAATTTTCCCTTCTTGAAGTGTTCATGTCATGCGAGTGAGCATGAGCTCTATTTAAATTCTCCTTCTTAACCATTCTTTATTCTATTATAGAAAATACCTCCCAGAAAGAATAACAGAAGAAAGAATGGGAATTAGCCCGCACCTCTACCTATTCAGGAAGATCCCCTGAACGTGCATGTATTTTATGCCAAATTCAAAACTTCCTTTACTACTTTAACCCACTCAGAACAACCAACAGGCTACTATTCCAACCAATCCATTGGCTAATACCGCCTCAGCAAAATTTGGGATTTCGCTATGATGAATTCTCCTTTATTTTTAGGATTTAAGTCTGATGAGGATCCCCAGGAGTTTCTTGACATATTTTAGAAAGTGAGTGATATTATGGGTATCTCATCTTGTGAGAGTGCAAAGTTGGTTGATTACCAGTTGTAGGATATAGCTCATACATGGTATAAGCACTTGAAGGAGGATAAAGGCACAAACACAGGGCCAGTAGAGTGGGAGGAGTTTTCCACGACCTTTTTAGACAGTTTCTTTTCTTTAGAGTTGAGGGAAGCTAAAGTTCTGGAGTTTATTCATTTGAAAAAGAGTAGTATGAGTGTAAAGGAGTATTCTCTTAAGTTTACCCATTTGGCTAGGTATGCTCCTTCGATGGTGGCTGATAACAGGTCTAGAATGAGTAAGTTTGTCTCTGATGTAGCTGATAGCGTAGTCAAGCAGTGTAGGACTGATATGTTTATTAAGGAGATGGACTTGTCTAGGCTTATGGTTGTAATGCTCCGAGAGTACAACCTGGGCGTCACATGGTGCTTACAGTCTTGAGGGACCACAGATAACCCATGAGCTGGTACCTACTATGAGTATTGAATAACACAATCATAAATGTAGAAGAATAACTAATATGCCATAAGGTTTTAATATCTAAAACAAATATTGAATTATGAATCTGAAGAAATAACTATCTAAGTCTGAATAAATACTAAAATTTGAGATAAACTGAAAAACTAACTATCATGTCAACTAAAGTTTGAATACTGAATAGCTGACTATATTGTCTGAAAGCCTCTAAACTGAATAACTGTGAGTTTATGGGATAGGCCCCAACTAACTCCAACTAATTACTAGACTGAAAACATGAAATAAAATAATCTATCCTTGAAATATAAGGACTCACCACTGCTACTGCTGAGAGTCTGAGAAGTTTAAGTCCGATCCGGGAACTAGGCATCAGAACCTATGATATAATACATCATAGCACAAAAGAATGATATACGATTAGTACTTTAAATGTACTGGTATGCTAAATGAGGTAGGCTGATATGCATGATTTCATGAACAGGAATAATAATTATATGAATATACATGTAAAACATAGAATACTAAATAGAGAGCATGAAATCTGTAGATACTAAAAATATATGAAATTTGTAAATACTATGATGCATGAAAGTCTATAAATACTGAAGGTACGTGAAATCTATAGATACTGGGGATGCATGACCAAGCATAAAACATGAACTGAATGGAAGTCTGTAAACTGAACTACTAAAATAACTGATATCTGTATGCAACGGTCAAACAACACTGAGACTAAACTACTAATTTGATTATTGGACCGAGATTTTGGGAGCTATCATCTAACAGACATTCCCCAATCTGAGAAAATTGAGGTCCAACCCGTAACCCCAGTTGAAAGGGTGTTAATACCATACCACGGGTACTAACGCTGGTTGTGTGGATCCACTATACTGATGTAATGTCCTAAGGACTAAGGGTGTCAAGCCTGAATTGACGGGTGACCCCTGTGAGATAGTCAATCCTACACTAACGGATGACTTCTCATATCCTACGCTGTCTATGTAGTTCTGGAGTTTAGGAACTGCAACTAGCGACTCTGCCTATCTAATGGGGATGCCGCCATCCCTACACTCGCTCGGTTCTAAGTCCTACTCCCAACTGAATGACGCTGAGTTACTGACTATTCTGAGTTTAACTGACTGATCTAGTAATGCTCATAATATGTATTCTAAAGTTATTCTGAAGATATTGAGACAAGACTAAATAAGCAGCTATGGTTTTCGGGTATTCAATACCCCTAGACTCAAAAGTAATAATTGTAACATGATACTTAAGTATTGAGGACATAGCATGAAGGTTTTTATCAAACATGTATTCTTGTAGGTATTTTATGAAACACTTGTAGTTCATAGTTTGGTCAAATCATAGGAATGTTAGGGAACTTGTAGTAATAGCATGAATTCAACATGAATAGTACTAAATCATGATTAATTCAATGAATGATAACATTAAAACATGGAGAATTGAATAACAACATTAACTTCATCTATACATGGTGTAAAATCACAGTGCATGAAGATTCATAGGTGAAATCATAATTTAAAATCAAAATAACTTGAAAAGATCACAATTTTGTAATTTAAATCGGATACTTGGACTTCATGGGTGAAAGGAACCCATGGATGAACATTTAACATACCTGGGCTAATGAATTTGAGAGGCTTGATGGTGAGTTCTTGAGATTTGGTATTAAATTTGAGAGCTAGGGTTTTTGTGTTCTTGAATAGAATGGATCCCCTTTTGAGTAATTTGAGAATATAGGAATATGATGCCCTATTAGGCTTTAATTTCATGTTTAGGACTTAGGAAAATGACCAAACATCCCCTTGGAAATTAAAAATGCAAAATTGGAAAATTCAAAATCCTGATTTGCAGCCCTGGCGCGATGTTCCAGGATCGTGGAGCCTCACTAGAAATTGACAACTGGGACCTGAAAGCTTGGCGTAATGCGAGCTATTGTGGTAAGTTTTTGGAATGTCATTTTGTCCACCTCCGTGACGCGCAATTATCGCGAAGGCTCACTGGAAATTTCCAAACGTGGACTGGGTCCTTGGCGCGACGTGCCAATATTTCTATCCCTTACTGGAAATTGAAAATTGTCATTTAGACCGGCTCTGCGATGCGCTAGTGACCAAAATTACGGTATTTAACGACTGAAACTTAAAATCGCCATAACTTCTTACTCAATTATCAGATTTGGGAAAATTTTATATCGTTGGAAAGCTTATTGAATTTTCTACGTAATAGCAAGATCTAAACTGAAAAGTAATGGGTATTTCGAAAATTTTATATATAAATGCTTATGTATTGGGACTTAAATCATGATAGGGAAATATGGGGTGTTACAATATCTCCCCCTTGGGATCATTCATCCTTGAATGAGACTAGTTACGCTGAGGAAAACTGATGGACTAAGCTTACACACTGAACATGCATATCTAATGCATGTAATGTATGGCTGAACTGATTTATAAATGCACGACTGACATGAACATGATGTGCAACTAAAACTAAGCATGATAGAGAGAAATCTTAAGAAGATTAGTACCATAAACCAAATCTGAATTCGTGGAGAAAAGATGAGGGTACTTGGTCTGCATATCTACTTCTGCTTCCCAAGTAGCTCCTTCAATGGACTGATTTCGCCAAAGAACTTTGACTAGTGGAACTTCTTTGTTCCTTAGTCTACGAACTTGATGATCAAGAATTTCGACTAGAGCTTCCTCATAGGAAAGACTGTCCTGAACATCTACGCTTTCTAGGGGAACAACTATAGATGGATCACCAATACACTTCTTCAACAATGAGACATGGAACACTGGGTGTCTACCTTTTTTAAATGATTGATAATTCTAAAAGGACCGATACAACGGGGACTAAGTTTCCCTTTCTTGCCGAACCTCTTTACTCCCTTCATGGGAAGTACACAGAATCACCGATCTTAAACTCGAGATCCTTTCTCCTCACATCTGCATACGACTTCTATCGGCTCTGGGCTACTTTAGGATTTTCTCTGATCAACTGAACCTTCTCTAAGGCATTCAACACCAAGTCACTCCCTACTACCATGGTCAGCAAATCGAACTACCTTTAAAATCAACTATGCATGCTCTCAGCATATCTTCAAGAGTCTGAATGGTCCTTTCTACTTGACCACCTGTCTGAGGGTGAAAGTCTATACTGAGATAGACTTGGGTACCACGACCCTTTTGGAATGCTTTTCATAAGTGAGAGGTAAAATCGGTACCTCTATCAGATATGATAGATAAGGGAACAATGTGCAACTTAACCAACTCTCTGAGATAGAGTTTGGCATAGTCCTCAACTGAATAAGAGGTATGGACTGGAAAGAAATGAGTTAATTTGGTCATACTATCTACGATAACCCAAATAGAATCATGCTGATGATGGGTATGGGGCAAACCCATTACAAAATCCATGTTCACTTCTTCCCATTTCCATGTAGGAATGCTGAACTCCTACATGGACCCACTAGGCTTCTAGTGCTCAATCTTAACTTGCTGGCACGTAGAGAACTTAGATATGAACTCTGCAATATACCTCTTCATCCCACTCTACCAATAGATCTCCCACAAATCATGGTACATCTTAGTAGACACTGGACGAGTAGAGTAGCACGCACTATGCGCTTCTACAAGAATTCGTTGCCTCAAATCATCTAAATCAGGCTCACATAGCCGACCCTGACAATGTAGCACACCATCTCCCCCTTGGGAGAAAACCTCTACCTTTTGATCTCTGACTGATTCTTTTAACTTATCTAGACTAGAATCTCTATCTTGCTTTTCCTTTACTTTGGAAACTATAGAGCATTTTGAAAAACTTTGCACCCATATGCTACCTTTTGCTATATCTACTAGGAGGAGACCTAATCGGATAAGATGATAAACTTCCTAAGCTAATTTCTTCTTACCATCCTCAACATGAGCAGTACTATCCATAGACAATTTACTGAGAGCATTTTCTACTACATTGGCCTTGCCCGGATGATACATAACACTCATGTCATAATCTTTCAAAAACTCTAACCACCTCCTTTGACTCAAATTCAAGTCTTTCTGAGAGAATACATACTGCAAGCTTTTGTGATCTGTGAATAGATCAAAATGTACCCCATACAAGTAATGCCTCTAAATCTTTAAGGCAAACACTACAGCTTCTAGCTCAAGATCATGAGTTGGATAATTATTCTCATAGGGCTTAAGCTGCCTAGAAGCATAGGCTATGACCTTTTCTCTCTGCATAAGGACACAACCCAAACCTACTCTGGATGTATCACAGTACACAACAAACCCCTTCTGAACTATTTGGCAAGGTAAGAACTGGGGCTGAGGTGAGTCAAGTCTTCAACTCCAGAAAACTCTTCTCATAGGAATCTGACCACTGAAACTTAACTTTCTTCTGACTCAATCTGGACATGGGGGATGCAATAGATGAAAACCCTTCAACAAACCGATGGTAATAGCCAGCCAAACCCAAGAAACTCTTGATATCTAATAGAGAGATGGGTTTAGTCTAGTTTCTCACTGCCTTGGTCTTTTGAAGATCAACTCTAATATTGTTACCAAAAATAATATGGCCAAGGAGAGATACTGATCTTAGCTAAAATACAGCAACTGGTGAGCTCTGAGATTCTATAACACTATTCTGAGATGGTCTGTATGATCATTTCTCTATGGAAGTAAACAAGAATGTCATCAATAAAGACTATGACGAACACATCCAAGTACTGCTTGAACACTCATTTCATCAAGTCCATGAAGGCTACTAGGGCATCCATGAGACCAAAGGATATTACTAGAAATTTGAAGTGACCATACCAAGTTTGGAAAGCTATTTTCAGAATTTCACATTCCCTAACCCTGAGATAATGATAGCTGATCTAAGGTCTATCTTGGAAAAGTAGCTGGCACCCTGAACTTGGTCAAACAAGTCATCGATTCTAAGAAGTGGATATTTATTCTTGACTGTGACTTTGTTCAACTGATGGTAGTCTATGCATATTCTGATAGAACCATCTTTCTTCGGCACGAATAGAACAGTGTGCCCCCTGGGGAGATGTTGGGCCTGATGAATCCCTTATCTAGGAGATCCTTTAACTATTCTTATAATTCTTTGAGTTCAGCTGGAGCCATTCTGTATGGCAAAATTGATATATGCAGAGTATCTGGGAGAAAGTCTATTTCGAAGTCGATTTCCCTTTCGGGAGGAACTCTGGAAAGATCTTCAGGGAACACAACTGAGAATTTGTTTACTACTAGAACTGACTCAAGAGTTGAAGTTTCTGAACTAGAGTCCTTGACTCGAATAAGATGGTAAATACACCCCTTGTATATCATCTTTCTCTCTCTAAGGTATTAAATTAACTGACCCTTATATGTTGTGGTACTACTCCTCCACTCAAGGACTGGTTCATTCGGGAGCTAAAAATGAACTATTCTTAAATCTAGGTATGTTAATTGCCATTTTCTCATGAGGCAGAGAATTTTGTCAACATGCTGTGATATAAGAAGTTAATTTTTAAATAGGTTAGTAATTGTAAAGATGGTCCATCTGTTGCATGGGGTTCTCTAAATTAATAATCCAATGCAACTTATGCAACAGATGGATAATAAGTTGCAACAAAACCATAATCTATTGTACCATAATACCCAGCTGTTGTAATAGATTTCACATCTGTTACATAGCTTTTTATTCATGGTGTATATTAGAAGTCTAGGTTGGGAAAAGTAAATTTGCCTTGTCCTCGTACCACATAAACATATCTGTCATAGTCTGGAAGTTTTGGGGGAAAAAGAGGCCTGGGGTAATCTGGTGTGCCTGGCTTGTTATTCTTAGAATGTCACAGATCCTTCTTTTCTTTGTTGCCAAGTTTTGCGTATATGTCCACCTTATTGAATGACCCTTGAACTTCAAAAACTTTTTGAGAGGGAGGCATTGTAATTTTTTTATTTTTGATCGGAGAGTACATCGCTAATTTCTCTTTTCTTCCTCCTAACCAATACTGTAGGAGTGTATGACACCCTTACCTTTTTGGATGGTATAACACCCATCTTGGATTTAAATTCCTTGATAGTTTTAGAGATATCCTCTACTTTTTCAAAGAGTTTATCCTAGATATCCTTCCACTCTTCGTATTCGCAACGAGAACACGAGGGTAAAGAGGGGCGAGAGGGACTTGTGTAAGGGTGAAAAGGGGTGTTTTCAAACATATTTATATTTTCTTGAGCATCAATATACTTATACTTACGAGTGGTAGAAGAATCAGCATGCCTGCCATCAACACCAACAACTCCACCAGAAAAAGCACCCGAATCTGCCTTAGTAGGTTGGTCATGAAGAGCCTCAACATCAGGCTGACCTTGCCTAACTGATCTTCTTATGGTTGTTGCTCTAGCCAATTCCTTCTTTATCAACTCCACCATTGGTTCTGCTGTAGTATCAACATGACCTAATATAATAAGTCATCACTGACTCATTTTCAGTAGGCACGATCCATGGGTACACAACCTAGAAAAAAAGACAGATACATTTCAATCATATAATATAATAATTTTCATAGTTGTGTTACATTTTAATAGTCAACTTTTGCAATAGATTAACAATATATTACATCAGATTACTCATCTATTGCATAGTTTGCAATAGATAGTTAAAATCCGTTTGAGTCGAGTTTAGAGAACCAGAGCAGCACATGGATAATCTGATGCAAAATATCAATCATCTGTCATAAGAGATTACCAATCTGTTGCACCAGTTACACAAGACGGATAATCTATTCGATTACATGTTATGCAATAAATAATCTGTATATCGCAATAGATTAACAATATGTTATATCAGATTACACATCTGTTGCATAATTTGCAGTAAATGGTTAATCTGTTAGGAGTCGGGTTCAGAGAACCAAAGAAACAGATAGGTAATTTGATGCAAGATATCAATCGTCTGTCACAATAGATTATCAATCTATTGCGCTGGTTGGCATAAGACGGGTAATCTATCGCAACAGATATCCCATTTAGTGCATCAGATATAACATCTGTTGCACCAGATATAATATTTGTTCAATATCCTTCATTGAGTAAAATTATTTTACTTGAAGATGACGTACTGCATCATTCATAGGATTAAAGAGATCATCCTCCTTAATTTTGGTATTGTTCTTTGTAGCTAACCACCTAAACATCCTTGGATGAGAAACCTTATCCGAGTAATCTATTACCTGCTTTCGGAGAGGAGGAATAGCTTCAAATGATCAATCCTAAAAAATGTAAATAGAAAGAAAGCAAAAAAGGTCATAATAACTATATTCAATATAAATTAATGGATGAGTAAACATAGTGATTAATTTTACTATGAAAGCCCAAGAAAAGCCGTATAATGTGGTCATCCCTGAGGATATCTTTGTCAGTAACTATTGGATAGTCAGGTAGAAGCTGTCATATCCCCAGGGATAATTGTTGAATATATCAAAATCGTCAACATGCGCCAACAAATCATCTTCTATGACCTTGTTGACGTCTCTTGCCAATATAATGAATGGGCAAACCAAACTAAGCATAATCGCTCCCTGTACTGCTTTGGTATGATTTTATCCATGAGATCTATCAATAAAATCTGATGCATTATAGCCACATCGAGCAATGTCTAACAACCCATCTATTTTGTCCTTGCATTTTCTTGCCTTGGATCTTTTGCGGGGAGTTCCCTTGGCGATAGGTGGTTCTTCTAGACAATGGTATCTCAAGTCCGTCACTATAGAAAACTCTTGCAAGCCAAAACAAATCGGCATTCCACAATAGTTGATCTAGATTTCATCGATCTTTTTGCCCCTCCTTTTGAATCTTCATCATCCCCCACGTACTTGATCCTGCGCTTGAGAAGACCTATACCATCTTCATATGGAAATGGGCAGGGGGGTCCTCAGGTAGCTTAAGAAAGCATCCAAAGTAGCTCTTCTTAAAAAGTCCATCTATGTTTTCATTTTTCATAATTTTCCTAAAATAAATAAATTTTCTCCCCATCTAACAATTAAGTACAATTTCACCACTTAGTTCTTCTTCTGCTTTTGGGTTATTTATCGGCATCGTAACTTGAAACTTGTCAATACTAAAATTTTTGACAAGATCATGCTGGGATGTCGATATTAATTCACGCCCCATTGATGATCCATTATCATTATGTTGATGATCATCCTCTTTCTCTTTGTCACTCTCTAACTCCTCCTCTTTCTCACATTCATTTTCTTCATCGCTATCTATAGACCTTTGTCCACTTCCCTTAATATTGTTTTTATTTCTCTCCTCAACTTCACGTTTCTCAGACTAAGATTGTTCAGGAAGTTCCTCCGAACCCTCTGTACTGTAGCCTTTTTTTGGGTGGTCAGAAATTGATCCACTTTCACTTTTTTTTCTTTTGGAGACATGTTTTACCTACAAATAATAGAAAAAACAAAAATTACATTACAATTGATGTATGCATAAATTTTAAAAATACATTATAGACTCCACCAATACCGACACACCAACAACCACCACCATTACAAACACCACCAACCAATGACACAAACACCACCGGTAGCTACCATAAATACCACCAACCAATGCCACCACAAACACCACCAACCAATGCCACCAACAGCCTTCACGAAGACGATGACCACCACCACCACCACCACTAACACCACAAATACCATCCAATAATACCACGATAGTCAGCGGAACACTACGATAAAAATAGGGTTTTCTTGAGTTCGTACTACAATTTTATCGTCAAAACACAAAATTATAAACCCATTCTTGAAGATAATACAACTTAAAGTTTTCTTTTTCATCATTAACTTAAAAAATCTTATTTTTTAGAAAAAAATAATAAATATAAAACTATTCTCGAACTCTGTTACCTACAAAGACAGAGAAAATAACTGATCCAAGCAAGAATAAAGTCAAAAATAACACCTATGTGGTTGAAAATAAGAAGAAAATCAATCTATTGTAGAGGGTATAATAATTTATTGAGTCGTTGTTGTCAGTACTGTATAATTGAGTGAGAAAGAGAAAAGAGCTAGAACTCGAGATTTGAAATGATGAAATATTTTTCTCGCAAATGAATGATTTGTATGGGCTGATTTGTATTTTGGAAAAGAATGATAAGTTTTGAAAATGTTAATTTGGTTTGAATTAATCTTAATTATTTTTAAAATTCTAAAAGATATGCATAATTTTTAACCCTCTCATCATGCAATTGCCAAAAGACTCGTTGAAGTTGTAGTTGACTCTATGAGCTTACCCCTGGTCCTATATTAATTAATTTAGGTATATGAACTCAATTGAAATTGTATAAAAATAAATGTTCAACCTATTGCATCAGATTACACATTTATTATAAATTATCAAACAGATTAAGTAATCTCTTACGACAGATTACCTATCTATTGTAAATTATCAAATAGATTATCACATGCCTCAATAAATTATCCATCTATTATAAAGTATCAAATAGTCGCTGCCATCTGTTGTAGTTGACCCTATGAAAACTCATCCATGGTCCTAGATTAATCAATTCAGGTATTAGTCTAACATATGAGGTAATAAGAATCAGTTCAACTTAGAGTGATCGATGACTCTGGTTGGGAGGAACGCAATACCGTCTCATAATTCAATTACCAAAAGACTCAATTAAAGTTGTAGTTGACCCTATAAGAACTCACCCCTAGTCCTAGATTAATCAATTAAGGTATTAGTCTAACATATGAAATCAATTAAAATTGTATAAAAATAAATGTTCAATATGTTGCAACAGATTAACCATCTATTGTAAGTTATCAAACAAATTAAGTCATTTGTTGCAATAGATTACTCATCTATTGTACATCATCAAACAGATTAAGTCATCTGTTGAGGCAGATTACCAATCTATTGTAAATTATCAAATGGATTAAGTCATATGTCGTAACAGATTACCCATCTATTGTAAATTATCAAATATGCGCTGATATCTTTTATAGTTAACCCTATGAGAACTCACTCCTAGTCCTAGATTAACCAATTAAGATATTAGTTTAACATATAAGGTAGTAAGAATTAGTATAGCTCAGAGTGATTGATCGGCGACTCTGGTCGGGGAGTTCAATATTGTCTCATCAGGCAATTTTTGAAAGACTCAATTGAAGTTGTAGTTGACCTTTTGAGAACTCACCCCTGGTCAAAGATTAATCAATTAATGTATTAGTCTAAAAAATAAGGTAATAAGAATAGGTTCAGCTCAGAGTGATCGATCGATAACTCTAGTCGAGAGAAATGCAATACCGTCTCATCATTCAATTGCCAAAAGACTCAATTGAAGTTCTAGTTTACCTTATGAGAACTCACCCCTGGTCCTAGATTAATCAATTTAGGTATTAGTCTAACATATGAAATCAATTAAAATTATATAAAAACAAATGTTCAACCTATTGCAACAGATTAACTATCTGTTGTAAGTTATCAAACAGATTAAGTCACTTATTACAACAGATTACTTATCAGTTGTAAATTATCAAACTGATTAAGTCATATGTTATGATAGATTACCCATCTATTATAATTCATTAAATGGATTAAGTAATATATCAAAACAAATTACCTATCTGTTATAAATTATCAAATAGGTGCTGCCATCTGTTGGAGTTAACCCTATAAGAACTCACCCCTAGTCCTAGATTAATCAATTAAGGTATTAGTTGAACATATGAGGTAGTAAGAATAGGTTCAGCTTAGAGTGATCGATCAACAACTCTGGTCGGGAGGAACACAATACCGTCTTATTATGCAATTGCTAAAAGACTCAATTAAAGTTGTAGTTGACCCTATGAGAACTTACTGCTGGTCCTAGATTAATCAATTAAGGTATTAGTCTAACATATAAGGTAATAAGACTCATTTCAGCTTAGAGTGATAGATTGATGACTCTGGTCAGGAGAAACGTAATACCGTCTCATCATTTAATTTCCAAAAGACTCAACTGAAGTTGTAGTTGACCCTATGAGAACTCACCCTTGGTCCTAGATTAATAAATTAAGGTATTATTCTAATATATGAAATCAAATGAAATTGTATAAAAATAAATGTTCAACCTGTTGCAACAGATTAACTATCTGTTGTAAGTGATCAAACAGATTAAGTCATTTATTGCAACAGATTACTCATCTATTGTAAATTATCAAATATATTAAGTCATATATTATGATAGAATACCCATATATTGAAAATTATCAAATAGATTAAGTCATATGTCGAAACAGATTACGATTTGTTATAAATTATCAAATAGGAACTGCCATCTGTTGTAGTTGACCCTATAAGAACTCACCCCTGGTCCTAGATTAACCAATTAAGGTATTAGTCTAATATATGAGGTAGTAAGAATTGGTTCATCTCAAAGTGATCGATCGACGACTCTGGTCGAAAGTAACACAATATCGTCTCATCATATATATTTCTGAAAGACTCAATTAAAGTTGTAGTTGACCCTATGAGAACTTACCTCTAGTCCTAAATTAATCAATTAAGGTATTAGTCTAACATATGAAATCAATTGAAATTGTATAAAAATAAATGTTCAACCTGTTGAACAGATTAACCATCTGTTGTAAGTTATCAAACAGATTAAGTCATTTGTTGTAACAAATTACTCATCTATTATAAATAATCAAACTGATTAACTCATCTATTACAATAGATTACCCATCTATTGTAAATTATTAAATAGATTGTCACATTTCATAATAGATTACCCATATTTTGAAAATTATCAAATAGGCACTGCCATCTGTTGTAGTTGACCTTATGAGAACTCACCCCTAGTCCCAGATTAATCAATTGAGGTATTAGTTGAACATATGAGGTAGTAAAAATTGGTTCAGCTTGGAGTGATCGATCGATGACTCTGGTCTAGTGCAACGCAATACCTTCTCATCATGCAATTACCAAAAGACTCAATTAAAGTTGTTGTTGACCCTATAAGAACTCACCCCTGGTCCTAGATTAATCTATTAAGGTATTAGTCTAACATATGAACTCAATTGAAATTGTATAAAAAAAAATATTCAACCTATTGCAACAAATGTCTTTTCTGTTGGATTTAATCAAACAAATTAAGTCATTTGTTGCAACATATTACACATCTGTTGTAAATTGTCAAAGAAGTATTGCATCTGTTACGACAGATGACCGACCTTTGGAAATTTTCAAAAAGAAATTGTTATCTGTTGCACTTAGATATTTTAAGACCTCTTTTTAAATCAATTTAGGTATTTTGCTATCCTAGATAAAAAAAAGTTAAAATACTAAGGCGGTAAAAAATATTATTTAGATAACTCAAAAATCTTCGGAGTGAGTAGTCTTATTTGATCTTTTTAATGTAACAGTTTTCTCATGCCCCTCAAAAGTTATTAATGAATATTTAAAACCTATATTTAGAAGAATACTCTCTCCTTCAGCCATAAAGTAGGACTCAACTCATCTATCACTCTTCTTTATTCTTAATTCTCTTTTTTCCCTTTTCCTCACTTTTCTCTCTTCTTTCGGATAAGGATCCTTTCGGATCTCAACCAATCAATATCTTTTCTTGACTAAACTGGATGTTCTAATCCCTTTGGTTTTTTCATATTGCAAGTATGGTTCACTATTGCTCTTTCCATCCCATCTTCTTCTTTGTATGTCATTTAAATTAGATATTTACGTCTCTTGCTATTAATGATTTATCCATTACCAGTTTCCTATTTATTAAGAAAATTGAAGGAAAGGTGACTTTTATGTATTTAATGAATGAACCATTATTTTTATATCTATTGCAAAATGCCTCATCAGTTGAACATATGGGCAATCTGTTCCATCAGATTGGTCATCCGTTGATTCACTCAATTTTGTGTTACCTTTTTATACAGACGAAGCAACTATTTGAAGAAATCAAACTAGTAGCAAGGCTGGTTTGATTTATTCTAATAGATGACCCATATATTGAAACATGTCATCCATCTATTGCAATTGATGCCTCATCGGTTGAGCATATGGGTAATCTATTGCATCAGATTAGTCATCCGTTGATTCGCTCAATTTTGTGTTATCCTTTTGTAATGTTCTTTTTATTCTTCTCTTCTTTGACATCAAATGTATTTCTTTTATTTACAGATAAATGAAAGTGAAACTGGATCACTTTTGCTCAACTAGCATTAAAGGTTAGAGTAAAGATGGGTTTGGAGAAATAAGCTGCTTGTAGATGGAACCACTTCATATATGGAAGGTATGTATTACTGATCAACCTATCGTGAAAACACACATCCAGTACAATGATTTTGTAAATATTTGTTCTTTACCTATTAGGTGTTAATCCTTCAAATAAGATATGACATTTTATAGTTAAGATTGTTAGGTTTAAATTGGTAAGGTTGAGGGACCAAGTAAGTGATGTTGATACCCTGTTATAATTTAATGACCATTTATGCTCATGTTTTTGTGTCAAGTTTGGGGAAGGGTTCAAGTTTTTAATGGCAGTGTAAATATCCAATAGTGATTGAACCAGTTTTAATGGCTCAATGGACTTCTTGAAAGGCCTCTGAAGTATCGCACTGTAGAAAACAACAATAGAACCAATAGAAATTCCCCTAGTCCAAATTTATATGGATGGGTTGCTAGAGGAGAATATTATACAACGGTAGGTTATTGGGAGAATACTTGTGAGGGAAGGGACAGGTTGATAAGGCCATATATCATCTCAGACCTTATTTAAAAGAAAATACGAGGTAGGAAGGAAAGTGTAGCAAAATTGGCTGATGAAATTGACATGAAAAATAAAAAAACTAGATGAGCTGTGAATGTTAAAGTGTATTAAAAATGAAAATCCATCAGTCGTTAGAGAAAAAGAAGAATGGTCAAGAGGACTAGAGCTAGTCACTTTGCTAAAAACTGCAACTAGCAAGCGTGGCCTCAATAAAGACCCATAAAATCCAGGACCAAAACTTTAAGGAAGCAACTTTGCGAGCATGGAAGGTGGTAACATTGTCGGTCAAAATTGGAACCTGAACCAACTACTCCTAAATTAAAAATATAGGATCAACCTAAGGTGGCAATTTCTCAAGTTAAACTTGCATCTCATGCCTCCTGTTTATGGCTCTGGTCAGGTCAAAGGCAGTGGAAACAACAAGGCATGGGATTTTTGCCAACTTCAAACCTTTTTGTTTCTACTGCCATTGACCTGATCGTAGCTACAAACAGAAGGCATGGCATGCAAGTTAGACTTCAGAAATTGACACCTTGGCTTCTCTTATTTTTAATTTAGGAATTATTAGTTCAGGTTTTAATTTTGACCGACAATCGTAACAATTTCCTGTGCTCGTGAAGCCTCTTCCTTAGAGTTCTGGTCCTGCACTTTGTGAGATTCTTCATTGAGGCCACACTCGCTAGTTGCATTTTCGAGTAAAGTGTCCAGCTCTAGTCCTGTTGACCATTTTTCTTTTCTTTCATAACTGACAGATTTTTATATTTAGATAAAATTCCACATTTGAAGCTCATCCGGTTTTTCTATTTCTCATGTCAATTTCATTGACCAGATTTTCTAGAAGTTCCTTACTTTCTTCGATGTGTTTCCTCTTAAATAAGGTCTGAGATAATATCTGTCCTTCTCCACCTCTCCCTTCCCACACAGGTATTCTCCCAAGCATCTTGTGCTGTATAAAAGTCTCCTCCAACAACCCATCCATATAAATTTGGACCAGGGGAATTTCTATTGGTTCCATCGTTGTTTGCTACAATGTGAGGATTTGGAGGCCTTTCAAGAAGTCCATTGCACCATTAAAATCGGTCCAATCACTATTAGATATTTACACTGCCGCCAAAAATTTAAACCCTTCCCCAAAATTGACACAAAAGCATTAGCATAGACCATAATTAAATTGTAACAGGGTATCGACACTACTGTCGTAGAACCCTTCGTCCTTATTAGTTCACACCTATCAAACTAAGCTGTACAATGCAGATCAGTGTCTAATCGGTAAAAAACTGTATTCATAAAATCATTGCACTTTATGTGTGTTTATCGCGGTAGCCTGATTAATAATACATGACTCCCACGCATGAAAGTGGATCCATTGAACGTACCTTAATATTTTGACCCTATCAAGACATGTCAGACAGTGTTTTTTATTCATCTGCATGTATGTGATGACTATTAAGAAAGAGGTGTGAAGAGTCCTAACTTTTTATCTTAACACATTCAAAATAGCCGATGAATTGAAATATCCATCTGTTGCAATTGATGAATCAGCTATTGGAAGAAATCAAAACATCTCCTCTAACATATGGTCCATCTGTCACAACAGATAATCTATATATTACAACAGATGGTAAGTTCGTATGTTAATCTATATGTTGCAACAGATGGTAAGTCTGTTGCAACAGACCAGACATTATTTATTTATCTGCACGCATGTGATGACTATTAAAAAAGAGGTGAAGATTTATGATTTTTTATCTAACACATTCAAAATAGCTTATGATCCAAATTCTCTATCTGTTGCAACTGATGAATCAGTTTTTAGAAGAAATCAAAACATCTCCTTTAACATATGGTCCATCTTTCATAACAGATAATTTATATATTATAATAGATGGTAAATCTGCTGTGACAGACCAGACAATATTTATTCATCTGCTCGCATGTGATAACTATTAAAAAAAAGGGAGTCGTGACTTGTTACCTAACACATTCAAAATAGCTGATGAATTGAATTCTCCATCTGTTGCAACTTATGAATCAGCTGTTGGAATAAATCAAGATATCTCCAAAAAATGGTCTATCTGTTACAACAAATAATACATATTTTGCAACAGATGTCTCATCTATTGCACATACAAACCATCTATTACAACAGATGGTAAATCTATTTTTACAGACCATCTATTATATATACAGGCAATCTATTGCAAGAGATGATAAATCTATTGGAACAAATTGATGATCTATTGTAACAGCTCAATAATAGCGGTTGTTATCAAGTCTCAAAACCATTTTGAAAAGGTGAGACTATTAATGTAAAAGAAAAAGTCACGACTTTTCATAAAAAATAAAATGCCACCAGTTGGCCTGACACATCCAGATTCAATCCTATATAAATAGGTCCCTCCTTAATCTTCATTCTACTAAACTTTATTTAATTCTTGTATTATTTTTTTTTGTGTGACATCTTCAACCACATTTGTCATTTTATGCGTGTTCTAGATATGGTTGATCCTGTTTAGGATATTGCTATTTTATGTAATACAGTGTGGGAAATTCAGAGGTAGGTTAATGACCTACAGAGGGAGTTGTTCATCATGAGAGCGACAATGTTCAGAGAGATGCAGTGGCTGATGAGGGCCCCGCTGCTGTAAGATGATTGGTTGACTGTCATTAATGATGATGATGATGATAATAATAATTAGAATTTGAATGTGTTTTTTCTTTTATCGTTTGCATTTTAATTTTTCTGTATAGGATCTATACCTAATGTATTTTATTTTTCGTTTAATTAAAAAGTTATTTTTAGTCGACTTTGGCTTTTCAATTCTTATTCAATTTTCATTCTGTCTATTTTTTCTAAACATACATGTTAATGTTAACATATCAACAGTTGGAGATAAGGAGCAATTTTGAATTCAGTAGCAATAATAATTTTGTCTTTTGAGTTCGTTCAAAAGGTGGACCATGTGTTGGAATAGATTGGTCATCTGTTGGGTTTTTGTCAATAAATTATCCATCTGTTGTGATAGGTTTGTCATCTATTGGAGAAAACTATTCCAATTTGATGGAACTGTATTGTGTTCTTTCGGCTAATGTCCATCTGTTGCCACAGATGGTTAATCTGTTGAGAATAATTATAGTCTACTGTATTATTTAGTTTATGTTTTGCCTCTTTTTATTGGTGCAGAAGTTATTAAAAAAGATATTATATATACAATCAGTGATAAAATTACGTTCACAACAATGAGTTAAATATATAAAAGTCCACAACAAACAACTACACAAGTTTCTGCAATTACAACGATCATGGTGGATTACAATTTGGGCATGTAGTTCTTTTGTGGACAGTGCGCTTACATACGGTGCACTTGTTTCTTCCTGATGAAAATGATTCTCCGACTCCACACCTCCTCTTATATGTCTTTCTTCCTGGTTTGATAGTGCTTGGGTCAATATATGGAGGAGGTATTAATCTCTCAAAAATCTCTACAGGAACAACCCAAGATTCTTCAGGAGGCACCAGAGTAATATGCCCACTATATGCCATTTCATGTTCTTCCACTAAATAATATTGAGAGGAGTGCTCGTAAACTTTAGGTCCATATTTTGGACCGTATTGAGCTCGAAGCACATACCATGTGGACAGGGTATTTTGTCCAATTCAAAAACTCAGCATGTATAAGATATTGTTTGAAGATCGACCGTGGCAACATCACCATTACCGGTGATACTGAATTTGTAATCTGCTATTTTATAAGATAATGACCTATTTCCCAAACTGACATTAGTTTATATTATTTTTTTGATTTTGAGAACAAACCAGGTTCTTTTGGGCCCTTTAACTGCACACGCCTTTGTTAAAAAATCGGCTATACTTCTTGTTTATTACTTCAAACATAGCCTATATAAGAAATTCTCTTTCATCGCTAAATAATGAATTCACCGATTCATCTATGTTTGATGTCATAATATTATACCTATTCAAAAAAATCACTTAGTACAACATCACACTAAGAATCACTTAGTACGACATCATACTGAACTTGTAACTCAAACAAGACATTAAATTCATAAGAGTGTACCTACAAAAAAGGGATTTTTTTTAGTATTTTAGAAAAGGTCGGTTAGGAGAGGAAGGTATCTGTACTTGAATAACTATAAGCCAAACCTTCTAGATGTTTCGACGGTCGGACAGAATGCCCAGCTCTATCTCTCAAAACTGACACGTATGAGAAGTTCTGCTACCTTGGGATTCACATTCGTTATTTGATTGAAATGGTCTAAAAATTCCTCTCTACTATATGATTTAACTGCTCTATAAAAAAGGGTCACAACTCTTTTGTTGTGATAGCTGGTCCGAATGTTCTTTCTAAGATGCCTGATTCAACAACTAAAGTAAGCTGAAGTGAAGAAAATTAAACCCATATGTGTGATACTTTTTATGTTTATGAATGCCGAATCTGTCAGAACTTGCGTACTTTACCGCTCTCAACCACCACTTTTTGTTTGCATTAGCACATTTGAAGCAAAAGACAATGCTCGAATTAATCACCTTCTTTATTCTGAAATCTTTTTTCAAGCAAGAAATAAATAAAGTGGCAGATAGTTCATTCTTGTCCTTGAATGACATTCCAATAAAGAATTAGATCCCATCATCTTGAAGATTTTTAGACTATGTCGATTAAGAAGAACTACCCATCGTATTGGTTGCATCAATGAGCGTAGGTGTTTGATCATCATCTGGAATATTCATATCTAAATCATCCAACCTATCATAAAAAATGTCTGGTTGTTCTTCTTCTTCTACGTTCTGGTTCTCATTCTCTCTCGTCTTTTCAACTACGTACACCCTTAACACCGACCTGGATGAATGACTAGGATAAACATGCAACCAAACCTGATCGATTATCTTAAAAGGCAATATCCTTTGATTTTCAAAGGAGTTGTGCATGTAGCTAATGATGAGTTCTTCTGATTGACAATTCATTCCGTAATAACTGATGATTAAGTTCATAAGATCATCATACAAAACATCACTTTGGACTGTCATAACTATCGTCTCTAGCATTTCACCCTCGTTCTAACGCCTTACATATCGATTTCTTTTCTCAATCTATTGACCATGACAATCCATCCCTATTGTTATTGATCCCTCCATTAGTGGTACCTAAATAACGCCATTGGATAAAAAAAGTTAATAGTGATTTCATAGTGCCATAAATGAATCCCAACAGATATGTAATCAGTCGTAATAGATTACTTACCTATTGGGATTCATGTTATGCTCCTAAAGCTGATTTCAACAGATGAGTCATCTATTGTAATAGGTGAATCATATGTTGCAACAAACTATATATCTATTCTTATTGATGTTACAGTACTGAGGCACCTTTGAAGATGATTCCAACAGATGAGTGACATGTTGCAACAGATAATTAACCTGTTGCGATAGATGACTTACCTGTTGCAACAGACGACGATCTATTAGAATTGAGGTTAGGTTCTATCGCAATAGGTTACTAATATGTTGCAATAGATATTTATCGTCAGTTGGAATCGAGTTCAGTTTATATTGCAATAAGTTAATGATTTGTTGCAACAAATATTTACCCTGTTGTAACAAATAACATGTCTGTTGGAATCGAGTTTAAATTCTGTTGCAACATGTTAATAATTTATTGCAATAGATATTTATTACATTACACCAGATAACTAATCTATTCAAATAGATAAATCATCTATTGCAACAGATGACCCATCTATTCTATTCATGTTACGACCATAGAACCATAAATATAAATCCAACATATCAGTCTTCCATTAAAATAGATGTCTCATCTGTCGCAATAGATGATTTATCTGTTTAAATAGATGGCTCTTATGTTGGATTCATGATTGTGTTCTATCCATTGTTGGAAAAATAGCACAATAGCAGTTACCCAGATGACAAATTCAACTAAAAATCATAATTTGACTTACCAAAGTCTCCTATGAAGTAATGCCAAAGTGGAAAGTGATGCACGAAATAAAATTTAACCTAATAAATTGGTCAAATAGGAACAGTAGCGGTAACAACAACAACAACAATAAATGATCAACAAGAAGAAGATGGAGATGATAATGAAGTAGAAGATGATGATAATAAAGCAGAAGATGATGAATAAAACAGCAGCAACAATGAACAACAAAAATTGCTAAGAGAGAGAAAATAATAATGGATGAGAAGGAAGACAAAAGTGCCTTTTTTTGCCTCTGCATCCCATTATATTAGGTAAACATTTGGACCAAAGTATAAATTTAAAAACTTCTAGGCTATTCTCAAACTTACCAAACTTTCTTAATTCATAATAAAGTAATTATCACCTCCACTCAATAATTAAAACTTGTGTCACTTACACCTTATTTTAAAGTTTTTTTGTCACGTACAAATCAAAGCCCCTTGTTTCTACTTATATAGATTTGATTAGAGGTGGGAGATCACGTTGGGTTTGTTGGAGGAGGGGGGGGGGAAGGTGTGTGGAAATATCAACATAATAACTTTAAATTGTGAAGATTATAATAATAAAAAATTTTTAACACAAAATTCTTTTTACAGTTACATGGTTGTTCTTTCGTATAGATTTGATTAGACAATGGGTGATTGGCATGGGAAGGGGTGGGGTTAGCTTTTTTATTTTTTTATATTCAAAATTAAAAGGGTGGGGAGGCTTGGAGGTGGGATGTAAGTGGGTGTGGGGGTAGAAACATATTTTTTTTTGCATTTCATTTAAAAATAATATGATAGTCGAATGTGATGCACAAATAAATAGAATAGTACTCTGCAAATAACATCTTTCTAGCCTTTAAAGTAATATGATTTAACATGCACATTCAAATATAAAATAATTAAAATAATACTTTAATATTATCCATTCATCGTACAGATACGTACACTAGTGGGGATAAATGCACACTCATAAAAAATGAAGGAGTTACACATGGTAACTGTAACATGCGGTAGTCGCCTGACCATACTGAAAATATTGCTAATTTTGCTGTTTCGGGTAATTTTTTTTAAAGTGGTGCTATTTAACTTAATTAGAGACTTATTATTCCTACATTGTGTACTTTGACGACTCTTTTATAGCGTGCATTCCTAATCAACCTAGATCAAAGTAAATTTCTTTTGGGATACCAAATTTCTTGGTCATTTTTTGAGTTTGAGTTGCTGGCCCAACAACTTGATTACACTCTGCCCAAATAATTCATAAGAATTGTCCATGTCCACAACAGGTTATCTTTGGTGAATAACAAGGTTTACAGAGATAGATAATTCAACTTTAACACTTTAGAATTGAGGATTTGATTGAGAATTTCTTTAACCTTTTTTTCTCATTTCGTTAATTCCATTACTTCTTTCTTTAATTTGATACTTTGTAATGAATTTAATGGAGATAGATAATTCAACTTCTACACTTTGAAATTGAAGATTTGATTGAGAATTTGTTTAACCTTTTTGCTCCTTCTTTAATTCCATACTTTGTAATGAATTTAATGGTGTATTACTTCTGATTCCAGACTTTGACATGATTTTAGGAATAATTTCATGACTAGAGTTTTGATTTAATTAGCAAAGCTTTTGTATTGAATATTATCTTGATATTTATGAATGAGTCTTTTATCTAAACCTGTCAACTGGGTCGGGCTGGCTCATTCCAGCTCAATAAGCCCAGCCTGTTTAGAAGGCCCATCCTGGTTGGCCCCTGTACTATAGGGATTTCAGTCCTGGGCTGGGTCGTCTACGTTGTCAGGCCTAGTGGACCAGCCCATTTAGAGGCCCAAACTAAGCCCATCAATTGTCCGACCCGATATCAATTTTTTTTACTTACATAAATTCCTAAATCTTTAAGTGATATTGCATTTTATCCCACCTATTTGATTAGATACATCTTATCCCAGTTTTTTTAAAATCGTGATACATATGTTATAAGGTGATACATATAAAAAAGTGATACATTTAAAACTGACTAGATATTTATTTAAGGAAGTAACAGATTCTCTTTTATTTTGTGGAGAAAATCCCACACAATCAGTTACACAATAAATTAATGAGATTTACAAAATCAGTAATAACCCCAATCAACTTTCAAATTTTAAATTTCAAGCGAACAAATTGCGTTTCTTCCCTTTTTGATGTGATACATTTGGTAAAAGTCTCATCTTCATCTGCACCACCGCAATCCGTCGTCAATGTAGCCTCATCAGTAATAGCACCAACGCCAGTAAACATTCTGACCTTGAAATCCACCACCAACAAAGGCTTATTATTATAACCACCACCGCAGGGCAAAATACTGACATTGAAATCCTCAGAAGATGATGAATTCCAAGTTTAAGAATCCATCGCTATTCAATTTAGTACAACGAAAAACATAGTGAAACTCGGATACACAGTAATCCCTCTCTTAAATGTAGAATCCAAAGCCCTAATCAAAATCTTTGACTACATAATTCATGATGCAACTGAAGAAGATGCTACTAACAAACAACAACACGAAGAATTTGACAAGGAATTCGTGAAAATTAGCTTCAAAATGATGTCGCAACTTGTATTCGTCGTGAATTACCTTCACATTCTATGGTTAATGACTCTTTTTGTGCCAGATAATTGCTGGTAAAATTAATAACAAATCGATCAAAGTTGTTAAGAGGATTTTCAATATTACTAATGATTATACGTCAGAGGAAGAAAATGAAGTTAATAGCTATATTAGTGATACATTTTTATAGTTGAAATAAATGTATGTATTTTCAATAATCTGACCGCAGATGTATCACTTATACATTGTCAATACAAATATATCACTAATAATCTAACAGAAAAATGTATCACTCATACATTTTCAATAAATGTATCACCATATACTGATAACAAGAGTATCATTCATATGAAACACCGTTACACTATGAAAATGTATCCAAAAAATTAATATTTTTATATATGTATCAATCAAATTAACAAAAAATATGTATCACCTATATGTATCACCAATGAATTTCATACTAATATTAACTTAAACATGTATAAATAGCTAAATAAATTCATATTTGTATCAATTGATTTTTTTAAAAAAAAATTGGGAGAGATTTTAGGGGACGAAATTGTGAAAAAAAATAAAAAATATGTGTATAATTTAGGAGAGATTTTAGGAAAGGTAATCTTTGAAAATAAAGTATATTGTATGAGTTAATGGTGGAGTAAAAATAGGATGTGTAGTTTTGTTGATATGTATCAAGAGTAAAGTTAAAAATCAGAATTTTATGTAAATTTTTTAAAAGTAAGGGATATTGGGTAATATAGTCTTAAATTTGGGATTTGTGTAATTTATCCTTTTAATTATTGGTAAATAGCCGTTGCAGCACACAAATGCCAATTGGACCGTTGAGGCCCAACGACATTATAACCGTTTGGAGCCCCAACGGCCAATTGGCCTTTTTTGCTTATTTTATAAAAAAAAATTAAATTCAAAATTTTTTCTATAAATACCCTACAATTTCAAATCATTTTCCACACAAATCTCATTCTTTCAAATTTCAATCTCTCTCAAATATTCTAATTATCTTCTAAAGTGTTTAATTTTATTTTTAAATTTTGTGTTTACAAATATCAAGTGGAAGTTTTCTAAAGTCGCAACTTTCGGATTTTGAAAATTTGATATTGTCGTTTCATCTCTTACCTTTAATTTTTAATTAGTGTATTAATTGTTGAATATTTTTTTAAATTTTTTTTGTGTATTTTGAATATTTTTTAGTTTGATTTATAAGATGAATAAATTAAGAAATATCGGTAAAAGTGTAAAAGATTTATGTTTCGAAAGTGGTAGTTATAGTAAAAATAAATTGATGGCGGTTCTGGTAGATGTAGTTCAAGTACTAGATATACCCATATGCCTTCGGTACCGGTTAGTCAGCTTTTTGAGGAAGAAATAGGTGTAGGTGCTCACAATATGAATTATGCAGAAGCTCCGAAAAATTATAGTATAGAAGAAGAAAATGAAGTAGATGCGGTTAATTTAGATGAAGATGATAAAAATATTAGTGAGACACCTGCAGTAGAAAATATTAATATTAGGTCTGAATCGGTTAATGTTCCTCCCCGTCCCCCCCCCCCTCCCCGTCCCAAAAGCTCGTAGAAGAATTAGTATTGTATGAGAATTTTTTACAAAAATAGAAGGAGAAAGTAAGGTGTAATGTAATATTTGTGAAATTATATATGAGCATAAATTGGAGGCAATAAAGGGGGTACTGGTTCGTTGATGAGATATTTAAGAGATAGACACACTAGAGAGTTAATTATTGCACAAGGTCGTGAGGCTGTTGGTGGTCCAGCACAAACCAGATTGAACCCAACAATCAGTCAATCAATTAAGAATTATAATAAAATGAAGGACCGGTAAGAAATAGCGAAAATAATAGTTGTGAGTTGTTTGCCTTTCACTTTTGCTTCTTTGGATGTGTTTATTCATTATATTCAAGAAATTTATAATCCAATGTTTAATGATATTCCTAGAAGTACTTTTTGGGTTGATATTTTTAGGCTTCACGCACAATATGTTTATTATTTATCTACATTATTAAAAATATTTAATGTAGAATTGTTCTAACTTCTGATCTTGGTCGTGCTGTTAATAAAAATAATTATTTAATAATTACTTGTCACTGAATAGATAATAATTTTGATATGCAAAAATGTATTCTAGCTTTTTTGTATGATGAAGATCATAGACATATTGGAAAATATATTTCTGAATCTATTACTAAAGTTGCAGAATATTATGGTATTGAAAGAAATTTTTTGGAAAAAATGCTCTATTTCCACCTTGAACTATACGCGAAAAGGGTGAGACACACCCGAACTTTAGGAGGGTCCTATTATCCCTTTGAACTAATTAAAAATATATTTTTGAAAATCTTAGTGCCTACGTGGCACATACGTGTGCCTACGTAGACCCTTTAATGTGTTGTGTCACGTATGTGCCACGTAGGCACTAAGATTGTCAAAAATATAATTTTGATTAGTCCAGGGAGGTAATAGGACCCTCCTAAAGTTCGGGTGTGTCTCATCCTTTTAACGTATAGTTCATGGTGGAAATAGAACATTTTCTCAAAAATTTATGTATTGCTTTTTATAATGCATCAAACAACAAGACTGCTATTGACAAGTTAAAAGTTGACTTTTCTCCGCCGTTACTTGAAATATTTCATGTTAAGTGTGCTTGTCATATATATAATGTAATTGTAAAAAATGGTCTTGAATTTTTTGAGATTTATATTAAAAAGGTCCGGCTTGCTGTTGGTTTTATTCATGGAAATAATCGAAAAAAAGAGCAAGAGAATTTAAAGTTAAATGTGAACAAAATGGACTTAGGCCGATATTAATGCTTGAAGAATGTGATACTAGATGAAATGCTACTTATACTTATTTAAAAACTTGTCTTTCTTATAAAGTTCCTATTACAATGGTTTTTAATCAATATTCTGGTTCTTTTCGTGAGTGTATGCTACATGATTCTGATTGGGCTGCAATTGATGATCTTGTTAAGTTTTTGAAATTTTTTTATGTAGCTATGGTTAAATTTCTTGGTTCTTATTATCCTACTTTTTGTAATATTTTAGCTTATTTAGCCAATATTTCTTGTTTGCTTAAAGAATATAAGAATATAGAAGGCTACAAAGAAGCTGTTAGTGCTATGTTTGCTAAATTTAAAAAATATTTTTAACCGCTTCCCCAAATTTATTTGGTTGGTGCTATACTAAATCCTTGTATGAAATATAATACTATGTTCGAATTTAGTTATATTATTTATACTGTCTTAGAGATAGAGCCTGAAGAAGAACCTTCTTTGTTTAAGGCTATGAGTGATGCGAATAGTTACATGGAAACACTATATAATCATTATGCCGATTTACTTGATGTAGTTGTACCAACACATATCACTCCAACTGTTTCTCCTCAAGCTCCCGAGGAGCCATCATCTTCTAAAAGGGCATCAAATAGTGATTTTCCTGATTACTTTTATGATTTAAATGTTTGGGACATAGTTGCGACTTCAACATACTGAACAAGTTCTCGAAAAGAGTTTAAGTGTTATCTTCAACACCTGATAGAGGATCGTAGAGCAATTATCAACGCATTGAATTGGTGGAAGAATAATGAAAGACAATATCCTATGCTTTCAAGATTAGCTAGAGATATATTGAATATTTTAATATCAACTGTTGCATCGGAGAATGCTTTTAGTCAGGGACGACAACAGCTTGGAGACAACCAACACTCATTGGGAAGCAATGGTATGAATGTTCTAGTTTGCCTTAGAAATTGGATTAGAGTGGAAGAAGAAATCAATGAATGGAGGTGGAGCCGAAAGAGGAATAGAATCTTGAAGAAAGTATGACTTCAAGGGAGAACTCAGCACAATCAAATCCAATGCATGGTTTTGCAACCATTTATTTCGACTTTTCTATGGCAGTTCCCGTTAATATTAACATTCACGAGTTGGAAAAAATGATGCAAAATTTATAGATTTTTCATTCATGTAAAGTATAAGTTTTGGATCATTTCACAATCAATAAAATACAACATTCATTCACTCCTTACTTTGTAATTTTTGTCATTTAAATTGAATTTCTAGTTTGAATTAAATACTTTTAATATATTACTATCAAACTTTACACTAAGTAATAAACATAACAAACATAAATATACATAATAAAAAAATAAATATCTTTTAAGTTCAAATATAATGAATATATGTTCAAAACTTAAGTATTATTATATTAAGTAGCATACATTGTAAACTTGTATGTATATATGTGTTTTCTAAAGTACTATAACATGTAATGTATATATCTTTCAACTTTCAGTGGTATTTAAAGTAGTATATATTCTACATATATGTTTATATATTTTCTATAGACTCTAAAGTAGTATATATTTAGCGTATACATGTCTATATGTTTTCTAAAGTAGTATATATATAGTGTATATATGTTGTATGTATATTATTTCAAGTGGTATTTAAAGTATTATATATTCTACATATATGTGTATATATTTTCTATAGACTAAAATTGTATATATTTAATGTATACATGTGTCTATGTTTCTAAAGTAGTATTATATGTAATATATATATTGTACATATATATGTGCATATACTTCTATAGAATCTAAACTAGTATATATTTAAAGTATACGTGTGTATCTGTTTTCTAAAGTAGTATATATTTAGTGTATATATATTGTATGTATATTATTTAAAGTGGTATATATATATATATATATATATATATATATATATTGTATGTATATTATTTAAAGTGGTATATATATATATATATATATTATAGTGTACGTATATATGTGCATATATTTTCTATAGAATCTAAACTAGTATATATTTAAAGTATACATGTGTATATGTTTTCTAAAGTAGTATATATTAAGTGTATATATGTTGTATGTATATTATTTAAAGTAGTATATATATTACATTGTACATATATATGTGCATATTTTCTATAGAATCTAAACTAGTATATATTTAAAGTATATATGTGTATACGTTTTCTAAAATAGTATATATTTAGTGTATATATGTTGTACGTATATTACATAAAGTAGTATTTTAAGTAGCATATATATTATATTGTATGTATATATGTTCTTATATTTTCTATAGAATCTGAACTAGTATCTATTTAAAGTATACATGTGTATATGTTTTCTAAAGTAATGTATATTTAGTGTATATATGTTGTATGTATATTATTTAAAGTAGAATATATATTATAGTGTACATATATATGTTTATATATTTTCTATAGACTCTAAACTAGTATATATTTAATGTAAATGTGTGTATATGTTTTCTAAAGTAGTATATCTTTAGTGTATATATGTTGTATGTATATTGTTTAATGTATTTAAAATGTATATACGTGTGTATATATTGAAAAAAATATGTAAATTTGAATTTTTTTTTTAAATTTTGACCAGTCAAAATCGGATACACGCTAAGTGGGCCGGTTTCGATCTATTTCATCAAATTTCACTGTTTGGACCCGAACTGGCCCGGTCCGTTAAGAGTGATCCGGTACCGGACCGGCCCAAAATTTGATAAAATTACGTGGGCTAGTGTCGGTTTGAACTGGATCGTCCCGGTTAACAGTCTTACATTTATCCATTTTATTAAGGGAAAAGGACACTCTATAACACTTTTCAATACAAATAGCCTAAGTTTGATATTTTTTCAAAAAGTGGCCAGTCGGGTATACTATTTCCACTTTATAGCCATTTTCTAACTTGGGTCATTTTGGCCCACGTAGTTCAGATACAATCCATATACAATACTGATACAGTTTTCAACTTGGGTCATTTGGCCCTTTTTAAATATTTTAGTTTTTTCTTTCCTATAAATTTTTTATCTGAAAAAATATTCTGCTTTTTTTATTGTTTAGAAATAATAATTAAATATAACTATATAAAAACGATATAATTGTTATATAGGATATGTATCTATATAAGATATATGTATAAAAATTGTATAGTTCTATCAAATGTATATATATATAAAATATATATAAAAAATATATATCGTGTATAAAAATTATAAAATTGTTGTATAAAATGTGTAAAAATAAAAAGTACAATTATTATATAAATTATGCATCAAAATTGTATAATTTTCGTTAGAATATTTATATGTATAAGATATGTAAGGAAACTGTATAGAAAGTGTGTAGAAACGGTAGAGAACAAGCCAGCAAATTGAAATGACTAGAAAGTAAAATTTAAATTCGTGGCCATTTTCGTAAAAATAACTTAATTTGAAGTATCATTTTTGTTCTTTCCCCTATTATTAACCTTGCACCTTATTACTTTCCATAGGAAGCGACCAACCTAAGATAATCCCCTTTTCACTAGATTCATATCGGGAAAGAGAAGTAGGTTTGAGATTCTAGATTAATTGAGGAATCAATTAATTCCTGTCTAGTGATTGAGGTTAGGGATAATCCTTCACAATTGTAATCTAATATAGGAAATCGCTTACTGTTACTTGGTTAGTTTATAACTTACTCGTTAGTTAGTCGAAAAAATGATTATTTCGAACCAACATCTTCCGATCTGGTGTTTTCACTTCTCAGATTAGTACATGTCCAAATCAAAGCCAAAGCTCCAAAAGTCCAAGAATAAGTTCATTACACACATATAATAATCAAACATGACATATATATATATATATACATATATATATATATATACTAGTTTAGTATACGTGCTTTGCAAGTATGTTGCATGTCAATTAATAAAATAATATATAAAAAATTTATTACATAAAAGATATCAATTGACGTTAAAATAAATATTACATCTATTTAATTGAGACTTTAGTCTTACAACATCCAAAATAAATGAATAAACTTTAGTACTTAAAATTTATTTCAAGCTACCTAAATTACTTGATTGAACTCTTTAAAAAATAATTATAGAAAAATTATTAATTTTCATTAAAAGTTTTCTAAAAAATATATCGTTAAAGAAAATTACTGAGACAAAAATACTACATAACATTCCCCATTAAAAGGGTGTTTGCATTTACTTATATTTCAATGCTTTTTACTTTTAAGTACTTTTTTATTTTTAAGATGTTTGATAAAGATATAAAGTACTTTTAAACATTTTATTTTAAGCTTAAAAAGTAAAAAAAAAAAAAAGAACTTTAACTTTTAGCTTTTAGATCACTTTAAAAAAAGTTCATTCAAACACCCCCTAAAGTTTTTGATGCTCTAGAATGCATATCACGCATTGTAAACCCTACCAACTTTTGTTCTTACCACTCTTCTGTTCCTATTTTTTCACTCCCTTTTCATACCAAAACACAATTGTTAAGCTGACCAAAAAACTTAATGAACTATTTACTATATTTTAGGATTTTTTTTAATTAATTTTAAAATTTAGTTGATTTTAATGGGAGTTGGGTATGGTAATCGTAGTATGACATATCATTTATGATTAGGGATGTTCATGGGTCAGTTTGGATCGGTTAGTGGTTAAAACCATAACCAAAATCAATTTAGTCCGTTTTTGAATTTCTAAAACCAAATCATATCACAAAAAGAAAATAACCGTTGGTTTGGTTCTTGTCGATTTGGTTCGATTTTCTGGTTTTTTTATTATTGACTAGCCTACTCCAACCATCTCTAGAATAAACTCCATTTTTTAACCCATAGAAAAGAGTATCACATTGAATAATTTCTCATGAAATATTTGTACAGTGATGGACAAATGACACTATAAACTCTTAAAAATCAGAACAAACACATTAAACAAAACCAACATTGAGATGAAAAGCACCAGCTTTGTATTGTAGGCACTAAGATTATCCAACAATATACAAACACATACATATACATTGTAAAATAGAGCTTTGTATTCTGTTGCAGTATGCTGCAAGAAGAGACAGAGTTGGAAAAATTTGAGTTATCTGTTTACTTTAAAGACTAGCTAGGTGAGCTAATCATATAGGGAAACAATTGAATAAACAAGGCGACAAAACTTTCATTTGAACCAGGGACCATGGTAACTCGTATTGTGAAAGCTGAAGTAGAAAAAGTGAGGTAGGGACCGTAGGGTTAACTTATTAGTAATAGCCGGTAGAGTTGGGCTTGAGTTTGGGGCTTTGGACAATTGGGCTAAAGTATTGGTTGGGCTAGACATAGATTAAAATTTAATTTTAGATTAAATTTAATAAAATATTTATATTTTATTTATAAATTATATATAAATAATTATAATATATATATAAAATTTATCAGTTCGATTTGGTTATTTTCACGATTTTTTAAGCAAAATCATAACCAAATCAAATAGCATCATTTTTTTTAAAAATTTAAAATCAAACCTAACCAAATCAAACCAAATGTCGATTTTTTTAATCGATTTGGTTCGGTTTGGTTTTTAACCAAACCCATGAACACCCCCAGTTATGATCATCTATTCTCTGAAATAAAAGTACGAAATAGTAACCTTGCTTGAGGTTTGTTCTAACACAAATTTTATTATTGTGACTTGTAGACAACATTAGTTCTTAGGCATTCACGACTCATACTACTCTTTAAAATTTTTGTAACTCCTGGAGAATATATGATTCTTATGCATATGTGAGTGAAAGTGTACTCAGACGACTATGTCAACTCGAACAAATTCAATGGTGAATTTATTTCTTTTCTGTAACACAAAATATAATTCAAGACAAACACATCATATATAATTAAATCACATACCTTTCTCAACATATTCAATCATCAGTGAACTACAAGATAATAACATACAAATATAGTTCAAGACAATATATTACATCATAGTTAAAGCACATATCTCTCTCAACGTATTTTATGCAATGATTTAAGTGTTAGGATTCTTTAAAAAAAACATATCTATGAATATTGTAATAATTTTTTTTTAACAAGCCAGTAGTTAATGTCGTTGAACTTGATCTTATTTTCTCCATGCATCATAAAGATTGATGGAAAGAACTCAAAAATCATAGTTCTATGTTTTAAAAAAGCACTACGGAAGAAAGAAACAATTCAATTCTTTGGAAGAAAACAATTAAACACGACTTAGATAAAGAGAGTGAGAAATTCTTACTATTGATTAGGGAAAGTCGTAGTATGACTTTTCTTTGCCAACCAACTAAGCAGTGCTTTCAATTCAGCGATTTATGTCACAGAAAATTAGACTAAAAAAAGTAGGGTCTTTGCTATAAATTTTTTTATAGTTCAACAATGTCCAAACTATTTATGGACATTGAAAGCATGGATGTCAATCTACAAATCATATTGAAGCAAATTACGTATCAAAGAAATATCAGGTTGAATAAAGAAGACCACGTGACTAATTAACTTGAAGCTTAAATCTTTATGGTTTTTTGTGAAAGACAATATATTGCATGATTAATGAAGAATTATGGATTAAGGTACAATCACAAACGGGGTAAAAGGAAGATGAAAGTTAATAAAGAGAAGTGAGGAAAGGAAAAATATGCCTCAATTATTTGAACAAAACCTCTAGCAACGAAATTTGACTGACGAAATTGCAAGAATGAGAATTTAGTCGACACAAGATATGATATCAAGAACTTGCCGTATGTATTATTTCTCAATTTTTTATTCATACTATATTTAACATATACAAGGATATATAGAGAGAGTTCTAACTACAACAAAGGGTAGGGATCTTAGAGATATAATACAACTCTAACTAGTATCCAGAAGAGTTTGTCTTGAAGTTGAATTGGATTCAATCTTATCGAATTTACTTGCGGCAATATTACAACAAGACTTAGGTTTTCCAATACCCCCTGTGCAAGATGATGGATGGTAGCTTACCATCAGTTTGGAACATAGAGATTTAAACCTCTCAGATACTAAAGGCTTTGTGAACAAATTAGCTAACTGGTCCTTTGAGGAGATGAACTTCACAGATAAATCCTTTTGAGCAACTTTATCACGAATAAAGTGAAAGTCAATTTCCACATGTTTGGTTCAAACATGGAATATCGGGTTAATAGAAAGATAGGCCGTACCAATATTATCACGCTATAAGATAGGAGCATTAGATAAAGTTATACCAAGTTCAAATAATAGGGACTAAATCCATGTCAATTCTGCCGCGCCATCGGCAACTGCCTTATATTCAGACTTTGTGGATGAACGAGAAACTATATGTTGTTTCTTTGTCGACCAAGATACCAAAATTAAACCAAGAAATATGGAAAATCCATCTGTAGATTTTCTATTATCCAAGGAACCTGCCCAATCTGAACCAGTAAATGCTTGCAGCGAGAAGGATATGGACTTAGGAATAAGCAAATTCATATGCTTGGAATGCTGAAGATATCGTAATATCTTTTTCACAGCTGTCCACTGGTTTATAGTGGAATTGTGCATGTATTGACACACCCTGTTAACAGAGAAGGAGAGATCAAGTCATGTAAGTGTGAAGTACTGTATTGCCCCTACAATTTTCTGATAGAGAGTAGGATCATGGAAAGAGGAGCTATCACTAATGTGAATCTTGGTGAAAGTAGACATGGGGCAAGGCAGTGGTTTGCTAGCTTGTATTCCATCTCTCGTTAGTTTATCAGAGGCATAACGTTCTTAAGACAAGAATATACCGTAGAGTGGCGGGTCACTTAAATTCCTAGTAAAATTGATAGAGGTCCAAGGTCTCTGATGGCGAATTCAACACCTAATTTAGAGATGATGGATTCAAGAAATGAAGGATTATTCCTAGTAATGATAACATTGTCAACATAGACAAGTATGAAAATCTGAACTCCATCAAAATTAAATATGAACAGAGGCGCATCAGTCTTTGAGCTTATAAAGCCCAAAACTATCAAAAAATTATAGAGGTGCATATATCATGAGCATGGTGCCTGTTTAAGACCATAAAGTTATTTATTAAGCTTGCAAACATAGTGAGGAAGCTGAGGATGGGAGAAACCAGGGGGTTGCAACATAAAGACATATTCTTGAAGTTCTCCATGTAAAAATGCATTTTGCACGTCGAGTTGACGAAGTGTCCAGTTCTTTGAGGCAGCTATGGATAAAATTATTTGAATAGTTGTTGATTTTACTACCGAACTAAAAGTCTCAAAATAGTCATCACCCTCTTGTTAATGAACTCCTTTGGCAACAAGACGAGCTTTGAATCTATCAATGGCACCAGAGGAATTTATTTTTATTCAAAACACCCATTTGCAACCCAATATATTCATGGAGGGATTGGGAGGTACAAGAGTCCATGTGTTATTTTTAAGAAGTGCAGAAATTTTTGTAGACATTGCTTCTTGCCACTCCCTAAATTTGTTGGCTTCTGTGAAGCAGGTAGGTTCTGAAGTAGGGGTATTTTGAGAGGAAGGAAGAGTGACAAGCTGCATTGAAGGATGTTTTGAGCGAAGAGTCATAGGATAAGATTTGAAGGTAGCCGTAGGTGGTTGAGGCTTATGGACAGTAGTCGGTTTGGACTCTCGAGCAGTTCAAGGGGGTGAGAAACTTGTGAAATCCATAACTAATGGCAGCAAGGGAAGCTGTCGAGCAGTATTCAGGTCAATGACCACTAGAAATAGTAGGATGGGAAGAAGGATTAATAGGTGTTGGTGGAGGGGACGGTACAACAACATTAGTAGTAGTTAATAGATGAGGAATGAGACTTTGCTTTTGTGTGTGACTAGTAGTAACAGGTGAAGAAATGTGCATGTTTGGGAGAGGTAGAATGCATGGGATTTGATCCTACAGTAGCATGAATTAGAGAAGAAATGCAAATGGGCTGACTCGATGATGATTTTGCCAAGAGGGGAGGCGGTCCCAAAATAGATTGAGAAGCAAAGGGGTATTGTGTTTCATCAAATATCACGTGTCATACAACATAGATCTTTCCAGTTTGGATGTACAAAAAATGATAACAATGGTATTTTTAACTATATCCTAGGAATGCACAATGAGCAGTATGGAATTGAAATTTATTTTTGTTGTTTGGACGAAGGGATGGGAAACAGAAACAACCAAATGCTTTAAGGAAGTGATAATCTGGAGTTCTGTTGAATGCCAATTCATATTGGGATAGACCTTGATTTGTAGGCGAATGGATACGATTAATAAGATAAATGACACATTCAAAAGAGAAATGCCAATATTTTGACGGAGTAGAACTGTGAGCCATGAGAGTTAGACCCATCTTAACAATATGACAATGTTTACACTTAAATTTTCCTTGTTGCTCATGTGTATGAGGACAAGAAAAATGATGATGAATTTCATACTTTGTGAGAGTAGGCGTGAGAGCCTGAAAACCGCCCCATCTATTTGAATGGCTTTTAGTTTTGCATTAAATTGATTTTCCACAAAAATTTTTAAATTGAAAGAATATAGGAAGAACATGAGATTTCTGAAACAGTGAAAACTCCCAAATAAGATTTGTTTGATCATCAACAATAACTATAAAATAACGATGGACTTTAGAAGAAAGCAATAGAGAAGGTCCCCAAACACCAATATATAAAAGTTGTAAAATTGAGGAGCTTTTATTAGAACTAATCGAAAGAGACAATTTGTGCAACTTGCCAAGTTGACAAGCATTACAAAAAGTTTATGCAATACTAAACTAGAAACTCAAAGATTGTGCTTCTTCAAGACTTGGTGGAGAATTCTTTGGTGCGAGTGACCCAACCTGAGATGCCAACAATCTGAACAATCCTTAGAGAAGAGATAGGTAGAAGATTGAAAGGACGAGGAAAACTTGATTGGCAAAGTCTAAAGACCATCTTCACTTTGATCAAAAAGTAAAACTTTCTTGGTAGTTGGATCCTTGACAAAGAAACGGTCAACATGAAACTCAAAGAAGACATTATTATCGTGAGAGAATTTTTGAACAGAGAGTAAAGGTTTCATAATAGAAGGAACATGAAGAATACGCTTGAGATGGAAAGTTCTATCAAGAGAGGGAAAAGAAGAATTACCAGTGTTTTGAACGCGCAATCCAGTGCCATTGCCAACATGTAATTGGTCGCCTCCTTTGCAATGATTGAGTTGTTGAATTTTAGAAAACTCTGGAGTCACGTGATGAGTGACGCCAGTGTCAGGGAACCAATTTTGAGTTAATGGTATAGGTGATTGTTGGAAGTGATAAGCTGATAGATTAATTGTGTGATTGAATCATTGAAAACATGTTGGAGCTAAATGGTTTGTGCCATTACATATTTGACATCGGTGCTTTGAATCCTGTTTATTTTGCCATTGTTGGCCAGAATTATTATAGGATCGAGAGAAGGAGTTGCGTCCCACTCTTCCATTCCTCTCTCATGAATTTCTTCCTCTACTACGAGTAGAGTTTAAAGGGTGGTAGTGATTGGATTTTTGACTCAAGTTGGCCGAAGGAGGGGGTTCAGTAGTTTGGATATTAGGGGTTACAGAGAGAGTGGGCTGACCATAAAGAAATTCATGATTAAGTAAGAGACCATGAAGTTCAGAATACGTTACAGGTTCAGCTCTGGCAGATAATATGGTAACAAGATCTTTGAACTCGGGACGTAGACCTTTAAAAATATAGATATTTTGGTCTGCGAGACAAAGGGGCCTTCCTGAGGTGGCAAGTTCATCTGAAAGTAATTTTTCCTTCTGGAGGTATTGAGAAACTGAAAGATCCTCTTATTTTAGATTTTGGAGAGACATATGGAGACTAAGTATACGAGTATTTAAAGGAGAGGAGAGAGATTGCGTGAGGGTGTCTCAAACCTCTTTAGAGGTGGATAGGTCAATGACAAGCAGGAGAGTTTCTTCCGACAAGGAAGAAATAAGAAGGCTCATTATCAATTGATCTTGTTGAACCCATAGGGTGTGAGCGGGATTGGATTCAATATCAGCAGTTCCTTCTTTGGCAACATGAGAAGGTGGACACGGGAAAGTTCTATAAACGTAACCAAGAAGATTTTGACCACGTAAAAATGGAACGAGTTGTGTTTTTCAAAATAAGTAATTTGTGGAAGTGAGTTTAATAGATATAAAGTGATGCGCATGATTTAGTGGAGAAGAAAATGGGGAAGCCATGGTGGGAATAGAGGACGAGAGAGGAAGAGAAGTAGAGGAGGAAGAGGTAGACATGGCTATCTGATACCATATGAAATTAAGAACTTGCTGTATGTATTATTTCTCAACTTTGTATTCATACTATATCTAACATATACAAGGATATATATAGGGATTTCTAACAACAACAAAGGGTAAGGATCATAGAGATATAATACAACTCTAACTAGTATCCAGAAGAGTTTGTCTTGGAGTTGAATTAGATTCAATCTTATTGAATTTACTTGCGGCAATATTATGACAAGACTTAGCTGTTCCAATACAAGAAACACCCTCATGTATTTTACTTCTCGTTTAGTTAGGACTCCGGTACACAAAAACTTTGAATAAATTAAGAGTCTTCCATAAATATAAAACTCTTCCCATTTATTTTAGGATCTCTTCACTTACACAATTGTTATATATTTATTAATATTAAAAAGGATGAAAAGACGGTTTTATCTATTGCAGAGTCTTTTAATAAAGGGCAAAAAGTTTGATTCACTTTTCTAAGGGTCTTCACACTTTTAATATATATATATATTATATATATATATATATTCTTCAAACACAACATTTTATTTCACACGCTAGCAGAACTAGGCAATATTGCCAAATGTTCATAACACAAGAACAAACACACAGACATAAAGTATAGAACCATTAAACATCATAGATCTTCTACTTCTTGAGAAGTTGAGCCTCCATATCTTTGATTGCATCAAGGAAACTGCCGAAGTCAATCAGGGGTTCTGGAGTATTTTCAGTTTTCTTCTCATACACGAATGTCAATGTAGTCCACTGATGTTCACTGGATGTAACAATAATGAAGGAATTATATAACTCTAATACATTTCCTTCAATCACTTTCCAAGTGATTGATTTCTTCTCAGAGTCAACGACTTCAATCACTTGCTTAATAAACTTTTCTTTTCCATCTGGTAAGTATTTAATCAGAAAATATAGGTAATGTTACTCCTAAATCAAATGGTCAAGTCCTCATAAAAGTTCTAAACATTCACAACATAATATCTTCATCTTATTTATTTTGTTTTCCTCATTTTTGACAAATTGGGGAGAATATGGAGATTAACGGACATGTATAAATTTGAATATATTATGTTTGGTATGAATGAAGTAATTTTATTTGAGATGTTTTGTTTCAAAATGTTTAGAAAATATATTTTGGGTGCTTGGTTAGTAGATAAAGTATGTATTACGAAAATCATATATTAATACTATATATGTGTTTAAATTTCATGAAAAGGTAGAGTGTTAAAAATTATAGTAATGCCTAACTGTTAGATGAAACAAGTAAAAGTAAAGTCAAACGACTCCCACCCACAAAAGAAAGAAGTAAATTTTTTTTAGTGCAAAATATTTTACTTGAGAAATATATTTATGATAACAAACATCGTCAATTAACTTTCTCACAAAAATAAATTTGGAGACCGACTTTCCTAGTTCATTTTACACCTAGATTTAAAAAAATGATGGAATAAAATCATATCGAGAGAGAGTGAAAAAATGTGTTACCTTGATTATATTTCCAGTAACAATCGAACCAAAATTTATGGTTTCACGTTCATGAATTTCAAAATGCTTGTACTTAGCAGGGGGTTTAGGCCAAAGGTGACAAAAGGGTTTTAAAATGAGGTGTAGGTGACACAAGTCTGAATTATTAGGTGGAGGTGACAATTACTTTATTATGGATTAAGAAAGTCGGGAAAGTTTGAAAATAACCCACAAGTTTTTAAATTTACACTTTGATCCAAATGTTAGCCTATATAACGGAAAACGGAGGAAAAAAAGGTGTCTTTCTGTCTCTTCTCACCCATTGTTGTTTTCTCTCGCTTAGCGATTTTTGTTGTTCATTGTTGCTGCTGCTTCATTCATCATCTTCTGCTTCATTATCATCATCTTCTACTTCATTATCATCTTCATCTTTTTCTTGTTGACCATTTGTTGTTGTTGTTGTTACTGCTACTGTTGCTATTTGACCAATTTCTTAGGTCAAATTTTATTTCTAACACCATTTTCCACTTTGGCATTACATCATAGGAGACGTTGGTAAGTCAAATTATGATTTTTAGTTGAATTTTTCATCTGAGTAAATGCTATTGTGTAGTTGTTTTCCAACAATAGATAGAACTCAATCATAAATCCAACGTAAAATCCATCTGTTTAAACAGATAAATCGTCTGTTGCGACAGATGAGACATCCGTTTCAATGGAAGACTGATATGTTGGATTCATGTTTAAATAGATGGGTTATCTGTTGCAACATTTGACATATATGTTGCAACAGATTAGTTACCTATTGCAATAGAACCTGAACACGATTCTAACACAGATTATAACAGATTAATAACCTGTTGCAACAGGTAAGTCATCTGTCGCAACAGGTTAATTATCTATTATAACTATCACTCATCTGTTGGAATCAACTTCAAAGGTGATTTAGTTATAACATCAATTCCAACAGGCGATTCATCTGTTGCAACAGATATTCAGACCCATAGCATGAATCCCAATAGGTAAGAATTTGTTGTGACTCATCACTTACCTGTTGCAATAGATAACACATCTGTTGGGATTCATTCACGGCACTATGAAATCACTATCAACTTGTTTTAACAAATGACTTTATTTAGGTACCACTAATGGAGGGATTAATAATAGTAGAGGTGGATTGTCATGGTCAATGGGTCGAGAAGAGCAATTGATATGTATGGCGTTGGAAGGAGGGTAAAATGCTAGAGACGATAGCTATAAAAGTCCAAAGTGATGTTTCGTATGATGATTTTGTAAACTTAATCATCAGTTTTTGTGGACTGAATTGTCAACCAAAAGAATTCGCTATTAGCTACATGCACAGCTCCTTTGAAAATCAGAGGGTACTGCTTTTCAAGATAACCGATCAGGTTCGGTTCCGTTCTTATCTAAGTGATTCAACCAGGCCGGTGTTAAGGGTGTATATGGTTGAAAAGACGAGAGAGAATGAGAACCAGAACGTAGAAGGAGAAGAAGAAAAAAAAGACTTCTTTGATGATAGGTTGGATGATCTAGACATGAATATTCCAGATGATGATCAAATACCTACGCCCGTTGATGCAACCAATACGATGTACAGTTTTTCTCAATCGGCACAATCTAGAAATATTCAAGACGACGGGACCGACTTTTTTATTGGAATGTCATTCAAGGACAAGAATGAACTATCTAACACTTTTTTAATTTCTTGCTTGAAAAAATATTTCAGAATAAAGAAGGTGATTAATTCGAACAGTGTCTTTTGCTTCAAATATGCTAATTCAAACTGTAAGTGGTGGTTGAGAATGGTGAAGTACGCAAGTTCTGACAAATTCGTCATTCATAAATATGAAAAGCATCACACATGTGGTTCAGAGCACATCTCGGGCCAAAATCCTCATGCCACGACAAAGGTCCTCAGTGAATATTTCAGGAGTAGTTTCCCCGATGGCAAAGGCCCTTCAACAAGGCTTATGGCTAATCAAATCCTTATGGATTTGGGTGTCCTGGTTAGTTATTGGAAGGTATATACGGCCATGGGGATTGACAAGGACCTGGTTCGGGGGACACTCAAGCATGGGCATAAATTCTTGGATGTTACCGTTACATGATTGAGTCCACAAATTCCGAAAGTAAGACGACATTGCATCTAGATGAAAATGGAAGTTTCAAGTACTTTTTTGTATCCTATAGTGCTTGGATTCAAGATTTTTGACATTTAAAAAAAGGTATAGCCGTCGACGGTACCTTCTTAAGGAGCAGGTATAATGGAGTTCTGCTAGCGGCGGTGGCGCAGGATGCAGAGAATCATATCTTTCCTATCGCTTTTTGTGTAGCAGACAAGGAATGTAATGCCTCTTATGGATTTATTTTTGAACAACTGCGACGCTGCGTCGAAAATACCGAAGAGTTTTGTTTTGTATCGGATAGACATCCAAGTATTCCAAAGATGGGTTCACTTTTCTTCACTTCAGCTTACTTTGGTTGTTGCATCAGGCATCTTGGAGAGAACATTTGAAACAACTATCACAACGAAAGGGTTGTCACCCTTTTTTATAGAGAAGCTAAAGCATATAGTAGAGAGGAGTTTTTAGACTATTTCAATCAAATATCGGATGTGAATCCCAAGGTAGTAGAATTTCTTGCACGTGTTGATTTTGAGAGATAGAGCCGGGCATTCTGTCCAATAAATAGGTACATTCTTATGAATTTAATGTCTTGTTTGATTTACAAGTTTAGTTTGATGTCGTACTAAGTGATTCTTCTCTATAGATACAATATTATGACATCAAACATAGCTGAATCGGTGAATTCATTGTTTGGCAATGAAAGAGAATTTCCCATCAAGGCTATGTTTGAAAAAATAAGCGAGAAACATAGCAATTTTTTAACGAAAGACGTGTGCAGTTCAAGTGCCAAGAAAAAAGAAACCGATTTGTTATCGAAATCGAAAAGAAAATATCAACGAACATTAGTTTGGGAAATAGGTTATTCTCTCATAAAATAGCAGATTACAAATTCCGTATCACCGATCATGGTGATGCTGCCATGGTCAATCTTCAAACGAAATCTTTTATGTGTAGAGTTTTTGACTTGGACAAAATACCTTGTCCACATGCTATGACAGCCCTTCGAGCTCAATGCGGCCATAAATATGGACCTGAAGTTTACGAGCACTCCTCTCAATATTATTCGGTGAAAAAATATAAAATGACATATAGTGAGCATATTACTCCGGTGCCTCTCAAAGAATCTTGGGTTGTTCCAGTAGAGCTTATGGGGAGATTAATACCTTCTCCATATATTGACCCGAGCACTATCAAACCGAGAAGAAAGCCATATAAAAGGAGGCGTGGAGTTGGAGAATCATTTTCATCAAGAAGAAACAAGTGCTCCATATGTAAGTGCGCTGGCCACAAAAGAACTACATGCCCGAATCATAATTCACCATGGTCGTTGTAATTGCAGAAACTTGTGTTGTTGTTTGTTTGTTTGTTGTGGACTTTTATATATTTAACTCATTGTTGTGAACCTAACATTATCATTTATTATATATAAATGTCTTTTTTTTTTTAAATAACTCGTGCATTAATAAAATGAGGCAAAATATGAACTAAATAATACAGTAGACCACAATTATTCTCAACAGTTGCACAAACAATTGGAATGCTTTCCTCCAACAGATGAAAATCTATTGAAACAGATGGATAATCTGTTGAAATCCAACAGATGACCAATCAGTTCCAACACATGGTCCATCTGTTGAAAGAACTCAAAATCCAAAATTGCTAATGCTACTGGATTCAGCATTGACTCCAACCATTGACATGTTAACATGTATTAGATTAGAAGAAATAGACAGAATAAATATTGAATAAAAATTAAAATGCCAAAGTCTGACTAAATGTAAATTTTTCATTAAATGAAAAATAAAATACATTAGGTATAGATCTGATATAGAAAAATTAAAATACATACGCTAAAAGAAAATACACATTCTAATTATTATCATCATCATCATCATCATTAATGACAGCCAACCAATCAAATCGCAGTAGCAGGGCTCTCATCAGCTGCTGTATCTCTCTAAACATTGTCGCTCTCACAGCGATCAACTTGCTCTGCAGGTCATTAACCTGCCTTTGAAGTTCCTGCACTATGTCGCGTAGAATAGTAATGTCTGGAAAAGGATCATCCATATCTAGAACATGCATGAATTGACAAATATAAAGAAAAATATTCACAATGTAATACAACGTATACGACCAACTGGTAAATTTACGTTAGAAAAAAACTTACCTCAACGAGAAAGGAATATGCTCTTTGAAGAGAAGTGGTTGAAGATGTCACACGAAAGAAAAAATGCAAGAAATAAATAGAGTTGAATGAAGATTAAAGAGGGACCTATAATATAATCTGGACGTATCAGGTCAAAAGGCAGGACTGTTCAGCTCCATTGTATTAATTACATTCAAACTGGTGGTATTTTATTTTCTTTGAAAAGTCGCGACTTTTTCTTTTACACTAATTACTTCTCACCTTTTCATAGCACTTTGAGACTCGATAAAAGACATTATTGTTGAGCTGTTGCAACAGATCATCCAGTATTTTAATAGATTTAGCATCTGTTACAACAGATGGATGGATGAATGTGTAACAGACAACTGTCAAAATAGATTTATCATCTGTTGCAATAGATGGTTTGTATGTGCAATAAATAAGACATCTGATGCAACTTATATATTATCTGTTGCAACAGATGGATAGTATGTATAAGTTGGAGGAGATGTTTTCATATCTTCTGACAGCTGATTCATCAGTTTTAGTTTCAACAGATGGAGTATTTGGTTCATTAGCTGTTTTGAACGTGTTAGATAAAAAGTCTTCACCTCTTTTCAACAGTCCCTCCATTACATATTAGTTGGGCCCTATGGGCTTGGCACACCAATTAATAAAAATATAAATTAGGTGATTATTTTATCAAATTGGCCTTATTAATTATGATTAGAAAGTATAAATGTGAATAATATACTTTATGTAGTCATTTAATATAGGGGTAATCTTGGAAGAATATAATAAAATTCTCTTGATTTTATAAATAGGAAAACTAAATTGAAACAAACATTTTTAGAAAGAAGTAATCATTTGCGTGCAGATTAATTAAAAAAAGTCAGGTCTATTGCAACAGATTTACCATCTGTTGCAACATATAGATTATCTGTTGTGACAGATGGATCATATGTTGGAGGAGATATTTTGATTTTTTTCAAAAGCTGATTCGTCAGTTGCAACAGATGGAGATTTTGATTCATCAACTGTTTCGAATGTGTTAAGATAAAAGTCATGACTCTTCATACCTCCATTTTAATAGTCATCACATATGTGCAGATGAATAAAAAAACACTAACATGTCCTGATGGGGTAGGAAGAATAAGATGCGTGCAATGAATCATGCGAGTTATGTATATTATTGATCAGGCTACCGTGAAGACACACATAAAGTGTAATGATTTTTGAATGTAGTTTTTTATCGATTAGACATTAATCCTTCAAACAATATCCTGAATTGTACAGTTTAGATTGATAGGTGCGAACTAATAAGGCCGAAGGGTTCTAAGACGGTGGTGGTGATACCCCGTTACAATTTAATGACACGATTCATGCACATGTTTTTGTGTCAAGTTTGGGGGAAGGGTTCAATTTTTTGGCGGCAGTGTAAATATCCAATAGTGATTGGACTGGTTTAATGGCATAATGGACTTCTTGAAAGGCCTCTGAAGCCTTGCAATGCAGCAAACAATAATAGAACCAATAGAAATTCTCCTAGTCCAAATTTATATGGATGGATTGGTGGAGGAGACTTTTTAACAGCAGAAGGTGCTTGGGCGAATACCTATGCATAAAGGGGGAGGTGGAGAAGGTCATTTATCATTTTAGACCTTGTTTAAGAGGAAACAAAGGGTAGAAAGGAAAGTGTAGCGAATTTGGCCAGTGAAATTCACATTAGAAATGAAAAAACTGGATGAGCTTCAAATGAGGAAGCATATCAAAATATAAAAATCCGTCAGTCGATGAAAAAAAAAAGAATGGTCACTAGGACTGGAGTTGGACAAAGCACTTTGCTCGAGAATGCAACTAGCGAGCGTGGCCTTAATGAAGACTCTCACAAAGTGCAGGACAAGAACTCCAAGGAAAAAGCTTCGCGAGTACGAAAGGTGGTAAGATTGTCGGTCAAATTTAAAACCTACATGTCAATTCAGACCGATAATCTTACCACCTTCTATGCTCGCAAGCTACTTCCTTAGAGTTCTAGTCCTGCATTTTGTGGCTCTTCGTTCAGGCCGTGCTCTCTAGTTGCAGTCTCTAGCAAAGTGACCAGCTCAATTCCTCCTGACCATTCTTCTTTTCCTTCAACGACTGATGGATTTTCATTTTTGGATACACTTTCACATTCGCATCTCATCCAGTTTTTTCATTTTTCATGTCAGTTTCATAAGCTAATTTCGCTACACTTTCCTTCCGACCTTGTGTATCCTCTTAAACAAGTACTAAGATGATATATGGCCTTCTCAACCTCCCTCTTCCCGCACAGGTTTTCTCCATAACACCTACTACTGTATAATAGTCTCCTCTAACAACCCATCTATCTAAATTTGGACCAGGGAAATTTCTATTAGATCCATCATTGTTTGTTGCAGTGCGAGGCTTCGAAGGCCTTTCAACAAGTTCATTGCGCCATTAAAACCGATCCAATTACTATTGGGTATTTACAATGCCGCCAAAAACTTGAACCCTTCCCTAAAATTGACACAAAAACATGAGCATAAATCATCATTAAATTGTAATGGTGTATCGACACCACCGTCTTGGTCCCTCAGCCTTACCAGTTCAAACCTAACAATCTTAACTGTAAAATGCCATATCTTGTTTGAAGAATTAATGCCTAATAGGTAAAGAACAATCATTCAAAAAATCATTATACTGGATGTGTGTTTTCATGATAGGTTGATCAGTAATACATACCTCCCACATATGAAGCGGTTCCATCTGCAAGCAGTTTATTCCTCTGAACCCATCTTTACTCTAGCCTTTAATGCTGGCCGGGCAAAAGTGGATCCAATTTCACTTTCTTTTGTCTGCAAACAAGAGAAATACATTTGATGTCAAACAAGAGAAGAACAAAAAAAATATTATAAAAGGGTAACACAAAATTGAGTGAATCAATATATGACAATATGATGCAACAGATAACCCATCTGTTCAACCGATGAGGCATTATTTGCAAAGGATGGATGACATGTTGCAACAGATGGGCCATCTGTTGGAATAATTCAAACCAGCCTTGCTACTGGTTTGATTTCTTTAAAAAGTTGCTCCATCTATTCCAACAGCTGATTTATCAGTTGCAACAGTTGAGGAAACTGTTTTAACACCACCAAAAATAGTATCAACAACAAAGAAACAAACAAAAAACCACCATATGTTCCTACACCATCCACAACACAAACATCACATATTCCAACACAACCACCACCCCCAACAATAGCACCACCAAAGTACCAAACAAAAGACATAAAAAAAATTATACTAATAACAAGGCTTTTTAAATTCTCCCAACAGATGACTTTTTTTTTTTTGCATATTTTAATAAAAATAATGGTTTGTTCATTCAAGACTTAAAAGTCACATTTCCTTCAATTTTCTCAATAAATAGCAAACTGGTAATGGGTAAATCATTAATAACAACTGATGTAAATATCTAATTTAAATAACATACAAAGAAGAAGACGAGATGAAAAGAGAAACTTTGAAACATACCTGCAATGTCAAAAAAGCAAATGGATCAGAACATCCAGTTCAGTCGAGAAAAATTATTGATTGGTTAAGATCCCAAAGGATCCTTATCCGAAAGAAGAGAGAAAAGAGAGGAAAAAAGAAAATAATAAAGATAATTGAGAATAACGAACAAAGAAGAGTTATGAGTTAAGTCTAGACTACTTTATGGATGAAAGAGAGAGAGTTCTAGAAATGGGGGTTTTATAAAAATACATTAATAACTTTTAAGGGGCACTAGGAGACGGTGACATTGAAAAAACCAGATAAAACTACTCACCTAGGAGATTTTTGAGTTATCCAAGTAGTACCGAGTAATATTTTTTATCGCCTTAGTATTTTAACTATTTTATCTCAGACAGGAAATACCTAAATTACTTTATAAAAAAAGGATCTAAAAATATTTAAGTACAACAAATGACTTAATCTGTTTGATAGTTTACAATAGATTCATGATCTGTCGCAACAAATGACGTAATCTGTTTGATAGTTTACAACAGATGCATAATATGTTGCAACATATTACCTAATCTGTTTGATTTGATCCATCAGAAAAGACATCTATTGCAAAAGGTTGAACATTTGCTTATATATAATGTCAATTAAGTTCATATGTTAGACTAAAACCTTAATTAAATGTGATTTCTTATAGGGTTAAATACACATTTAATTGAGTCTTTTGACAATTTCATGATGAGACGGTACTGCATTCCTCCGACTAGAGTCATTGATCGATCACTCTAAGCCAAGCCGATTTTTACTACCTCATATGTTAGACTAATACCTTAATTGGTTAATCTAGGTCTAGGGTACTAATACCTTGATTGAATAATCTGGGACTAGGGGTGAGTTCTCATAGGGTCAACTACAACTTCAATTGAGTTTTTTGGTAATTGCATGATAAGATGGTAAGGCATTTCTCCCGACTAGAGTCGTCGATCGATAACTCTGAGTCGAATCGATTCTTACTACCTCACATATTAGAATAATACCTTAATTGATTAATCTAGGACTAGGGTACTAATACCCTAATTGAATATAGGGTCAACTACAACTTCAATTGAGTCTTTTGTCAATTGCATAATGAGACGGTACTGCGTTCCTCCTGACAAGAGTCGTCGATTGATTACTCTAAGCCAAATCAATTCTTACAACCTCATATGTTTAACTAATACCTTAATTGATTGATCTATAACTAGGGGTGAGTTCTCATAATGTCAACTATAATAAATGACAACGCCTATTTGATAATTTACAACAGATGGGTAGTCTATTGCAACATATGACTTAATCCATTTGATAATTTACAATAGATGGGTAATCTGTTGTAACAGATGACTTAATCTGTTTGATAATTTACAACAGATTCGTGATCTATCGCAACAAATGACTTAATCTATTTGATAGTTTATAACAAATACGTAATATGTTGTAACAGATTACATAACTTGTTTGATTTGATCCAACAAAAAAGACATCTATTGCAATAGGTTGAACATTTGTTTATATATAATTCAATTAAGTTCATATGTTAGACTAATACCTTAATTGAATGTGAGTTCTCATAGGGTCAACTATAACTTTAATTGAGTCTTTTATCAATTGCATGATGAAACAGTACTGTGTTTCTCCCATCCAGATTCGGTGATCGATTACTCTGAGCCAAACTGATTCTTACTACCTCATATGTTAGACTAAAACCTTAATTAAATAATCTAGGACTAGGTTACTAATACCTTAATTGAATAATCTAGGACTAGAGGTGAGTTCTCATAGGGTCAGCTATAACAGATGGCAGTGCCTATTTGATAATTTACAACATATGGGTAATCTGTTGCAACATATGATAATTCATTTGATAATTTTCAATAGATGGGTAATCTTTCACAATAGATGACTTAATCTGTTTGATAATTTACATCAGATTCATAATCTGTTATTATCTAATTTGACTGATAATTTACAACAAATGAGAAATCTGATGCAACATGTTGAACAATTATTTTTTATAATTTTAATTGAGTTCATATATTAGACTAATAGTACCCAAATTTATTAATCTAGGACCACGGGTGAGTTTTCATAGGGTCACCTCCTAGAGTACTCGGTTAACTACAACTTCAATTGTTTTTATACAATTGTAATTAAATTACCCTTTCAACAATTGCATAATGAGAGGGTTAAAAATTATGCATATATTTTATGATTTTAAAAATAATTAAGATCATTTTGAACCAAATTAACATTTTTAAAACTGCTTGTCATTCTTTTCCAAAATACAAATCAACCCATACAAAATGTTTTATCATTTCAAATCTCAAGGTCTGGCTTTTTCTCTCTCATTCTCACTCAACAATACAGTACAAACAATGACTACTCTATAAATTTTCTCAACCCTGCAAAACAGATCGCTTTTCTTCTCATTTCCGACCACATAGGTATTATTTTCGACTTCATTCTTGCTTGTATCAGTCATTTTCTTTGTCTTTATAGGCAACAGAGTTCGAGAAGAGCTCTATATTTGTTTTTTTCTTCTAAAAAATAAGGGATTTTAAGTTAATGATGAAAAATAAAATCTTTAGTTGTATTATATTTGAGAATGGGTTTACAATTTTGAGTTTTGATGGTAAAATCATAGAAAGAACTTGAGAAATCCCTAATTTCCATTACAGTGTTTCATTGACTGTCGTGGTATAGTTGGATAGTGTTTGTGGTATTGGTGGTAGTGGTGGTGGTGGTGTTTGTAGATGTGGTGGTGGCATTAGTTGGTAGTGTTTGTGGTGGTGTCGGTATTCATGGTGTTCGTTTATTTGTTTGTTGGCATTGGTTGGTGGTGTTTGTGATGGTGGCTGTTGGTGTGTCGGTATTCGTGGTGTTTGTAATGTGTTTTTTAAAATCTACGTATACATCAACTGTAATGTAATTTTTGTTTTTCTTTGTCTGTAGGTAAAACATGTCTCCCAAAAGAAAAAAGAAAAAGTGGATCAATGTCTGACCACTAAAAAAAAGGCTACAGTACAGAGGGATTCGGAGGAGCTTCCAAAACAATCTCACTTAGGAAAAAGTAAAGCTGAAGAGAGATGTGAAAATAATATTGAGGGAGGTGGACAAGGGTCCATAGATGGTGATGAAGAAAATGAAAGTGAGAAAGAGGAGGAATTGAAGAGTCAGAAAGAGAAAGAGGATAATCATCAACATGATGATAATGGATCACCGGCGGGGCGTGAGTTAATATTGACATCCCAGCATGATCCTATCAAACTTTTAGTATTGACAGGTTTTAAGTTGCGATGCCGATAAATGACCCAGAAGGAAAATAACTAACTAGTCAAATTGTACTTAAATATCAGATGTGAAATTTTTTTGAACATTTTATGAAAATTATGAAGAATGAAAACATAGGTGGACTTTTTAAGAAGAGCTTCTTTGGATGCTTTCTTGAGCTTCCTGAGGACCCCTATGGCTGTATCCGTTTCCCTATGATTATGGTATATGGTCTTCTTAAGCGCAGGATCAAGTACGCGAGGGATGATAAATATCCAAAGGAGGGGGGAAAAAAGAAGATGGATGAAATCTGGATCAACTACTGTAGCATGCTTGTTTGTTTTGGCTTACAAGAGTTTGCCATAGTAACGGGCTTGAGATGCCATCGTCCAGAAGAATCACTACCGCGCAAAATATCCAAGGCAAGAAAATGCAAGGGAAAAATAGATGGGTTGTTTGACATTTCTTGACGTGGCAATAAAACATCGGATTTATTGACAGATCTTGAGAATAAAACCATACCAGAGCAGTACAGAGAGCAATTGTGCTTAGTTTGGTTTGTCCATTCAATTATATTGGGTAGAGACGTCAACAAGGTCATGGAAGATGATTTGTTGGCGTGTGCTTAGGATTTTGATAAATTCAACAATTATCCCTGGGGAAATGACACCTTCTACTTGACTGTCCAATATTTACTGACAAAGCTATCGTCAGGGACGACCATATTATACGGCTTTTCTTGGGCTTTCATGGTAAAATTAATCACTAATTTTACTCATCCATTAATTTATATTGAATATAGTTATTATGATTTTTTTTTGCTTGCTTCCTGTTTACATTTTTTAGGCTTGGGCATTTGAAGCCATTCCTCCCCTCCGAAAGTAGTTAATGGATTACCCGAATAAGGTTTCTCATCCAAGGATGTTTAGGTGGTTGGCTGCAAAGAACAACACCAATATTAAGGAGGCTGATCTCTTTAACCCTCCGGATGATGCAGTACGTCTTCTTCAAGTAAAATAATTCTACTCAAAGATAAGAAAGATATTGAACAGATGTTATATCTGGTGCAACAGATGTTATATCTGATGCACCAGATGGGACATCTGTTGTAATGGGGTATATCTTGCATCAGATTACCCATCTGCTGCTTTAAGTCTCTGAACCCGACTCCTAAAAGATTAACCATCTATTGTAAATTGTACAATAGATGTTTAATTTGATAACATATCATTCATTTGTTATGACGTACAGATCATCTATTGCATAATAGATTACATGTCTTGTGCAGCTGTTGCAACAGATGATTGATATTTTGCATCAGATTATCCATGTGTTGCTCTATTTTTCTGAACCAGACTTAAATGGATTTTAATCATATACTTCAAACTATGTAACAAATGGGTCTTTTTTTCAAAAATATAGCCCAACTGTGAAAATTATTATATTATATGATTTAAATACATCTGTCTTTTTTTTTTATAGGTTGTGCATCCATGGTTCGTGCCTACTGTGGAGGAGTCAGTGATGACTTCTTATATTACTCTAGGTTATGTTGATACTATTGCAGACCCAACGGTGGAGTTAATAAAGAAGGAATTGGCTGGAGCAACAGCCGTAAGAAGGGAAGTTAGGAAAGATCAGCCTAATGTTGAGGCTCTTCATGACTAACTTTTTACTAAGGCAGATCCGGGTGCTTCTTTTGGTAAAGTTGTTGGTGTTGGTGGCAGGCATACTGATGCTACTACCATTCATGATGATGAGCATGTTGATTCTCAAGAAAGAATAAATATGTTTGAAAATATCCCTTTTCACCCTTATACATGTCCCTCTCACCCCTCTTTACCCTCGTGTTTTCATTGCGAATGCAATGAGTGCAAGGACAGACAGGATAAAATCTTTGAAAAAGTAGAGGCTATATCTAAAACTATCGAGGAATTCAAATTCAAGATGTGTTTCATACCATCCAAGAAGGTGAGGGAGCCACCCACTCATACAGCGTTGGTTAGGATAAAGAAAAGAGCAATTAGAGATGTACTCTCAGCTCGAAAATTAAAAGAAATTGCAATTTCTCCTTCTCCAAAAGCTGTTGAAGTTCAGGGGCCAGTCAAGAAGGTGGACATATACACGGAACTTGACGTCGAAGAGAAGAGGGATCCGCGATAGGCCAAGAATGCCAAGCCTGGCACACCAGATTACCCCAGGCCTCTCTTTTCCCTCTAAGACTTCCAGACTATGACTTATATATGTATGCCGTACGAGGACAAGGCAAGTTTACTTTTCCTAACCTAGCCCTTCTAATCTACCCCATGAAGAAGAATCTATGCAATAGATTTCACGTCTGTTGCAAAAACTGGGTATACTAGTGCAACTGGTTATGGTTCTGTTGCAAGTTATTATCCATATGTTGCATAAGTTGCGTTGGATTATTGATTCAGAGAACTCTATGCAACAGATGAACCATCCGTTGCATCTTTACAATTACTAACCTGTTTAAAAATTGACTTCTTATCTCATAATATGTTGACATAATTCTTTGCCTCATGAGGAAAAGGCAATTAATGTACCGAGAAGCTTATGACACTGCCGATAGGATAATGGGCCTTGACTTCTGCAAGAAGCTCAAGGATAGGTATGATCAACTCAATGGAGAGGCGTCAACCCTTAGCGTGGGACTTGATTTCCTAGTTCCTACATTTGTCTTGGATGAAGAAGAAATGTTAAGATATGTTAGAGGGGACAGGCCAAATCCACGCAGCAAGAGTTGGACCAAGGCAAAAAGGATTCTTGCAGTCATTAGTGTGAACGGAATGCATTATCGGGCTATTTAGATACTACTCGAGGTGGGAAAAATTAATGTTTATGACTCCAACGTACCTCTCGTCGACGATTTCGATCTTTTTTTCCTCGTGGAGCCACTGATGGTGCTGTTGTCCATCTTGGTGAGGGAGGGTAATCTGATGAATCATCTGCCAAAGAAATTGTTGATGAAGAAATCATGGGATTTTAAAGGTTGAAATAGGGGAATGATCCTTTCAAAAGATGATGCCGCTAAAGTGAGCGGCTCGCACGCTCTTGCACACATTAAATGTTTGCTGACCGGCACAGAAATGGCCAAGCCAATGACTTTTCTGTGCGACAAAGTTGTGGCAAACCTGTATGATTTCTAGGCTTATGGGGTACTAACTGAATGCTTGAAGCCTGTGTATATAGAAGAGCCTATGAAATAGAAATTTTTAATTTCAAGTCACCCTTCACTTTATTATATGTACATGTAGGGGTAATAACTTTTTTCTGATGAAAGTTGAGTTTTTTTATAATGCAATAGATTAGATTGTCAATCTGTTGTAAAATATCTTTAATTTGTTCTAGCAGATAGTTTATCTGTTGCAATAAGTTGTTCATCTGTTGTATTACGCTGATGTTATTTCTATGAATAATCTAATAATCTAAGTCTAATCTGTTGCAACAGGGGAAGACCTTCTTGATAATTTCCAACAGATAACCTAAATTTTTTAACATATGCCTAAATCCTTTTGATATTTTCTAATAGTTACGCTTGAATATTCATGTGCTCGTCGACAACAAAACAATAGCAAATACACACACCACCATGAAAATTTCAGCAATTAGGCTTCAATATCCATGTGCCCAACAATACCAAACTAGTAGCAATAACGGCAACAATATAGTATATTCTTGCTCAATTTGTTTCTCTTCAAAAGCCTTGACTTTGTTCAACAAACTCCAGATTATACGATTTGCTTGTGAAGGATGTCATTCTTCATACCAATCAAAGAAATCACATCCACCCAATTTCTATAAAAAAGAGAACACAATTACAAGTCATTAATTAATCAACTAATTAAATAAAAAGATATTACCTTTGAAATCTTACAAACAAAAAACCTACGACCCATATTTTGTTGAGTCCAAGAAGTCTTTAACCGAGCTTCATGACCGCACTTACAATATCAAAAATCTTTATCACAAAAAAATAGTGGAAGATGCGCTCAACATTATCAAGGTCATTTGTAAAAAATGAAAGTAATAATTTGAAGAATTTGGATAGATAAAAGAAGATGATGATGAAAAAGAAGATTTGGGAATTTAGGGTTAATCTTATGAGGAAGATGAATATATAAGACAATGAGGGGAAAAAATAACCGTTGGTAGCCAAGTGACGGCAAGTCAGCGAAATATTCCAAACTGAAACTGACATATTTGATGCCTATTTTATTTTACGTGTTTAAAATGAACATGTTTACTTGATGCCTATTTTATTTTAGGTGTTTGAACTGAACACCGTCGATGGGTTGCGCCTTTTTTATTTCAATTCAATTTACTTTAAGCTTTTTACACGTAGTGGCAATTTTTTATGTCCAATGAAAGTTGAATTTTTATAATGCAACAGATTCTCCGTCTATTGTAACAGTTATCCTACCTGTTCTGACATATAGTTTATCTGTTGTAATAGGTTGGTCATCTGTTGTATTATCTTAATATTTTTATCTAAATTCTATCTGTTGCAATAGTGGGAAGACCTATTTGATAAATTCCAACAGATAACCTACCTATTGCAACATATGTATAAATCTGTTCAATTATTCCAATAGATATGTTGTCTGTTGCAACAGATAAAGTCCATCTGTTGCAACATATGTCTAAATCTGTTCTTTTTCTCCCAATAGATGTGTCATCTATTGCATTATCTCGATATTTTTATCTAAAGTCCATCTGTTGCAACAGTGGGAAGACCTGTTTGATAAATTCCAATAGATCACCTACTTGTAGCAACATATGTCTAAATCTATTTGATTTTTTCAACAAATGTGTCGTCTATTGCAACAGATACATTATTTGTTGCAATATTTGAATCTAGTATTCCTTTTCAATTAATAAGTTCAAATCTAAGGAATAAATAAAATTCGTAGACAAAAATAAATAAATCACAGCCTTCATAAATTAGATGAAATAAGTCAACGAATAAATAAAATGTAAAAAAATTGTTGCGGGTACAGATCTCAAAAAATACATCGACAACAATTTAAGTATATTGCCAAGGATTTCTTTGACAGACTCAAGCTATAAAGATATACTTAGTATGGATAAGTTGTTCTTCATCCAGTGCTTTGAAATTCGGCTTTGCTCGTCGTGGATCTTTATTGTCGCTTGCGTACGGTTTATGTTCTTTTTGTTCTCCATATTTCCATAAAAAAAGTAGTATATTGTCAATGCTGTTCAGCAATAGCTTCTTCTACATCCACCTGGAAAGCCAGAATTGGTCAATGCTAATTACGGAGATACAACAAAATGGAAAAGGATAACTCATCTTTTTTAGCAAATCAAACAGGTCTTCCTCCCATTTTAATTTGTCCCAAACATATTATATTTTTGTTGTAACAATGAATTAACTGTTGGGATAAATTTCTACATGAGGAAGACCCTGTGTGATAATTTCCAATGGATGAACCATCCGTTGAAACATATGAATCATCTGTTGCAGCAGATAGGTAGTCTGTTAGTACAAATAAAAGTGGTACGAAGAGCTGTTTGATTTGCTAAAACAGATGAGACATATGTTGCACCAAATAAAGTATCTGGTGCAACAGATTAGTCAACTGTTGCAATAGATGTATATAGTTGTTTGATAATTTTCAGCAGATGTGTCATCTGTTGAAATAGATATATTTCTATTTGCTTTGTCAGTTGAAAGACATAATATATTTACCTCCATAAGCTTATACTACTCTTCTTTGGACATTGTACGTTGCTCAGTGCAACACACAGACAGAGGAGTTGCAATTTTGCTTTTTTGGATGCCTGATAATGCCCTAGAAATCACTATCCTTCTCCTCTCGGCCCTAATCTCTAATGGAGTGGATGGAAATAAAATCTTCTTTGATGGAATGAGACCCCTCTTAGATATCAATTCCTTTATAGAAGCAGTTAATGCATTAATAGCATTAATCACTACATCATGTTTCGCCCTGCAGTCTTAACATTTGCATGCAAAACATTCGCTGGGAGAGGAAAAATCTATATAACCAGTATGATCATGCTCATAATGGTTTGCTTTGAATACTGTAAGAGGATATCATTAGCACCAACAGCAGCACCACTACCATCACCAACAGCTCCATCAACAACAACAAGCCCACTCTCCAAAATTGATTTTTTTTGTAATAGCTGTTGCTCCAAACAATTCCATTTTTATTTTGTCGATGACCTTAGGATTTGATAAAGTTTGCACAGACCGTAAAGTAAGAAAAAATGACATTTTCAACTCTAGATTGGTCGGAACTTGCGACGGATGCACATTCTAACATAAATCATTACGTATATTAGAATGATGATTAGATCATTCCAAAAAAATATTACTTAAAGAAAAAATTAATTATAATTATACTTACTGCATCATTCGGGGGGTTGAAGAGATCAAGAAATTTTTTATTTTTATCAGTTTTGGCAGACAACCATCTCAAGATTCTTGGACAGGAAACTCCTTCCTGGTAGTTCACTTGTTGTCTCAAATAATGGATGGCTTCAAATGACCAAGCCTATAAAATAACGAAAATAAATCAAAACCATTATTGAGCAAAAAAATGAATGATATCATAATAGAAGAAAGAAATATTTACCATGAAAGCCCATGGGAAGCCATATAAGTTGACTGTCTTTGGTGCTAACGGAGTGAACAAATATTTGACAGTCATTTTGAAGCTTTCATACTCCCATGGATAGCTGTTAAAAACCTCAAGATCCTCGAGGAGCTTTATTAAATCAAGGATTATGTTGTTGTTAATGTCTCTCGCCCAAAGAATATTATGTACAAACCAAACTAAGCACAATGACTGCTTGTGGTTCTTTGAAAGTCCTTTAACTTTCAACGCTTCTATAAAATTTTTATTTTTGAAGCTTGGACCAACAATGGACACCAGGTCATCATGATCAAACTACTTACCTTTGCCTTTTTTGGGTGTGTGGGATATTTTTTTTTGGGTTAGAATAGGTATAACTTGGGAAGGAGGATAATATTTTAGTCTAGTAACTATGGAAACTCCTTCCAACCAAAACAAAAAGGCATGCCACAGTAATTTATCCACACCTCACCCATCTTATCTTTGTTTTCATACATAAACCTATGCTTGAGAAGTTCATATATCATTTTCATTTGGAAACGAGCATTGTTTTCCTCCGGCAAATCAAGATATTTTCCAAAGCAGCTATTCTTGAAATAAGCATCAAATTTTTGTTCTCAAAGTATTTTTCTGAAGGCGTCGAAAGATTTTCCTATGGCCGACTTAACCACGAAATCACCTGTTAAATCTGTAGCACCATCGCACTGTATTCTTATAGGATAATAATCAATGCTGAAGGCTTTGACCGTCTCTTCAGTGGAAGGGCTATTAGCATCTGCATCATCTCTTTTGAAATATTCCTCCTCCCCATGTTCATCATATTCTGCTCCTGATTGAGATAATGCTTGTAAAGCAAGCTCATAGAGTGGTGGATGTAGCCTAGCTGCTTCATTTGTTCCTTTACTTGAACTTGATTCGGTTTCTGTTCTTTTGGGAACCATATTATCTAAAATTAATAGGAACATAAAATAATATATTATTGTTGATTAATGCATCATTAAAAAAGGATAACAGTAAATCAAACAAGCAAAATAATAAAATAATAATTGCAACAGATCACCGATCTGTTGCACCGGGTAGTATATCTATTGCAGTATATAACCAAACTGTTGTAGCGAATGAGTAATCTATTGCAACAATACAAAACATATCACTCATCTTTTAAGACAGATGAATAGTCTGTTCAATAAATCACACAACTATTATGACATTATCTATTGCAACATATGAGTGATCTATTAGAATAGTTAAATAATCCATAGCAATGACTGAATAATCTGTTGTGACAATATAAAACATATCACTTATCTGTTGAGAAAGATGAATGGTCTATGCAACAGGTCACACATTTGTTGCAACACATGAGTGATCTGTTGGAATAGTTATTAGTGGTCAATATTGTTTAGATTTCTTCCAACATAGGGTCATCTATCGCGGAAGATAAATGATTAGTTGGAAAAATCAAGTCTTGGACTTTTCCTGTAGGAAGAGTTGGTAGGATTTTATCCAACAGGAGGTTCATCTGTTGCATTAGATCATTAATCTAGTAGTTCTTCCATTGCACCAGATGGTTAATTAGTTGCATCAGATTTTTTATCTGATGCTTAATCTGTTGCAACATATGGTAAAGGTGTTGCATCAGATATTTAATCTGTTGCATCAAATTATTAATCTGTTGCATCAGAATTATAATCTGATGGTTCCCATGGTGCATCAGATATCTGCTGTATTATATGATAAATCTGTTGCATCAGATGGTAAATATATTGCACCAGATGGGTAATCTGTTGGAGGAAACAATAGCATAATTTTGTTAAACAAAAAACAACAATTTGACCATTTTTACCAAGAACAAGAACAGAACAAGTCAAACCAAATTGTCTTTTTATTTTTATAAATAAAAATAATAAAAATCAAACTTCAAAAAAAGCAACAAACAACAAAATATCATAATTCACTTCAAAAGGAGAAGAGAGGAAATACCAGAAATTAGGATTTTATTCAAACCGTATTTCAAATTAGTACAATAAATATTGAAATTATTAACCGATACTATAAGAGAAGTTGGCTCAAGTTCCTCATTTTCTTCAAAACTAAAAAGGACATAAATTTTTACCTGTGAAAGAAGAAAAGGAACGATGAAGAATTCGAAGCTTTTGTGGCCGGAGAGCAAGGCTGTCATGTCGATTAAAGTCAAAAAGAAACTCAAAGTCCAACTATTTGTAGTCGGATGTTGAATTAGCCGAGAATTGAAATAGGAAATTTGCAGAACAGTTGGTTGAGAGAGAGTTGAGAGAAGCTGTCGAGAGAGGGATGAGAGTCAAGTTGATTGAATTGAAGAGGGGAACTCGCAGCCCAACTATTTGTCGTCGGAGGTAGAAGTCATCGAGAGTTGAAGGAAGAAATTTTATAGAACTTTTGGTTGGGAGAGAGTTGAGAGAAGCTGTCGAGAGAGAGGAAAGAGTGGTTTATTTGGATTGAAGACGGGTGCGGGTTGGGTTGATTTGTATTTTTCAAAAGATTAGAAAGTTTTAAAAATATTAATCAAGTCCACAATTAACTTAATCAGGTTTCTAATGATGTTTGACCCTATCTGTTGGTGAATGTCACCAATCCTTCATTCAAGACTTAAAAGACACCTTTCCTTCAATTTTCTCTACTTAGCAGGGTTTATGTTGAGCATATCATGAGTATTGATATGAAAAGTATTATGAATAGAGTGTCCTCCACACTTCAACTCTATTGAATCAGTCAACTTGCCTTTCACACCTATTATTTCTTCTTCTCGAAATAGCAATAAGTTACGAAAAGAAAGTCTCGAGAAGATACTTAGAGCTTGTAGCCTTTATATAGATTATACTTTTTTGTGAAAAACTAGCCAATAATAGAAAACATTATCAAACCCTTATAAATATCACATATTATTAGTGGAAATGGGAGATTGGTATTAATTCATTAATTTTAGGCCAAATACATCGTCAGACCTCTAAACTTGGCACAAACTTTTATTTTGACATCTAAACTTGATGTGGTTCTTTTTAAACCCCTAAACCAACCCTCAACTGTGTAACTTTGACACCTTTTGCACAGTTGAAAATATTTTTAGGTGCGTGTATAAAAACTTATCCATGTGAATTTTAAAAGCCAATTAAAATGTGTCAACTTTTTTTTACTTTCCACATCAGCCACTGATAAATTAAAAGGGGAAAAAGGGAAAATCTTTTGATTTTTCAATGATAATATTTTTTACTCTATTTTCATTAGTGGTTGCTTCTTTAATTTTGTTCACCTTCTTCCTTGCCTCTTTTGCCTTCCTCTCCTTCCATCATATCCCTTATTGGCTTTTCTAAACTTCCCACTTCACGAACATTCTCACTGACCCATCATACGTCTTGGCTCTTAGTCCAATCTTGATTTCCCACACCACCATTCTTACATTCATATGTTGCTCTGCCATTATTTATCATGCCAATATTGGCACCTCTGCACATATGCTCTCTATCACTGAGTTCCAACCACAGTGGTTAAGAAAACTTTGAACACTCTCGTGCTCAAAATTTCTCTTTGCTCATCCCAATTTGTCACCACTAATCCCCTGTTTTTTAATTTATTTTCAAACCCGCCATCAACTTCTACGATATTTCTACAGACTACCCAAATACTGATAATAGAGAAAAAAGAGATGAAAAAGAAGAGGGAATCAAAATTGACCTTTCAAGAATTAAGTAATTTAGGACTAAATTTTTGAATTGGGGGTCTAAATGGAGTTTTTTTTTTGACAAACAAAGAAGTAAAAGTACATTGTTGTTCCTCCCTTTTTAGTCATCAAATAGATATTTACAAATTGAAAAGATGCATCCCTTGACGACCCACATTAAGGGAGATTAAGAAGTAAATTAAGTTCATTCGCACCAACATGGGTTATGGTGTAGTGGATAGGGCTGCTCCACCCTTAACCAAATGTTGAGGGTTCGACCCTGGGTATGGAGAAAACTCTGTTGGGAGTATTGCCACCTTAATGGGCCCCGCAACGTGCGATCCGAATTAGTCGGGGCTTCAATGCGGGAAGCGAACACCGGATGAAAAACCAAAGAAAAAAGTTCATTCGCAAAAAATATATATTTTATTAAAATTCATTTTGCAATTATTTGGGCAAAAATTATTCCAAAGATATTTTTATAATTAATGAAGATGATGGTGGAAGTGAAGAGTGAAAACCTACGATTACAGATACATTTTCGGCAATATGGCGGCAAAGTAGCAAAAGGAAGGTGGAAATGGGTGTGGAGGAAGTGTTGGAGAAGGAGAAGAGAAAGATGAACAAATAAAAAAATAAAAATTTGTAAAATTCAGTCGTTCATGCATCCAAAATAAGTGCAGCATACACATTGTGTCAACTTAGCAAAAGGTGCCAAAATGACATAGTTAGAGGCTAATTGTTTAAAATGAATATCATTCACTTTAGATGTCAAAGCAAAAGTTCGTGCCAAATTTAGGTACCCGTCGATGTATTTGGCCTTAATTTTATGTATAAGTAGATTTTATTTTAGTTATAAATTTGACTTTCACAATGAGATTTTAGGTGCCCATACTAATTAAGCAATGATGAAGTAATTTTTATAATATTAACTATGTCTTGAGTTTTTCTTTGCATAATTAAGAAATTCATTATCTTACTAAGTTTTAAAAAGGAAAATATATTGTGCTTATATGATTGGAAGAACCTTTTAGTTATCTGTTAGAGATTACTTGAGATCTATATATAATGATTTGTAGTTAGGAATTCATAAAGAATAGTATAATTCTTCTCTTTCATAGTGGAAACTCTGTTTTTACTGTGAGGATTTTACTTAGTCAAACATCTTTAAATCCTTGTGCATTTTTTCTTCTCTATTTGTTTTATGTGTAATTGTGTGCTATAATTAACTCACGATATTTTCGCAACAATGGATATCAAAGCAAGACTAGAGTTTTTTAAGCATAATCAAAAGTTAAGATGTCTTCAGCATTTTCAGCAATCTATAAAGTAGAGGTATTATTCTCTCTACTTTTTCGGAGGTAGCGGTATGGATTGCGTACATCTTACCCTCCCCAAACCCCACTTTGTGGGAACACACTGGGTTTGTTGTTGTTGTATGAAGTAGAGAAATTAGTAACAGTTTTTGAAATAGTAGAATGAGATCATCTCTGATGGTGCAAAGTTATGAAAGACAACTGAAGAGGTTTTTTTCAAAGAGATAAAAATTAGACAAAGTAGATCTGAAGGAGAGGACTTTGAGTGCAATCTTCATGAGTGTTATATGTTGCGTCATGGAGAAATTGTTGAAGAAAATCTATAGCAATGAAATGGAAAAATCTAGAAGATCTGTATTCTAAAAATTCGCTGAAAAATGCCTCTGCCTGAAAAAAGGTTGTACAAACTGAATTGAGAGTGAGGACCAAGGCCTGAATCAAGGTACAGATGAGGAGTGTTTTTTTCTTTTAAAGAAAAAACTTTTGAAACTTTATATTCTAAAGTAAGTTCTACATATTTATGTGGCAATGAGCCATCTTATTAGAGGTAAAATGAGAAATCTTAAATTAAATTATTTTTAAATATTAAAATTATACTTTTTTAGATAGATCAAATATATAACAAAAATAAAAATATGAAGTACATATGTAGCGTCAAATTTATAAGATTACTCCTGGCTTGTGATACATGACTATACAAAACATTAAAAAGAATCAAGAAATTATAACCTTTACTCTCTTCTTTAATTTTCATCTGAGTTATGTCGTTTAAAAGATAATGAAACTTCCAAAATCATTATGTCTTATTGATCTGGGTTATGAATTCTTTACGAAAAAATTCCATAACCCAGAAAGCCAAGTGCATGTCCTTCAAGACGGTCCTTGGTTCATTGCCGGAAACTTCATCTCAGTCAGACAATGGGAACCCAACTTTGTCTCCAGCCAGTTCCAAATTAACTCTACGGTAATTTAGGTTCGCTTTCCCCAGCTACCCATCGAATTCTATGAAATCGCCTTGATACTAAAAGTTGGTAAGAAGCTCGGGAAACTCTTGAAGGTTGATGCTTGCACCTCTTCGACTATTAGAGGCCGACACACTCGGATCTGTGTTCAAGTTGACTTAGGAAAGTCGATAAAATCCACCATTACAATTGGGGATCACAAACAAGTTCTGCTCTATGAAGGCGATAAGATACTCTGTAAGGCATACAGTTTCTTGGGTCATACCTCCCAGATATGTTCTTCAAAGACCACTGTCGAGCAATCCTCACATGCATCATCATCTTCCCCGCCAATAGCAGAAGCCCGAATTGGAGACGAATGGCAAACGGTCTCGTTTGCACGTAAAAGACTACCAAAGAAGGGAAAAGAAACTTCATGAGTTGTCCCCATCTCCGGTAACGGTAAATAGATGTAGCAACTCCAGCAGGTAAGTTCCCTCTCTCACTCCCTCAAGATACTTCCCTCTCTTACTCCCACAAGATACTATGGCGGCTACCACTGTAGGAAACCCACCTCGCTAGGGTAATAGGGCCCGAAGAGACCCGCTCGGATCATTATGCGCCCTGGGCCATCTGGAGCCCAATTTCCTGCAGCCCAATCTATTTTTAGCTCTACTATCTCTCTCAGAGGTTTTTCCTTCTGGGACCTTTACAGACGAACCCTCATCTTTGGGGCTGGGTTACAATCTTAGGCCTAGCAGACTCCTTGACTCAATTCCCTAACCCGAGGCCATTCTCCAATCCCATTTTAATTTTTCTTATTCTTCTACTAATCAACCTGAGGGAAAAATAAAGCTAACACTTGGGAACCACTCCAAGGATCTCATCATTACCCCTCAAGTGCATCGGGGTTCTTCCTCCCACGCTGGCAAATAACCTTTTCACTTCCCAGGGGGATTTAATAGAAATCATTGCCCCTCCAGACAATGCATTAAATGCTATTCCTTAGTCTGATGCCAAAAATCTTCGTTTTCCCTCTACTACTCTTAGTTTAAAAGCCCAGTTGATGCCATGCAAACTACTCTTTCTTCTAACAATGGCTCAATCTCCTCCTCCGACCTTGATCACCATGCTAACAACTTCACTTGTTTTGCGGAGAAATGACATTTAGAGTCACTTGTTTTGCGGAGAAATGATTTTTAGAGTCGCCACTTAATTTATTTAGGAAAATTAAGAAAATCTTTATAAATCACTCAAATGATTCAAAATAGAAAAAATCATCTAAGTTATGAAGTTCTAGGTAAGCAGTTCTCATTAACATTTTAGGAAGGCTTTTAAGGCACCTAAAATATCCACTAACTTGCGGTTATCCAAACTGTTTGAAAATAATTTTTTTGACTAACTTCTAAAAGAAAAGTTGTTTATTTTTTTAAAAAGGAAAGTGAAAATAAACTTGTTTAAAAATCAATTTAACGACTTAATAGAGAATTTAACTAAGTCTAAGCAAATAAAAATAACAAATAACCTCGTAAAAGGGAAAATGAAGAAATAGAAGATTTAGGCTCGTAAGCCCAAATCCATCGTCCCTTTCCTAATCTAATTGGGCTTTTGGCCCATAACTTGTCCTAAACTATATTTTCGAGCCCTTTAGCCCAAAATCTATTTCACCTATATTAAAATACAACTTTGTCTTCGAGGCCCAAATAAATGAATAGATAAATAACTAAATAAAGGCCAAAGGCATCCGCAAACACCTAAAGTTGTCCCAAAAAATTCACTTAGGCCTCTCAACTAAGGCCTTTACCTATTAGGCCCCTAACCCACCCAAAATTTGATCTAATTAGGCCTTTTTTACCTACATGGCATGCTGCGTGTTTTTCACTCACTTGGGGAGAGTGAGGAGCATTTTTTTTTACTAAATTACGATTAAAAATGTGTCAAGTGGCACTGAGGGCCCCAAAAAATTATTAATAAAACAAAATTAAGAAAATGTCTCAATCATATTTCCTCCTCCCACCCCCTAACCCTACCCATCCGATATCCTTTTGAACTCGTATCCATCCTCGTCGTCATCATTGTCGTTGTTAGCCTCATCAAAGTTTTCACTTGACCCAAAAACATTGAAATTTGAATTCTCCAACAACATTGAAGCTTGAATTCAACCCGCCAACATCAGAACTAGAATTTGGCATTTCAACAACGGATCCAAATCCACAAAAATATAAATCCCATCCATCAAAATTTGAACTTGATGCTTTTGCAGAAGAATTAGCTCCATTTGAATTGGGAAAAATGGTTAGAACTGTAGCTTCTTGATGAATCTGAATGGAGCTTACCATTGCCATCATTTCCATCCTTCTTTCTCATCGGAAAAAATGGAGATTACCATTACAACTTTTAAATCTCATACTTTTTGTCACTCTTTCTATTCCTACTCTGATTTTTCAACCTACAGATTTGATATTCTTTTTTACATACTAAATAAATCTAAAAAAAGCATTGCAAAGAATTGGTGATATCTTGGTTTGTTCAAATGGATTTTCATTGATTATGGTTAGGAATGGGTGAAGAAGACGAGATAGGTAGGGTGGGTGAAGATGATGGGATGGGTGGGGGGTGAATATGATGACTCTCTGTGTGTGTATGAAGACCATAGGGGTGGTGGGTTTAAAGACGATGACGGGGGAGTGGGTGCTCTTTTTCTTTCTTATTTTAATTAAAAAATTATTATTAATGATAATTAAATAGAAAAATGGACAAAATCAACAAATTATTATTAAAGGTAAATATAATTATATTTTTTCCATGTGTTTTTTTCTAATTGGTTATTTTTTCCACATCACCGCGTGTGTTTTGCACACACTTTTGCTTTTAGCAAATTATTCAAAAAAGGCCTAATTGGATTAAATTTCAGGTGGGTTAGGGGCCTGATAGGTACATATCTTAATTGAGAGGTCTAAGTGAATTTTTGGGAAAACTTTAAGTGCTTGCCGATGCCTTTGGTCCTAAATAAATAAAGGAAATATAAAAATAAGACTAATAAAATCGAAACTGTCGAGTCTCTTAGCAACTTAGTCAATGGGTTTAGACCAATTTCTTCTTCTTCCATCTTCTCGTATTTGTACGCCATAACCGACTTTAGATTTTCCTTTGGAGTTAACTCAATGAAATGGAACTCATTGGACCTTTATGAAGTGCAAGGAGAAAAAGTCCATTTGGACTCCAACGCGGGTTCATGCAAAGAAGAAAATGAAGTAATTAATATAGGTTCTAAGAGAGAGAAATAAAACAATTAAAGTAACCTAAGAAAACATAAAACAAGCTCACGTGTAAGAATCCATCAAAAGTAGTATAATACAACCATATGGATAATCTAAGAAACATGGAATAGGCTCATGCATAAGAATCGAACAGAAGTAGCATAATGTAGCCATATGATTGAAAAGGATAATCAACAAGATTTCCAATAACATTTTCCTCTATGATTAATTGAGCACTATATTCTACGATGCATAGACAAATTTTAACAAAATAGTGCAAAGGTCAAGATCATTGAAATACTCTTAATACTCCAGTTAATCTTGTAGCAAATATTTGTTCAGGTAAAGGTAGAAAAAGATATAGAAAGTGCTCAAATTTCATGACAGTGAGAAAAATGCAAAGAAAGCAAGAGAAATTAAAATCAAATTCACTATTAAGACTAATAACACGTAAGGGAGACTAAAGGACAAACTGAATTTAAGGATATGATCCAAGAACACATTTACCATGAGAGAACAAAATTAAACTTTAAATCAAATTGGCCAAAGATGTTATAACACCTAGAAATCCCATCCCAAGATGTCACAGGGTGCTTAAGGCTACAAGTAGCCCTAAGTTAACCCTTTGATCTTGTTACTAATTCTAATAATTGCTTCAGGATAAATAAGCTAAACAATGATACTTTATTGTATCAACTATAATCCGAAATAATTGGAAATAATGTCTGAATAGCAAAAATACTAATAATCTGGAATACAACTTCAACTAATAGTATAGTCTGACAAAGCCTCTACTACTCAAACTGGAGAGCCATTGGGACAGACCCCCAACTGACCCGCAATGATCTAAACATAAGACTTAAAACACTATGAAAGATAAAAAAACTGCAATTATAGGTCCTCAAACCATGAGGACTCACCAACTGTGGAATGTAGCTAAGGCACTCAGAAATCACGATCACTGTTGAGACTGAGCACCTGAACCTACATTATGAGATAATGTAGCACATAGACTATATGGGTGTATGCATTTACATAAAATAATATCAATACTCTTTAATAAAATCATGCATGCAAATAGGAATGACTCACATCGCTTGAATAAGTCTAAAATATAAAACTCATAAATCATAAATATTGAAACATGTAATGCAAATGTCATGAGTCATTATACTTAGCTTTAAAATCTATACTCTCCTCTTATTCTCGGTACTTGAAAGCTAAAGGAAGCATTAAACAATACTTTCAAACTTATTCTTTTATCTTATGTAGAGTAAAACTTCTTTAAAACTTAAGGACTTAGAACTTTTTGGAAACTTTAAACACTTGGGAACTCTGGAACTCTTTTAGACTTGGGACACTTGGAACTCGAGAGTTTCTTCTAACCGGCATAAGCCATGTGAGCTACACGGAGTCCAACGCCTTGACCACATTGGGGAGAGCTGTTCTATCCTTCCCATCGGAGTAGAACCTCATCTTTAGTGATCACTATCTCGGCCTTGGGCCCATAAATCTCAAACCTACAGTGGTAGGTAGTTGTGGGGTATGACACCTTGGAATCATACCCAACTTGGTGCTAAATACTACTCCCATACTCAGCTCAAAACTATTAGAAAATGCACCTCAAAATAACTCTAGGGTCTATAATGAAGACCAAGACATATTTCTATTTACTTTAAATCATACTCAATGTGGATTTCAACTCTATTATGACTGAACGGCCAAATCTTTCTTAATAATATCAAAGTACTCAATTCATGGGTGCTTATAGCACAAATGTTCATAAAATTACAGATCTCAAGTAGGGCTTAATGACTCATAATCAAATTTCAAGTTAAGACTTATCAAAGTGCATACTAGATGTCATAAAGGTTCATAAATCATATAGAAAATCTGAAATTTTCAACATTTTGCCTTAAAATCTCAACATACCCATGTACTTCAATTTCTAGAACATTGGAACTATTAAAATCTCAAGGAATAAAAACCTAGAGTATAAACTCATACTTTAATTTCATAAGAAAATATAGAAAATCATATATTCTCATAATTAAAACAACTTTTGGGCACAAGGACGAAAGAAGTGTCCTTGTTCAAACCCCACATACCGTAGATTGTAAAATTGGATGAACAAGCTTGCTTGAGACTCTTTTTAAAATTCTTGAGAGACGGTTATTGAACCATTTGACTTGGTAACCTTGAATGTTAACTCAATTTGTAAAATCTATGGTGATTTATTGAAGTTCTTGGAGAAGGAATTGAGTTTGCTCTTGAGGGAGAAAACCCTAGGCCTTGATGTTTTTGATGGATATGAAGTTATTTGCTTCGTTCTGAATATATCTAAGTGATATGAAGTTATTTGCTTCGTTCTGAATATATCTAAGTGTTAAAAGGGTGGCAAAAGACCAAAAGTCCTTTAAAAAAAAAGCTTAGTAATACTGAACGGGATCTGCTACGGTTCATCACTTGTCCGACGGCCCAACAGATCGTCCGTCGCACATTGGTAAAAAAAAGGCCACACTGCATCATTGCGACGGTCTTGGTGACGGTCTATCGCTAGTTTGACGATCCGTCATCCTGGCCATCCTACTTGGGCCAGAAGAGAAAGTCACTACCTTGGTTACGACGGTTTGGGCGACGGTCCGTCATAAGCCTGACAGTCGATCAACCTGCCCATCTCACCTGGGTGGTTCCGACAGCTTTTAGTAAAATGATCATAACGTCTCATCCTGGTACCGAATTTGGACGAAATTGGTATCATTGAAAAGATAATTCAATTTTCCATATAATAAAAAGTCAAATTTAGGAAAATTCCATATGGTTTAAATACCAATCACTTTGGAAGTCATTCCTAAATCTTTTAGAGATGGAAAAAGGTTTCACTTGACATGCTTTAAATGCTTAGACTGCAAAGAAACTTTATGGGGTCTTACAATATCTCTCCATTGGAAACATTCATCCTTAAATATCACTAGTTAAATTAAGATACTAAGGAAATAAGGATGCACAGCTGAATCAAATGGCTAAACTGTCTTTAAATCTTTCTAAACCTTTGAATACTCCAGGAAGTGCAAGAGCTTTCATAGGAATAAATACATAGCTGAATTTGATTAAAAAGGAACTGAATTATGGAAGAATAATACCTTCGTCTTGATCTGAACTCACAGAAAAAAGGTGAGGGTACTTGGCTTGCATATCTGCTTTCGTTTCCCAAGTAGCGCCCTCAACTGAATGATTGCGCCACAAAACTTTGACCAAGGGAACTTCTTTGCTCCTTAGTCGACGGACCTGGTAATCTAGGATCTCAATCAAAATCTCATCAAATGAAAGACTAGTCTGGATATCTGAGCTCTCTGAAGGATCTACTACAGTGGAATCACCAATGTTCTTCTTAAGCATGGAGACATGAAAGATAGGATGAACAGCTGACAACTCTGTGGGCAACTCTGTCTCATAGGCTACTTTCCCAACACAGCTTAAAACTCTATAAGGGCCAACATAACGGGGACTAAGCTTCCTATTTTTCCAAACCTTTTCACCCCTTTCATGGGTGAAATCTTCAAGTAGACCAAATCACCCACCTCAAACTCAATATCTCTTCTTCTCACATCTACATATGATTTCTGACGACTTTGGGCTGTCTTCAACCTTTCTCTAATCAACTTAACTTTTTCCATAGTCTCAAACACTGTATCAGGTCCTATTATATTTTCTTCACCCACTTCGAACCAACCTAAGGGTGATCTACATCTTCTACCATACAATGCCTCAAATGGTGCCATCCGGATGCTAGAGTGATAACTATTGTTATATGCAAACTCAATCAGTAGCAAATGCTCATCCCAACTACCTTTGAAATCAAGTGCATAGGCCCTCAACATATCTTCTAAAGTCTAAATGGTCCTCTCAGCCTAACCATCTATCTACGGATGAAAATCTAAACTCAAATGAACTTCGGTACCAAGAGCCTTCTGGAAAGCTTTCTAAAACTACGAAGTGAACTGAGTACCCCTATTTGAGAGAATGGATAAGGGAACGCCATGCAACCTGACTAACTCCCGGATATACAATCTAGCATAATCCTCAGCTGTATAAGATGTATGTACTGGTAGAAACTGCCCAAACTTAGTCAACCTATCTACAATAACCCAAATAGACTTATGATGAAGACACGAAAGAGGTAAACTAGTCACGAAATCCATATTCACCTTTTCCCACTTCCAAGTGGGTATACCAAACTCTTGCAACTTACTGCCAGGTCTTTGGTGCTCTACCTTAACCTGTTGGCACGTTGCACACTTTGCTACAAACCCTGCTATATCCTTCTTCATGCCACTTCACCAATAGATTTCCCACAAGTTGCGGTATATCTTGGTAGCACCGGGATGAATGGAATACCGCACACCATGCGCCTCTGCCATAATTTTCTGCCTTAAGTCATCAACATACAGAACACACCATCTATTCTGATATCTCAACACACTATATCCCCCTTGGGAGAAAACCTCTACCTTTTAATCCTTAACTGACTCGTTTAGTCTGACCATAAGTCTTGCTTCTCCTTTACTTTCAAAACTAAAGAGGATTTTGAACTACTCTGTACCAAAATTTTTCCTTCAGCGGAATCAAGCAATCTAACACCCCATCTAGCTAGACGATGCATGTCATGAGCTAACTCTTTCTTATCTTCCTCTACACGAGCCACACTACCCATAGACATCCTACTGATGGCATTTTCTAATATATTAGCCTTGCCCGAATGATATAGCATATTCATATCATAATTTTTTAGCAACTCTAACCATCTCCTCTATCGAAGATTAACTCCCTCTGGGTAAACATATACTGCAGACTTTTGTAGTTAGTGAACACATCAACATGAACACCATACAAATAGTGTTTCCATATTTAAAAAAGCAAAGACTACAACAGCTAATTCAAGATCATGGGTTAGGTTATTTTTTTCATGCGGCTTCAACTGTCTAGAGGCATAGGCTATAACCTTACCTCTCTACATCAACATACAACCTAAACTAACTCTGGAGGCATCATAATACACCACAAAACCATCCGTACCATCAGGTAAAGTCATAACAGGGGATGAAGTAAGTCGAGTGTTCAACTCCTGAAAACTCTTCTCATAAGAATCTAACCAAAGAAACTTAACTTTCTTTTGGGTCAACCGGTTCATAGGGGACACAATAGAAGAGAAACCTTTAACAAAATGGTGGTAGTAGCCAGCTAGACCCAAGAAACTTCTAATGTCAGATGGAGAAATAGGTCTGGGCCAGTTTCTTACAGCTTTTGTCTTTCGGGGATCAACCCTAATGCCTTTGGCTGAAATAACATGACCCAAAAAGGCTATTGAGCTTAGACAAAAATTACACTTGCTGAATTTGACGAACAACTGATGATCTCTAAAAGTTTGCAGGAAAATTCTAAGATAATCTGTATGGTCATTCTCAGTATGGGAGTAAACAAGGATATCATCTATGAACACTATGACAAACATATCAAGATACTGCTTGAACACTCAATTCATGAGGTCCATGAAAGCCGCTGGAGCATTGGTTAGCCCAAAAGACATGACTAGAAACTCAAAGTGACCATAACAGGTTCAGAAGGCTGTCTTTGGGATATCACACTCCCTAACTTTAAGTTGATGATAGCCTGATCTAAGGTCAATCTTGGAGAAATAACTTGCACCTTGAAACTGATCAAACAAGTCATTATTTCTCAGAAGAAGGTACTTATTCTTGACTGTGAACTTATTAAGCTGATGATAGTTAATGCACATATGCAAAGAACCATTTTTCTTTCACACGAACAGGACAGGTGCACCCCAAGAAGAAACACTGGGCCTTATGAAACCTTTATCTAAATGATCTTTAAGTTGTTATTTCGACTCTTTAAGCTCTACAGGTGCCATACAGTAGGAAGGAATAAAAATAAGATGTGTATCAGGAAGAAGGTCAATCCCGAATTCTATCTCTCTATCGGGAGGTACCCCTGGGAAATTTTTCAAAAAAATATCAGGAAACTCATTAACAATATTGGCTGACTGAATAGTTGGAGCCTCAGACTTAGTGTCTTCAACTCTAACTAGGTAATAGATGCAACCTTTGGATATTAGCTTTCTGGCTTTGAGATAGGAGATAAAATGACTCTTGGGAGATACTGAACTTCCAGACCACTCAAAAACTGGGTCATCAGGAAACTGAAACTTGACCTCATGGGTATGACAGTCTATAGATGGATAACAAGAATAAAGCCAATCCATACCCAGAATAAGGTCAAAACCCTCCATGTCCAACTCTATCAACTCTGTTTGAACACTTGCTTAGCAACAACTGACTCACCTACTGAAGTAGAAACTAGGAAAGGCTCAAAAATCTTTTTGGGACTCATTTCAAAATTCACAGCTACAAGTGGGGTCACATAGGAGAAACTTGACTTAGGGTCCAACAACACATAAATATCAAAGTGAAATACATAGAGCATACCAGTAACAACATCGGGAGAATATTTTTACTTCTAATGAGATGGTAAGACATAGAATCTATTCTAGCACTGACCGCCAGTAGTACTAGATGAAGCACCATGAGGAGGGGCTGGACGGGCTAAAGGAGCTGGGGCACTAGTAACCTGTGTCTGAGCTCGGATATCTCTGTTTCCCTGCCTAGCATATGAACACTCTCTAAGTCTGTGGCCTATCTTACCATAACCAAAACAACCTCGCTGCTCTACCAAATACTCACCTAGACCGGTCCTTCCATATTTAGTGTAAAAAGGATAATTAGGCCTATTACTTACACTATTCTGCAACCTAGACATAGAAGACCGGTTTTCTTACTCCTGCCTATTTTTAGGTGTGGGAGCACTAGCTGATGAAGGTACTGGTATAGATGAACGACTCTAAAATTGTGGACGATTCCCTCTATGGGACCTAGTCTAACCATACTCATGCTTCTTGGATCTAGCACTTTTGTTTCCCCTCACTCTATCTTTTTCCCTTATCTTGTCTACCTTTATCTATTATGCATGCATCATCAGTATGGAAAGATCCATATCCCTATTAAGCATAGTAGTCCTACACTATTTCAGCACCAAACTATTCATACCTGTCACAAACTTGCTCATACTAGTTTGGGTGTTAGCAATCAAATTAGGAGCATACTTGGAAAACTGGTTGAACTTCAAGCAATACTCCTTAATAGTCATAGATCCCTATCTCAAGTTCATAAAATCCTCTATCTTTGCTTCCCTCATCTCTAACGGGAAGAACTTGTCCAAGAACGTATCCTGGAACTCCTTCCAAGTAATAGAGGCAGTATCTTCCCCTCTGTTCTTCCTCTATGCAATAACCCAGCCATAAGCAATGTCTTTTAGATAATAAGATGCCAGCTATCCACTCTATTCCTCAGAAATATACTTGACTTGGGTAATCTTTCTCACCTCCTCAAGATATAACTGTGGGTCCTTACTAACCTTAGACTTATAGAACTCTGGCGGATTTATCCGCATGAAATTATAGATCCTAGCAGCAGCTATGTCACCTTCGTACTGATGCAGAACTGTGGCTTGGTTATTGGCCTGGATATTTGCGGTGATTGCTTGGGATAACGCTTGAAAGGCTGCCTAAAACTTAGCATAAGACACAGTCTCATTCAAGGGATCAATAAGAGAGCATGGATTAATATCTAAGAGAGACAACTGTAAGCACGATAGATTCTGAATAAAAGAGGTGACCTTTTCCTAATATGTCATGTAGGCTCTTGCTCATAGATGTGGCGCGCTACACACCAATGATCAATACTCTATGTAATGCAGCTTGTCAGACTCCTTAGGACTCCTTAAATCTTAGGCTCTGATACTAAGTTTGTAATGACTCAAACTTGTGGAATATAGACTGAGGTCCTCGAACCATGAGGACTCACAAACTGTGGAATGTAGACAAGGTAGTCAAAAATCACGATCACTGCTGAGACTGAGCACCTAAACCTATATTATGAGACAATGTAGCACATAGATGTATATGTGGATCATTACTTTAGGAATGTACTGAGTATATGGGGTGTATGCATTTACATAAAACAATATCAATACCCTTTAATAAAATCATACATGTAAATAGGAATGACTCATATGGCTTGAATAAGTCTAAAATATAAAACTCACAAATCATAAATTGTGAAATATGTAACACAAATCTCATGAGTCATTATACTTAGCTTTAAAATCTATACTCTCTATTTATTCTCGGTACTTGAAGTCTAAAAGAAGCTTTAAACAATACTTTCAAACTTATGCTTTTATCTTGTGGAGAGTAAAACTTCTTTAAAACTTAAGTACTTAGAACTTTTAGGAAACTTTAAACACTTGGGAACTCTGGAATTCTTTTAGACTCGGGACACTTGAAACTTGGGAGTTTCTTCTAACTGATATAAAACATGTGAGCTACATGGAGTCCAACATCTTGCCCATGTTGGGGAGAGCTGTTCTATCCTTGCCATCAGAGTAGAACCTCATCTTTAGTGGTCAGTATCTTGGCCTTGGGCCCATAAATCTCGAACCTACGATGGCACATAGTTCTGGGGTATGAGACCTTGGAATCATACACAACTTGGTGCTAAATACTACTCCCATACTCAGCTCACAACTCTTAGAAAATCCACCTCAAAATAACTCAAGGGTCTATAGTGAAGTCCAAGACATTTTTTTTTTTGCTCTAAATCATACTTAATATGGATTTCTACTCTATTATGACCGATAGGCCAAATCTTTCTCAATAATATCAAAGTACTCAATTCATGGGTGCTTATATCACAAAAGTTCATAAAATTGCAAATCTCAAGTATGGGTTAATGACCCATAATCAAATTTAAAGTTAAGACTCATCAAAGTGTATACTAGATGTCATAAAGATTCATATATCATATAGAAAAATTGTAATTTTCAACATTTTGCATTAAAATATCAACATACCCATGTACTTCAATTTCTAGAACATTGGAACTATTAAAATCTCAAGGAATAAAAACCTAGAGTATAAACTCATACTTTAATTTCATAAGAAAATATAGAAAATCATATATTCTCGTAATTAAAACAACTTTTGGGCACAAGGACGAAAGAAGTATCCTTGTTCAAACTCCACATACCTTAGATTGTAAAATTGGATGAACAAGATTGCTTGAGACTCTTTTTGGAACTCTTGAGAGAGTGCTATTGAACCCTTTGACTTGAGAACCTTGAATATTAACTTGATTTGTCAAAATCTATGGTAAGTTCTTGATGTTCTTATAGAAGGAATTGAGTTTGCTCTTGAGGGAGAAAACCCTAGGCCTTAGTGTTTTTGATGGATATGAGATTATTTTCTTCGTTTTAAAGATATCTAAGTATTAAAAGGATAGAAAAAGACCAAAAGTCCTTTAAAAATGGCTTAATAATACTGAATAGGATCTGCGATGGTTGGAGTGACAGTCCGTCGGCCCGTCGGATCATCCATCGCACGTTGGTTAGAAAAAGGCCACATTGCCTCGTTGTGATGGTCTTAGAGACTATCCGTCGCTAGCTTGATGGTCCGTCGTCCTAGACATAGCACTTGGGACAAAAAAGGGAGTCACTGCCTTGGTTACGATGGTTTGGGCAATGGTCCATTGCAAGCTAGATGGTCCGTCAACCTGCCCGTCCAACCTAGGCGGTTCCGACAGTATTTAGTAAAACGGCCATAACTTCTCACCCCAATACTGGATTTGGAAGAAATTGGTATCATTGGAAAGCTAATTCAATTTTCCACATAATAAAAAGTCAAATTTAGAAAAATTCCATATGGTTTTAAAACCAATCACTTTGGAAGTCATTCCTAAATCTTTTAGAGATAGAAAAAGGCTTCATTTGACATACTCTAAAGGTATGGACTATGAGGGAACTTTACGGAGTCTTATAGATGTCATATGCTATTACCCTATTTCCATCTTATATGATTCTTATTCTAGGTGTCTAGAAAGTTTATTGCCAACACACCAAATCACAAGTCAAAAATCTTTAAAGAATGCATATATGAATGAGAGGAAAATAAGATTATTAATAATTTCCAACTCAAAACCAAACATTATACCAAGCCAAACCATTTTTGTTGAGGCTAAATACGCTCTAAAAAAAGATAAATTGTTTTGAAATTTTGTCAGATTCAAACCCATAACATTAAATGAAAGAAAAGACCAGTGATATTCTACTGAAGATTTTGAAGTAAAGTAAAAATGAAGAATTTTTAATTTACAACACCCAAAACAAACATAAAGGCTCTAAACCTCTAAGATCTTACTGGTTTGATCAATATTAAACAAATATAATTCCAAGTAATACAGGTGTATAGCGTTCGCAATCAAAATATTAACAGCAAGACCATATAACAATTAATTGCAACATCAAAATAAGAATAATCAGGAGCACCCAAAATACAATTTAATATGACAGCGAGGTCAATTCTATCAAATTTCTCAATTCTTTGATAATACTACAAGGTATTTTCACAAAAATTATATTTCCCCTTTTTCTAAACCTTTTCCAGTATTCTAAAGTAGGAAGATTTTGCGAGAGGTTTCAATGATATCATTAAAGTATGACAACATGGACAACAATTAGCTATTACAAAATCCTATGGCCTTTATGGCTTCTACAACGAACAATTCCAGCAACTACGATTACAATTACGATTACAAATAACACAATTATACGGCTAAAATACTAAAAGAAGAATCGACTAGAAGAAGAGGAAAGTATTCAAAACTAAAAGAGACGAAGTGTTACCTATTTTAGAGAAGCAAAATGAGACTTGAGACTTCAACGGAGTTTTTAATCCACCACTGGAAGATAAAAACCTTAAATAAAACTAAGAAAAATTTTAATTAAAATTTTCCTTACCCGAAATTTTCAAGAATTTCAAGATTTGTTGCTCGAATGCTTTTTTCCCTTTCAAGACTTGGTTATTTTTCTCCAAAGAGAGATTTTTTAAATGAGATTGTGGAATTTAAATCTCAATCAACAAATAATATAGGAGCATGAAAATCATAGGCAGTTTTGGAATTTCTAAGGGAAATTTTGAATTAATGGTTTTTATGAGGGATGAGCTGTAAATGTACGAAATCGTATAATTTTGAAATTTGAAAAGGGTTTTTTCCTAAGATGGTGCATCATAGGTGGAAGCAGATCCAGGTCGAATAGGTCGGTTTAGAGTTATTGGGTCAGCAGCTGGAGCAGGGTTATTAGGTTGGTTGAATTATTGCCAATTTTTGGTTAACTATTGTTGTCGCGTTTGTTTTGTTGTTATCGGCTGAGATTGTTGATTATTGAAGGTTGTTTATGTTATTTATAAGAAAGAGGAGAAGAGAAGGATTGGGCCAGGTCGGAGAGGAGCTAAAGTAGTCCGGTAGTGGGGTTGTTGTTGGGCTTGATAGTGGGGTGTTTTTGGCTGATTGCTGTTGGAGCAATGGGGGTTGCTAAAATTAAAAGGAGAAAAAAATGGGCTGGTGGGTTTAGTGTGGTGGGCCGCTACTGATTTTGGGTAGTTGGCCCAATTTTTTGAAGGGAAAAAAGGTTGATTTGAGTTACTTTTTGGTAAAGGGTAGATTATATATAATTGGGGCTATTTAAAAAAATAATCCCAATTAGTTTGAGAGTTAGTCAATTTTATATAATTTTTAACCAAATTAAAAATTAATTGGCCAACTACATTGCAATTGTGTTCAATTTAATTTTAATTATGATAGAATTAAATAAATTAACTAAATTCAATTGAAATTCATTACGAATTAATACCTCGTTAAATCCCGAGCTTCTTGATTTAAAAAATCAAGCACATATTTATCCAAATAAATTATTTTTGAGAGTAAATTAAATTTAAATTAAGATTTTACTCATTTAAATTTATTTCAAGACAAACCTTGATTTAAATCCATTTTTTATAAAAAAAATAGATATTTAAGTAAAAAAATTATATAATTTCATATAATTGAATACGATAATATATAATCACTACTTAAAAAGACAGACTTACCCAGATAAATACTTTTGAAAAGTTTCTATTTTCTTAATTCGATAAAATAAATGTTGTAATTTTATTGAAAATCGAAGAAACTCGAGATTAAAATTAGTTGTGGAGGACAAAAATTATGTGTCAACAAATGTACCCTCCTTTTGGGTAGGGTGGATGCATGTAACCCTGCATAAAGAGAGTTTTTCATTCCTAATTTTTGTCCATCCACTAATTTATTTCTCAAAGAGATAGAATTTTACATAATTTTTATGGAGTTATGGTGGGACCTCGGTATCAGGTTTCCTATATATCTCAGGTTCTATGAGATAGGCCACTTGTAGTTCATAAAGCTTGATTTAAAGCATGATTTTCAAAAAATTCACAAGTTATCTCGGTTTTGCTGTTTTAATATCCCAAAGGTGAAGTTGAAACCAAAATATCCCAAAATACCCATATGCCTTCTAATAGAGGCGTGATTTGATTAGTGATGGCGATGATCCTTTAGCTCACGTCCAAAGAGTTTGACATCCATCTCTAGACTATGTCCCATTTTGCGGTGAAGAAAGAGTTCTACGTTGTGCTGTATCTTTTTTGGAGTTGTCCGTACCTGTGGTTTTTATTTGAGATTTTCATCCTCTCATATGCTCTCAATAATTTCTCAAACAAAAATTATTAGTGCTAAACATAAATCACGAAAGATATACATAGTCTTTTACCGTATCTCCATGTGAGTTATCATCTAAAAAGCAAAGCCATCCTCTCGTGTACCTATTTGGAAGGAAATAATATACAATAATAGACACAACAACCCTCTTGGTTGTTGTATCATTAGATTATTTGTCAATTGAATATGTCTTCAAAGTAGGGTACTTTTTTTGTACATCGACGACGCTTTATGCAGAACAGTCCCCGCTACCATGTAATATTATGCTGAGGTGAACCATTTTGGTTGCCTATGATAACCTTTCTAGTTATTGACAATAATACTTTGCATGTGACCTCGGCTAAGTCCTGAACATCTTTTGTATAGATACTACTTATAGATTTCCCTTGAATTATCAATCTTTGGATAATCTCGCACATTATTTGATGTTGATATGAGGCAACTTACAGATATCATTTGACTTGCTAGCTTCTAGGTGATAATATCATTTGACTTGCTAGCTTCTAGGTGATCCTTCACATTATCCGACCTTGGATAAGAGATGGCTTATAGATATCCCTCCAGTTGCTAGCTCTCAGGTATTTCTTCACATCATCCGACCTTGGATACAAAATGAATTATAAATATCTCTCAAATTGCTAGTCTTTGGATAATCCTGCACATAATAGATCTTGGATATGGCACGACTTATAGGGAACCCTTGGACTTATCAATTTGATAATCTCGCATATTCTTTGGTAAGGATTAAGTTGCGACTTATGGATAACCTTCGGACTATCAATTTTGGGTAACCTTGCACACTATTCGATTAGGATGTTGTTGCAGCTTACGAAAGACCTATAGGCTATCAACTCATAGGTAATCTTGTACACTATCCTATTTCAATAATATGACTTATAGATGACCCTCAAATTGTTAATTTCTAGGAAATCTCATACATTATCCGTCTTCAAATAGCGACTTAAAGGAGTTCCTTCAAATCGAGTTCTCTTGAGGTATTCAGATGCTGATTCATAAAATAATGAGATATCCTCAACACCATTATTTACTAGCTTACATGTCAACAGATATTGAATGCTGATGATATCGTCGACGCCAGCGTATGCTATCTCGCATGTTAACAGATATTAAATGCTAATGATATCCAGTGTATGCTATCTCGCGTATCAATAGATATTGAATACTGATGATATCCTTGATGCTAATGTATTCTATCTCGTATGTCAACAAATATTAAATACTGATGATATCCTCGACACCAGTGTATGCTATCTCGCATATCAACAGATATTAAATATTGATGATATCCTCGATGCCAGCGTATGCCATTTTGCGTGCAAACAGATATCAAATATTGATGATATCCTTGATGCCAGCGTATTCTATCTCACGTTTCAATATATATTAAATACTAATAATATCCTTGAGCCAGCTTATGTTATCTCGCATGCCAATAATTATTAAATATTAATGATATTCTCGATGCCAACGTATGCTATCTCGCGTGTCAATAGTTATTAAATGTTGATGATATCCTTGATGCCATTGTATGATATCTCACATGTCAACAAATATTAAATACAATGGTCCTCTCCGCAATGAAATGAGATAAAATGGCTCACTTGGAAATAGAATAAATGAAATAGCCTTCTTGGAAATAGTATAAAATAGCCCTCTCGACAGTGAGATGATATGAAATGGCCCTCTTGGCAATGAATTGAAATGGACCTCTTGATAATGTCATGAAATGGCCTTCTAGGTAGTGAGATGATATGAAATGGCCTTCTTGGCAATGGCATGAAATGACCCTCTTGGCAATGAGATGATATGAAATGGCCCTCTTGGCAATGAGATGATATGAAATGGTTCTTCCGGTGATTTGAAAATAGTTTCACCTAAGTCTGTTTGTTTATGCTTTGTTTTCTACATGTACCTATACTCAAGGTAGACAATTAGTAGGCATAATGTCTCTCTCACTGGAAACCACAGTCAAGCTTTATGATAGTTTAATGACAAATACTGAGCCTCATAATTTGAATGACTTATTCTACTATTAATCTTGTCTTTTTAAAGAAATAATTAAATAGCAGATCCACCGAATTCAAGTGAATAGGACAAAACCATGTTTGGAGATTACTCAAATACCGTTTACTTCACTTCAAGGCAAATTTTGAGGATGACTTTCAGCTCTTCCTCTTATTGAGTGATCCTTTGATTGTCGTATTTATTGTGCCAACTTCCTTGAATGCACCTGTGCTCAAAGTAAATATTTAATATACATAAAGTCTCTTATGCTAGCGATTGCTTTTATATAAAGAATTCTAAATATAATATTCATAAAGTAGATAAGGCGCCTTTGTTAGTCCTTCATGATCTCAAGAAATGAGATTGATAATTTAAAAGGTCCTCAATAAATGGGTATTAAATCGGTATTTAGGGCTATCCAGAAATACCGTTCTTGAGAATTATATGCTTTGGTGTGGCTCACAACCCTCTTGGGGATTTTTTGAAAAAGATTTTCATTTTTTGTGTATTGATCCCAGCATCAACATAAAAATAATTAGTTTTTGAGTGAAACTACTCCGTGTTGACCTTCTTCATCCTTGGTTTACTCTTCATCATCTTTTGGGTACTTCATCATCTTGGGACTTCCACCCTGACTCCCCATTCCAATAGATGCCTGGGCAATTACTAAGTAAAAGTTTGCATAGATATTTGAAAGTAGTTTAATTTTAGAAAATAGTTTCAAATTTTTTTTGTAAAAGCTTTAGAAAATCTGTGCCAGTCATGTCATGTACAAGCCCGATGAATGTCTTCCTCTTAGTTCTGACTATGTTTGACGTTTGATGGATGATTGCTAGGGATTTAGCATCGTTGAGGCTCTCTATCAGAAGTTCTATCATAGCTGGAGATTTAGTCTATCTAGACTTTATTGCAGCTGGTGATTTCCAAAGCTTGACTTTGACCTCTTGTGCTGGGGGATTTTAAATATATTCCAATATATCAGTGGAAATTTTGAGGACCTCCTCAAAGCTTCTTCTCCAGTTTAATGTTGTTTGAGATAATCTCACCTAGAGAGCATCCAACGTCTTTGTTAGTCTTCGTTCTCTTTGTTTTTTGAAGATGATCTTCCTCTTGTGAAATCTGAGATTCCTTCTAAAAAATTTTGCCCCAGTTTCCATTTCCTGGGGTTATATGACCGAGCTATTGGGGTACCGACATATCCCGGTGAAATGGGAATCAGGTCAAATATAGTTCATGACTACACTAGGGATATATATAAAATTCTAATGGGTTGACCGAAGCCGGCATAGGCCGCCTACGTATCTCATTCTTGAGAATTTAGGTCATCACATAGTTCATACATAAAAATAAAGGATAAATTATCCTAAGGGGTTGATCGAAGCTGACTTAGGCCGCCTACGTATCCCTTTCTTGGAAATTTAAGTCAAACATAGTTCATACATAAAAAGAAAGGGATTATAGGCAATTACACATCATAAAACAAATACTATCATAAAGGTGATAACAAATAAACCAAGGAAAAAAAAACTAAAACATCATTCAAACATAGTATCTCTTTACCGCATCAAAATTGTGCGTGCTTCTGCTAAGTGATCGCGAACACTTGTCTCTTTGATTTCATCATGATCGTCCAATTTGACTAATCCAGTTTCGTCCAAGTTGGGCTTCTCTTAGTTTTTTTTTTCAAATTCTTCTATATCTTCCACTAACTGCTCCTCATCACCTTTTTTCTATTCATCATCATTCCCCTCGCTTTATTTGTCTAACCCTTAACATGACATGACATTGGCAAGATTTAAATTATTGCTACTAAAATAAACCAAGTTAGACGAGAACAATATAATAAAAGATAATAATATAATAATATTTCGAAATAACTTCTTAAATAAAGAGAGGCCTTTTGGGGAAATAAATACAAACTACGGCTCATGACCCACACAAATATGGGCCCATGCATTTTTTGAAAACTGTAAAACATGAAAAGAAAATTTGAGACATATAAGAGTGGATCACGGGGCCTCCTCTGTATCATCACCAATTTTTAAAACTACTAGTAATTTCCCTTTTATCTACCATGACAGGCGATGAGTTATGAGCAGAGTAGATGTCTAATTTTGTAAAACCTCTCCTAGTACAACCTTTCTCACCCCCATCAGACTTTGGGAAATTCTCTAGTATATCATTGATTCCCTCGAACATATTTCTTATCCCATCCCCAATACCATCATGTTTTAATACCTTATGCAGAAGAAATAACTGGTACAAGAGTGGCAATGATTTAGACAAACTTATCTTTGACTTATCTTCAGTCTCATTATCCTTTCTTGGCTGGTATCCTAACCCATGTTTAGATGTTTTTTTTGGGATCATAATAGGCTCAATAATTTCTTCCAAATTCTTACCTGAGATACCTAAGGCAGTCACGACTTTCTCTATCTTCTCCACTCTTACTGTTTTTTTGGGATTTTTCGAATCCATCTTAGTAACAGTCTTGTTAAATACCCATTCATCTTCTATTTCGATTATGCTAACTGTGGCTCCCCCATGATTAGGCAATATATTATTGGTGACATTTGGTGTCGACGCTTGAAGAGTGACGATCTTCTAATCAATCAAGTCTTGGATCTTGTGTTTCAGGTTGATGCAATCTTTAGTATTCTGACTGACCGCTCCTGAATGGTAAGCACAGACTTGATAGGCCTGAAAGAATTGGGAATTGGGATTGGTAGGTTTTGATGGAATAGGCTGTAAATAACCAACTTTTATCAATCTTTTGAAAACCTGGGTACGACTTTCAACTAATAAAGTGAGTTTTTAAGGAGGTTTCTTTTTTAGGGTTAGACGTAGGGGGTTATAATAGTTTTGATTAGCGGAAGGAGGTACTTGATGATAGTTTGGTCGTGTTTGGACGTTTGTTTAAATTTTTAGAAGGATAGCTTGAACATGAGACTGACAATTTGGATTCGGGACTTGATATTGGTGTAAAATATTTGGACATGGATCTTGGTATTGGGGTTGGATATTTACAAGTGGGGCTTGGTACTGGGATTGGGCATAGAATACAGGCCAAAAACTTGGTGATGGAAGTGAGGAAAGAATATTCCTCGGCTTGAATTTTGTCTTCAATTTATCAATAGAATTAGTAGAGATCGCAGTCACATCCTTTCTTTTCTTCTTTAAGAACGCAGACGATTCAGATGATGTTGGGGTTTTGGCAATTTTTCCCATTTGGATTCCTTCCTCTAACGATTCCCCAATCCTTAACAAATATGTGAAATTTGATCGAAACGCGGATATTATCCTGGTTTAAAATTCTCCCTCCTTAGTGCAAGAGAAAACCAATACCATTTTATTCTCAGACATAGGAGGTTGTACTTTAGCAACTTCTTTTCTCTAATAGAAGGCATAGTCTCAGAAACACTCATCATTCTTCTTCTTTATCCGGTCTAGTAAGTATCAATTAGGGACTATCTCGATGCAATGGAAATCTATTGAGAAAAATTTTGGCCAACTCCCTCCAGCTAGACCATCTTTTTAGTTCTTGAGACGTAAACCAATATAAGGCTTCACCGCTTAAACTTTATCTGAATAAATGCATTAATAATGATTTATCTCTTCCTACGCCAACCATTTGATCATAATACCTTCTTAGCTAGGCCATTGAATTTCCGATAACATTCAACATTTCAAATTTAGGGACCTTGTACCCTTCTGGTAGATCTACTCTAAGTGTACACATAGATCATCATATCTCAAAGCATCATTATTGCCTGCTCCGTGAGATTTCTTGATCCTCATAATCTCTTCATGCATAGCCAAAAACTTTTTTTCATGCTCAGTCCTCCACTCTTTTTCCTTCTCCTCGTAATTATCTACCTTAGGATTGAGACAGTGATTGTAAATGTCAGGGGTTATGATGACATGAGAAGGATTTATGAGGGTAACTTGATTTTGAGGATGAGAAAAGATTGGGTAGAGGGGATGGAGGACGTTTTAAAAATTGATAATGCTTTGTAGAATTTGATAATAGTTTGGTGGAATCTGAGAGAGATTTTGTAGATTTATAGATGGATATTATAGATTTGGAGATGGATTTTGTAGATTTGGGAGTGGGTTTCAAAATGGACTTTAGGGATGCGGGGATGAATTTTGTGGATTTAGAGAAGGATTTTGTGGGGTTAGAGATGGATTTTGTGGATGGTAAGCATCATGTTATTTTCTCAATTGGTATTTTGGACAAGTTGAGGAGCGGAGGTGGACAATATATTATTTTGATGGTCCCAAAAAATAGGCGTACTTAGGGAAGGGATCTGGAGTAAAGTCTTGTATCCTCCTAGAGCGGGAGCGTTGACTGTGATGGCCAGATTAGCCAAATCTCGAGTATAGTTCATCTCCTCCTGAAGCATTTCGAATTTTCTTGTGAGTTCTACAATCATCTCGCTTTGTTCCGCTATTACTTTCTCCCTGATGGCCAACACATTTTCTTTATAACTTCCAGTTATTTTTGAATGATGGCCAGAGGATAGGATTTTATGAATTTTTGATCGGGTGAAGTAAGGATGTTCTGCTAGTTTATTTCAACACAGAGTAGTTTTCTGTTATCTATAAAGTAGAATAACTCAAAGGCAGACGTGTTAGATCCTATATATGATAAACAATACAAAATACTTGACAAGAAGTAACCACATAGAGTTGTTTTCCTCATAGGCAAACTGATCCACGAGAATATAGTGGATAAATTTGTCTTTGATTCAAATAAATGCACATAAACACATAAGGCAGTTATATCACATAATAAATGCATATCCTAGTTGGGTAACCCTTGAGCCAAGGGTTGGCCTAACATATTTGAAAGAAGTATATGATTTTTAAAACCAATCCATTATCCCTCAAAAACCTTCATAGGCATACATAAATGGCATAACTGCATACAAAATTTGCATAAAAGGGATACAATCTTTAGGGAAAGGGAAAATAACATGAGAAAAAGAACAATGTCCTGCACAAGGGATGGGAAATACTAGTTTTCGACTGCTCTTCTATTGTCCTTCACGTTCTTAGCTTTGTACACTTCTTGTCATTGGCGACATCCATTTATGATCAAGCAATTTCCGTATAATTGTGCTCTAGATGCAACCGTCCAAATCGATCAATTTTTTGTTTGGCTTGATTCAATTCCGACCTTAATTGGTGTATGATTGAGGCATCCTTACAGAAGTAAGCGAAACAATCCTTCTTACGACCCTAAAAAAATAATAGATTGGATTAAACAAATAATTATTTCTTCAACACATACATATGATTCCTTTGTATTTGACTCGGGATCAATAGACGTAGGACAGGTTTTCTAATGGGCCCAATACCCCCTTTGGGTAATGGGTCATCCTAGGCTTATGCCTAAAAGGGTTTTGGTTTAACTTTATCTTGGGTGTCTAGAGTGGGTTTGAACCAGGTTTCTAAAGCGGACGACTTGGGTTTAGAAATACGAACGGCCATCAGACGCCTCATGTGCTAATAAATCATCATATTTCTAACACTTTATTTGGAGTTGAATAATAGGGGTTGGTACATCCATGAAACCCCAAAATAGTTTAATAATCATCATGCGGGATTATGCCATGAAATTCAATAATTAAATTTCACAGAATTGAAACATTTAAGCTCGTAAACAGTTTAAACAGTTAGTCAAAAGATAAATTCAAATATTTGGTTAGAACCTAGTTCAAATTTCCCAACAGAGTTGCCATTTCTGTTTTGTGGAAAAATGACTTTTAGAGTCGCCACTTAATTTATTTAGGAAAATTAAGAAAACCTTTATAAATTACTCAAATGATTCAAAATAAAAAAAATCTTCTACGTTATGAAATTCTAGGTAAGCGATTCTCATTAACATTTTAGGAAGGTTTTTAAGACACCTAAAATGTCGGCTAACTTGCGTTATCCGGATTGTTTGAAAATGATTCTTTTGACTAACTTCTAAAATAAAATTTTCTTTTTTGAGAAAAGGAAAGTGAAAACAAACTTGTTTAAAAATCAATTTAACGACACAATAGGGAATTTAACTATGTCTAAGCAAATAAAAATAACAAATAAACATGTAAAGGGGAAAAGGGAGAAATAGATGACTTAAGCTTGTAATCCCAAATCCACTATCCCTTTCCTAATCTAGTTGGGCTTTTGGCCTATAACCTGTCCTAAACTATATTTTCAAGCCCTTTAGCCCAAAATCTGTTTCACCTATAATAAAATACAACTTTTGCTTCGAGGCCTAAATAAATGAATAGATAAATAACTCAATAAATAAAGGAAATATAAAAACAAGACTAATAAAATTGAGACTTTCTAGTCTCTTAGCAACTTAGTCTATTGGTTTAAACCCATTTCTTCTTCTTTTTCTTCCATCTTCTCGAATTTGTACACCGTAACTGACTTTAGATTTTTCTTCAGACTTGACTCAAAGAAATGGGCCTCATTGGCCCATTATGAAGTGCAAGGGGAAAGAGTCCATTTGGACTCCCAGGTGGGTTCATGCAATGAAAAAGATGAAGGAATTAATAAATGTTCTAAGAGAAAGAAATAAAACAATTAAAGTAACCTAAGAAAACATGAAACAAGCTCACGTGTAAGAATCCATCAAAAGTAGTATAATACAGCCATATGGATAATCTAAGAAACATGGAATGGGCTCATGCATAAGAATAAAACAGAAGTAGCCTAATGTAGCCATATTATTGAAAAGGATAATCAACGAGATTTACAATAACAATTTTCTCTATGATTAATTGAGCACTATATTCTAAGGCGTATAGACAACTTTTAACAAAATAGTGCAAAGGTCAAAATCATCGAAATACTCTCAATACTCCAATTAATCTTAAAATAAATATTTGTTTCGTTAAAGGTGCAAAAGAAACAGAAAGTGCTCAAATTTCATGTCAGTGAGAAAAATGCGAAGAAAGTAAGAGAAACTAAAATTAAATTCACTACTAAGACTAATAACACATGAGGGAGACTAAAGGCGAAACTGACTTTAGGGATATGAGCCAAGAACACATTTACCATAAGAGAACAAAAATTAAACTTTAAACCTAATTGGCCAAAGATATCATATCCTATTACCTAATTTCTATCTTACATGATTTTTTATTCTAGGTGTCTAGATATCTTATAGCCAACACACCAAATCACAAGTCAAAATCTTTAAAGGATGCACATGTGAATGAGAGGCAATTAAGATTATTAATAATTTCCAACTCAAAACCAAACATTATACCAAGCCAAACCATTGCTGAGGCTAAATGAACTCTACAAAAAAAAAGACAAATCCTTTTGAAATTTTGTCAAATTTGAACCCATAATATTAAAGGAAATAAAAGACCAGTGATATTCTACTGAAGATTTTGAAGTAAAGTAAAAATGAAGACTTTTTAATTTATAACATCCAAAACAAACATAATGGCTCTAAACCTCTAGGAGCTTACTGGATTGATCAAGATTAAGCAAATATAATGCCAAGTAATAGAGGTGGATAGAGTTTACAATCAAAATACTAACAGCAAGGCCATATAACAAATAATTGCAACATCAAAATAAGAATGATCAGCACTCACACCCGAAATACAATTTGATATAACAACGAGGTTAATTCTTTTCAAATTTCTCGATTCTTTGAATAATACTACAAGGAATTTTCACAAAAATTATATTTCCCCTTTCGCTAAACCTTTTTCCTGTATTCTGAACTAGGAAGATTTTTGCGAAAGGTTTCACTGATATCATTAAAGTATGACAACATTGACAATAATCAACTATTACAAAATCCAATGGCCTTCATGGCTTCTATAGGGAACAATCCCAACAACTACAATTAAGATTATGAATAACACAATTATATAGCTAAAACACTAAAAAAAATAGACTAGAAGAAAAGGAAAGTATTGAAAACTAAAAAAAATAAAGTGTTACCTATTTTGGATCAGCAAAACGAGACTCAAGACTTCGACAGAGTTTGTTTGCCTCTACCAGAAGCTAAAAATCATAAATAAAACTAAGAAAATTTCAATTAAAATTTTCCTTACTCAAAATTTTCTAGAATTTCAGGATTTGTTGCTCGGAGGCTCTTTTTTCCTTCCAAGACTTGGTTCTTTATCTCCAAAGAAAGCTTTTTATAGAGGAGATTGTGGAATTTCAATCTCAATCAATAAACGATATGGGAGCATGAAAATCATGGGCATTTTTGGAATTTCCAAGGAAAATTTTGAATTAATGATTCTTGAAGAGGGATGAGTTGTAAATATACGAAATTGTACAATTTTGAAATTTGAAAAGGAGTTTGCTAAGCTGGTGCATTGCGGGTGAATGCAGATTTAGGTCGAATGGGTTGGTTCAGCGTTGTCGGGTCAGCGGCTGGAGTAGGGTCATTGGGTCAGTTTGAATTATTGCCGATTTTTGGTTGACTATTATTGTCGCATTCATTTTTTTGTTATCGGCTGAGATTGTTAATTGTTGAAGGTTGTTTATATTATGTTGAAAAAAGAGGAGGAGAGAGGGATTAGGTTGGGTCAAAGAGGAGCTAAAATAGGCTAGTAGTAAGGTGGTTGTTGGGCTTTGCAGTGGGGTGTGTTTGGGCTAATGGCTGTTGGAGAAATGGGGCTGCTGAAATTAAAAGGAGAAAAATATGGGATGGTGGGTTTAGTGTGGTGGGCCGCTGCTGATGTTAGGTAGCTGTCCCAATTTTTTAAAGGTAAAAATGGTTGATTTGGGTTACTTTTTGGTAAAGTGTAGATTATGTATATTTGGAGTTATTTAAAAAAATAACCTCAACTAGTTTAAGAGTTAGTCAAATTTATTTAATTTTTGACCAAATTAAAAATCATTGGTTTATTGCATTGCAATTGTGGCAAATTTAATTTCAATTGTGATCGAATTAAATAAATCGACTAAATTCTATTGCCGATGCGAATTAATATATCTTTCAATCCCGAGCTTCTTGATTTATTAAAATCAAATACATATTTATCCAAATAAATCATTTTTGAGAGTAAATTACATTTAACTCAAGATTTTAATCATTTAAATTTATTTCAAGACAAACCTTGATTAAAATCTGATATTTTATAAAAAATAGTTATTTAAGTAACAAAATTATATAATTTCGTTTAATTGAATACAATAATATATAATCGCTACTTAAAATGATAAACTTACCCAGATAAATACTTTTGAAAAGTTTCTTTATTCGATAAATAAATGTTTTAATTTTATTGAAAATCGAAGAAACCTGAGATTAAACTTAGTTTTGGAGGGCAAAAATTAGGTGTCAAGACCACTCCCTGCTACTCACACTTTGACTTCTTGGATGGAGGTGTGTCTGGTTAGCAAATCCATTCCTCTCCACCTACATTGGGAGGGGAACCACATGACCATCATCATCCAGGACCCAAAATACTTAGCCCAACTACCAATGGAGTGCCGGAACTGTGGTCTCCAGAGCTACGAGCCCAATATATGGATGACAACCCTTGTTTAAATCTTTAACTCCCTAACAACAAATAATATCACTCCATTAACCATCTCAGAGATGATGTCTCTAAAAAGTTCAAGCTTTTCCTTCTTCCATCCACCAAATCCCCTTCTGCTGAACCAAGGTCCCTCTTTGGCAAACCTCTATAGGGTAAACCTCCAATCTCCACATCCTCTATTGCTACCTCCAATCCTATATCCCCTTTTAGTGAACCCATAAACCACAAAAAGGGAGAAGACCCTGACTGCACTAAGAGAGAGCAACAGAGAAATGGAATCCCTGTTATGTTAACTAAGAATTCATAAAACCGATGTGTTCACTTTGGAAAGGCCTGTTAACATGGATTTCGAAGGCCTGATTCACGAGATGGTGATTGTACTAATGCCTCAGGATCTTTCAAAGCTAGGAATAGAGCTAGGCTTGCCAAACCCTATATTAAGAGAGTACTACAAAGCCAAGATAAACCCTCTTTCCAAGAAGATGAAATCCCCAGAACTTTTGAACTCCTCCAATCCTCTAGGGAAGGGGAAGTCAATACTTATAGAGATCCCTCAATCCCTCAAAGTAATGATGAAAAATTGTATAATATTGAATACTAGGGGGGCTAACAATGCTGAATTTAGGAGGCACTGTAAGTCCATGGTTAGCTTCCATCAACTTACCATTTTTTCTCTCCCCGAGACTTAGATTATTGATCATAAGGCTCTAACTAATGATTTGGGTTTTCACCATTTCATCCAATCCCCTGTCGCTAGGTTGTCTGGTGGTATAGTCATCTTTTGGAAGAAGGATTCTATCTCTATTTTTTAGATCTCTATCTTATCCCAGGCTATCTATACTGCTGTTAAGGTGAGCTCTCTTCCCTTTACTTGGATTTTAAGTGTTGTTTATGCCAGTATAGAGTTTACCTCTAGAAGGTTGCTTTAGGATCAACTTAAGTCCATGGTATATTCCCTCCACACTTTAGATAGTACTTATTGGTTGGTGGGGAGGGGGTGACTTTAATGATATTCTTAAAACCAATGAAAAGTTTGGATGGAATTGTATCAACCTAGCTTAGTCCTCTCTTTTTTGGGATTGCATTAACCATTGTGGGCTTATAGACCTAGGTTTTAGAGGTAGTAAGTATACCTGGTCTAACATGAGATATAGGAATATGCCTTCTTTTATTTTAGAAAGGTTCGATAGGTTCCTTGCCAATGACCTCTGGCTCCATATGTCCCTGATGCTTTGGTTTTTTACCTCCCTAGAACACACTCTGATCATTCCACTCTTTACCTTTCCTTCTCCAAACCTATTCAAAATATTCCTAAGCCTTTTAGGGTAGAGTCTATGTGGTGTAATCATGAAGATTTTCATTCCCTTTTCTCTAAGTCCTTTACTGAAAGTTCCACCCTTACTAGGGCTACTAAGGATTTTGAGGATATTTATAGAGCCTGGAACAGAGATATTTTTGGAAACATTTTTCCAAAAGAAGAAGCACATTCTTGCTAGACCTTTTGATATTCAATCTTCTCCTTATTATCTTAACAGTACTTTCTTACAAAAATCTTAAAACTTATCTTACCTCTGAATTCAGTGCTATCCTTAGGAATGAAAATGACTTTTGGATGCTTAAATATAGGATAAGTTGGATCATAGAAGGGGATAGGAATACTAGTTTTTTCAACTTCTCTAACCTTAATAGAAGGAGAAGAAATAAAATTTCTTCCATTAATATGAATGACACATGGATTCATGAACACCAGGCTATCTATGAAGCCATCTTGTCCTTCTACACCACCCTCTTTCATACTAACCATCAGTATGCAAACTTAAAATATTAGCCCAAGCCGTCCAGCACTGGCTCCATCCCTTCCTCCTCTTATACCATATTGGATTCCATTCTAGTTTAGATGAGATCAAAGCTACTGTGTTCTCCTTCAAACCCTTCAAGGCCCCGAGCTCGAATGACCTTTACCCTTTCATGTATCAAAGGTATTAGTCCACCTTTGCCTCTCTCCTCCTGGACTTCTACACCACCACCTTTTCCACAGCTACTATGGACCCTTGGGTCAATTCTACCTATCTCTGCCTCATACCTAAATGTAGGAATACCTCCACTCTAAAGAACTTTAGACTATTAGCTTGTGAAATACTCAATATAAGATCATCACCAAGATTATAGCCAATAGGACCAAGCCTTTTATCTAGTCCCTTATAGGCCAGACCCAGACTATTTTTTTGTCCAAAAGAAGGGCTTCTGACAATGCCCAAGAATATATTGACCACTTTAAAACAATGAAAGGGAAATCCTCCTATATGATTCTAAAGACAGATCTTGAGAAAGCCTTTGATAGACTGGAATGGTCCTTCATTAGACAAGCTTTGCACTTTTTTAACTTTCCTCCAGGCCTTTCTAAGCTTATTATGTCCTTTATCTACACCTCCTACATATCCATCCTGATTAATGGTGGAAAAACTGAGGAGTTCAGTCCTTCTAGGGGTATTAGATAGGGATCCTTTATCTCCCTACCTTTTCATCCTTTGTATGAAACTCTTTTCTAGGAGATTAACTATGAAGTTGATACCTTCAACTGGATTCCCATACATGTTAACCTTGGAGGCCCCAAAATCTTCCATCTATTTTTTGTTGATGACCTCACCCTTTTTGCTAAAGCTGATATCCCTAACTTTCAAACCATCACCAGAACTCTAGAGAGTTTTACTTTTCAACTTAGTCAAAAAATCAATACAATAAAATCTAAGGTTTTTTTCTCTCATGACTGCCATTCCGACACACAACTCCACCTTTCCTCTATCCTAGGGATTAAAGCCAGCCACTCCTTGGAAAATATTTGGGTTTTCTGTTTTTTCATGATAGACCTAGAGCTTCTGACTTCAAATTCCTCCTGGATAACATCCATACCAAACTTCTTGGTTGGAAAACTTATTACCTTAACATGGCTTATAGAACAACCCCTACAAAGGCTAGCCTAGGAAGCATGCCTAATCATGTCATGCAATATATCCTCCTCCGTAGGAAAATTCAGAATCTCATTGACAAAGTCCAAAGAAACTTTATTTGGAGAACCACTGAGGTTAAAAAGAGAATGCACCTGGTTAACTAGAACACTATCACCTCTCCAAAATATCTAGGTAGTCTAGGTATGCAATAGGCTGGCATTAAAAATGACACTTTTATTGCTAGCTTAGCTTGGAGGTTCCACT